>NC_141878.1:502117324-502420354 GCF_056163025.1 Triticum urartu
GGACCCCAAATAGAGTGTCCGGACACCACCGAGGATGTGGGTTTGAGCTGCAACCGCTCTGCTACCCAAGTATTAATCCCATGGCCGAACACACTGTCCTTTTATTTATCATGACATCATTCTAAAGAGTCGCTCTTTGACCAGGACTGGATAACAAAGGCGAAGATGATCAGGTGTTCGGCCCCCTTTCCTGAGGGCTTGGACAATCCGGTACTGGACAAGATGCTCGAGCCGGTGCCTTATCTAGTGCCCTCAAAGGAAGATGAAGGGGGGAATAAATAGGGTGAAAGTGGGCCTCACTCGCTACTCATTCCAACCGGGGGAATGAGTGCCTCCGCGAGGGAGGATAACTAGGGGGAGAATCTGACATTCTCTCTCCCCGGGGAAGGAAGAGGACTACCTCTAAAGATCCGGAAACTAAGGTTTTCAAACGGGAGAAGAAATCTTCGCCAGAGGGTCCTGCCTTGGAGGGTATTCTTGCCGCACAATGCCCGCGTGGGGATCAGCCCTCTACCGAGCTGTAAGTAATCAAAAAGTACTTAATAGTGAAAATATCCTACCTTACTTCCGAAGACAATAACCGATGCTTATAAATTGTAGTCCGGATCGTAGCCCTTCTCGATAGAGTTCGTCTTCGGGGGATCTTCTTCCGGAGATGATGGAGAGTGAAATGCCTCCCCCTGACACCCCGCCTTATGAGGCGGGCGACCCTGAAGTGTCGTCGCGGAGGGTATCTCCGGATCCGCCAAGGCCAGAGGATAACCCTTTGGCTACCCGGAATCCCCAGTATCCGGCTCCTAAGGAGAGTGGCAGCAAGGGTCCGGAACCGTACAGTGTGCGGTCGGACGCACTGAAGGATCTTCTGGGGCAAGCGGCCGTCTCGGAGGCGCATCATACGCTGATGGGTACGGTAATTGAAAGGATTTCATCCGCTGAAAACGGATTGCATGAAGCCTTTATGAGTCTGCGAAAGGCTTTGAGGTACGTGAAATAGTGTATGTTTTTGATAGTACCGCACACGTTAGGCGTGCCCTATGCAGATAGTAGCCCCTGAGACTCTGGTTGTCGTCGAGAATGGCGGCAACCCGAGGATCATATTCCTAGGTAATAACCCGACTGCCTTTTGTTGGGGACCGTAGCAGAAATTCAAAATTTTCCTACGTATCACCAAGATCTATCTATGGAGAGACTAGCAACGAGGGAAGGAGAATGCATCTACATACCCTTGTAGATCGCTAAGCGGAAGCGTTCAAGTGAACGGGGTTGATGGAGTCGTACTCGTCGTGATTCAAATCACCGATGATCCTAGCGCCGAACGGACGGCACCTCCGCGTTCAACACACGTACGGAACGGAGACGTCTCCCATGCCTTGATCCAGCAAGGAGGAGGGAGCGGTTGATGGAGATCCAGCAGCACGACGGCGTGGTGGAAGTAGCGGGATTCCAACAGGGCTTCGCTAAGCGCTGCGGGAGGAGGTAGATGTGTCACGGGAGGGAGAGGGAGGCGCCAGGCCTTACATTGGTTTGCTCCTCCTTTTCCCCACTATATATAGGGCCAAGGGAGAGGGGGAGGCGCAGCCCTTGCCCCTTCCTCCAAGGAAGGGTGCGGCCAAGGGTGGGGAGGAGTCCATCCTCCCCAAGGCACCTCGGAGGTGCCTTCCCCCTTTAGGACTCTCCCCTTTTTTTTCTCTCTTGGCGCATGGGCCTCTTGGGGCTGGTGCCCTTGGCCCATATAGGCCAAGGCACACCCCCTACAGCCCATGTGGCCCCCCGGGGCAGGTGGCCCCACCCGGTGGACCCCCGGGACCCTCCGGTGGTCCCGGTACAATACCGATGACCCCGAAACTTGTCCCAATGGCCGAAATAGCACTTCCTATATATAATTCTTTACCTCCGGACCATTCCGGAACTCCTCGTGACGTCCGGGATCTCATCCGGGACTCCGAACAACTTTCGGGTTACCGCATACTAATATCTCTATAACCCTAGCGTCACCGAACCTTAAGTGTGTAGACCCTACGGGTTCGGGAGACATGCAGACATGACCGAGACGTTCTCCGGTCAATAACCAACAGCGGGATCTGGATACCCATGATGGCTCCCACATGTTCCACGATGATCTCATCGGATGAACCACGATGTCAAGGACTTAATCAATCCCGTATTCAATTCCCTTTGTCTATCGGTATGTTACTTGCCCGAGATTCGATCGTCGGTATCCAATACCTTGTTCAATCTCGTTACCGGCAAGTCTCTTTACTCGTTCCGTAACACATCATCCCGTGATCAACTCCTTGGTCACATTGCGCATATGATGATGTCCTACCGAGTGGGCCCAGAGATACCTCTCCGTTTACACGGAGTGACAAATCCCAGTCTCGATTCGTGCCAACCCAACAGACACTTTCAGAGATACCTGTAATGCACCTTTATAGTCACCCAGTTACGTTGTGACGTTTGATACACCCAAAGCATTCCTACGGTATCCGGGAGTTGCACAATCTCATGGTCTAAGGAAATGATACTTGACATTAGAAAAGCTATAGCATATGAACTACACGATCTAGTGCTATGCTTAGGATTGGGTCTTGTCCATCACATGATTCTCCTAATGATGTGATCCCGTTATCAACGACATCCAATGTCCATGGTCAGGAAACCGTAACCATCTATTGATCAACGAGCTAGTCAACTAGAGGCTTACTAGGGACATGGTGTTGTCTATGTATCCACACATGTATCTGAGTTTCCTATCAATACAATTATAGCATGGATAATAAACGATTATCATGAACAAGGAAATATAATAATAACTAATTTATTATTGCCTCTAGGGAATATTTCCAACAGTCTCCCACTTGCACTAGAGTCAATAATCTAGTTCACATCGCCATGTGATTAACACTCACAGGTCACATCGCCATGTAACCAACATCCAAAGAGTTTACTAGAGTCAATAATCTAGTTCACATCACTATGTGATTAACACTCAATGAGTTCTGGGTTTGATCATGTTGCTTGTGAGAGAGGTTTTAGTCAACGGGTCTGAACCTTTCAGATCCGTGTGTGCTTTACAAATCTTTATGTCATCTCCTAGATGCAGCTACCACGCTCTATTTGGAGCCATTTCAAATAACTGTTCTACTTGGAGTTATTCTAAATTGTTGCTCCATTATACGTATCCGGTATCTCTACTCTGAGCTATCCGGATAGGTGTTAAGCTTGCATCGACGTAACCCTTTACGACGAACTCTTTTACCACCTCCATAATCGAGAAAATTCCTTAGTCCACTAGTTACTAAGGATAACTTTGACCGCTGTCCTGTGATCCATACTTGGATCACTCTTGTACCCCTTGACTGACTCATGGCAAGGCACACTTCAGGTGCGGTACACAGCATAGCATACTGTAGAGAGCCTATGATAAAAGCATAGGGGACGACCTTCGTCCTTCCTCTTTCTTCTGCCGTGGTCGAGTTTTAAGTCTTAACTTCATACCTTACAACTCAGGCAAGAACTCCTTCTTTGACTGATCCATCTTGAACACCTTCAAGATCATGTCAAGGTATGTGCTCATTTGAAAGTACCATTAAGCATTTTGATCTATCCTTATAGATCTTGATGCTCAATGTTCAAGTAGCTTAATCCAGGCTTTCCATTGAAAAACACTTTCCAAATAACCCTATATGCTTTCCAGAAATTCTACGTCATTTCCGATCAACAACATATATTCATCAGAAATTCTATAGCGCTCCCACTCACCTCTTTGGAAATACAAGTTTCTCATAAACTTTGTATAAACCCAAAATCTTTGATCATCTCATCAAAGTGTACATTCCAACTCCGAGATGCTCACTCCAGTCCTTAGAAGGATTGCTGGAGCTTTGCATCCTTATTAGCATCTTTTCAGAATTGACAAAACCTTTCGGTTGTATCACATACAACCTTTCCTCAAGAAAATCGTCGAGGAAACAATGTTTTGACATCCTATCTGCAAGATTTCATAAATAATGTAGTACTGCTAATACAATTCCAACAGACTCTTAGCATCGCTACGGGTGAGAAAGTCTCACCGTAGTCAACTCCTTGAACTTGTCGGAAAACATCTTAACGACAAGTCTAGCTTTCTTAACGGTGATACTTACCATCATTGTCCGTCTTCCTTTTAAAATCCATCTGTACTCAACAGCCTTACGACCATCAAGTAGTTCTTCCAAAGTCTACACTTTGGTTTCATACATGGATCCTCTCTCGGATTTAATGGCCTTGAGCCATTTATCGGAATCCGGGCCCACCATCGCTTCTCCATAGCTTGTAGGTTCATTGTTGTCTAGCAACATGACTTCCAAGACAGGATTGCGTACCACTCTGAAGTAGTACGCATCCTTGTCATCCTACAAGGTTTGGGAGTGACTTGATCCGAAGTTTCACGATCACTATCATAAGCTTCCACTTCAATTGGTGTAGGTGCCACAGGAACAACTTCCTGTGCCCTGCCACACACTAGTTGAAGAGATGGTTCAATAACCTCATCAAGTCTCCACCATCCTCCCACTCAATTCTTTTGAGAGAAACCTTTCCTCGAGAAAGGACCCGATTCTAGAAACAATCCTTTATTGCTTTCGGATCTGAGACAGGAGGTATACCCAACTATTTTTGGGTGTCCTATGAAGATGCATTTATCCGCTTTGGGTTCGAGCTTATCAGCCTGAAACTTTTTCACATAAGCGTCACAGCCCCAAACTTTTAAGAAATGACAGCTTAGGTTTCTCTAAACCATAGTTCATACGGTGTCATCTCCTCGGAATTACGTGGTGCCCCTTTTTAAAGTGAATGTGGTTGTCTCTAATGCCTAACCCATAAACTATTGTGGTAATTCGATAAGAAACATCATGGTATGCATCATATCCAATAGGGTGCAGTTATGATGTTCGGACACACCATCACACTATGGTGTTCCAGGCTGTATTAGTTGTGAAACAATTTCCACAATGTCTTAATTCTGTGCCAAACTCGTAATTCAGATATTCATCTCTATGATCATATCATAGATATTTTATCCTCTTGTCACGACGATCTTTCAACTTCACCCTGAAATTACTTGAACCTTTCAATAATTCAGACTCGTGATTCATCAAGTAAATATACTCAACATCTACTCAAATCATCTGTGAAGTAAGAACATAACGATATCCACTACACGCCTCAGCACTCATTGGACTGCACACATCAAAAATGTATTACTTCCAACAAGTTGCTTTCTTGTTCCATTTTACTGAAAACGAGGCTTTCAGTCATCTTGCCCATGTGGTATGATTTGCATGTCTCAAGTGATTCAAAATCAAGCGAGTACAAAACGGTCCATTTGCATGGAGTTTCTTCATGCATACACACCAATAGACATGGTTCGCATGTCTCAAACTTTTCAAAAATGAGTGAGTCCAAAAGATCCATCAACATGGAGCTTCTTCATGCGTTTTATACCGATATGACTTATGTGGCAGTGCCACAAGTAGGTGGTACTATCATTACTATCTTTTGGCATGAACATGTGTATCACTACGATCGAGATTCAATAAACCATTCATTTCAGGCGTAAGACCATTGAGGGTATTATTCAAATAAACAGAGTAACCATTATTCTCCTTAAATGAATAACCGTATTGCGATAGACATAATCCAATCATGTCTATGCTCAACGCAAACACCAATCTCGATGCGATGCTTGATCATATCAACATTGGAAATACTTCCAACACATATCGTCAGCTCACCTTTAGCTAGTCTCCGTTTATTCCGTAGCTTTTATTTCGAGTTACTAACACTTAGTAACCGAACCGGTATCTAATACCCTGGTGCTACTAGGAGTACTAGTAAAAGGACACATTAACATAATGTATATCCAATATACTTCTATCGACCTTGCCAGCCTTCTAATCTACCAAGTATCTAGGGTAATTCTGCTCCAGTGGCTGTTCCCTTTATCACAGAAGCACTTAGTCTCGGGTTTGGGTTCAACCTTGGGTTTCTTCACTAGAGCAGCAGCTGATTTGCCGTTTCATGAAGCATCCCTTTGTTCCCTTGCCCTTCTTGAAACTAGTGGTTTTACCAACCATCAACGATTGATGCTCCTTCTTGATTTCTACTTTTGTGGTGTCAAACATCGTGAATATCTCAAGGATCATCATATATGTCCCTGATATATTATAGTTCATCACGAAGCTCTAGCAGCTTGGTGGTAATGACTTCGGAGAAACATCACTATCTTATCTGGAAGATTAACTCCCACTCGATTCAAATGATTGTTGTACTCAGACAATCTGAGCACAAGTTCAACAACTGAGCTTTTCTCCCTTAGTTTGCCGGCTAAGAAAATCGTCGGAGGTCTTATACCTCTTGACGTGGGCACGAGCCTGAAATTCCAATTTCAGCCCTCAAAACATCTCACATGTTTCGTGACGTTTCAAAAACGTCTTTGGTGCCTCAACTCTAAACCGTTTAACTGAACTATCATGTAGTTATCAAAACGTGTATGTTAGATGTTCGCAACATCCACACACAACGTTCGAGGTTTAGCACACTGAGCGGTGCATTAAGGACAGAAGCCTTCTAAGAAGCAATGAGGACAATCCTCAGTTTACGGACCTAGTCCGCATAATTGCTACTATCAACTTTCAACTAATTTTCTCTAGGAACATATCTAAACAGTAGAACTGAAACGCGAGCTACGACATAATTTGCAAAATCCTTTTTGACTATGTTCAGGATAATTAAGTTCATCTTATGAACTCCCACTTAGATAGACATCCCTCTAGTCATCTAAGTGATTACATGATCCGAGTGAACTAGGCCGTGTCCGATCATCACGTGACACGGACTAGTCAACGTCGGTGAACATCTTCATGTTGATCGTATCTTCTATACGACTCATGCTCGACCTTTCGGTCTTCTGTGTTCCGAGGCCATGTCTATGCACATGCTAGGCTCATCAAGTCAACCTAAGTGTATTGCGTGTGTAAATCTGTCTTACACCCGTTGTATGTGAACGTAAGGATCTATCACACCCGATCATCACGTGGTTCTTCGAAACGACGAACTGTAGCAACGGTGCACAGTTAGGGAGAACACTTCTTGAAATTTTAATGAGGGATCATCTTATTTACTACCGTCGTTCTAAGCAAATAAGATGTATAAACATGATAAACATCATATGCAATCAAATAATAGTGACATGATATGGCCAATATCATATAGCTCCTTTGATCTTCATCTTGGGGCTCCATGATCATCTTGTCACCGGCATACTCATCGACATGTAAGTTGTGATTCCTTTGAAAAGAACATGATCAATCTCATACATCACATATATCATTCATCACATCCTTTTGGCCATATCACATCACATAGCATACCCTGCAAAAACAAGTTAGACGTCCTCTAATTGTTGTTTGCATGTTTTACGTGGCTGCTATGGGTTTCTAGCAAGAACGTTTCTTACCTACGCAAAACCACAACGTGATATGCCAATTGCTATTTACCCTTCATAAGGACCCTTTTCATCGAATCCGATCCGACTAAAGTAGGAGAGACAGACACCCGCTAGCCACCTTATGCAACTAGTGCATGTCAGTCGGTGGAACCTGTCTCACGTAAGAGTACGTGTAAGGTCGGTCCGGGCCGCTTCATCCCACGATACCGCCGAATCAAGATAAGACTAGTAACGGCAAGCATATTGAACAAAATCAACGCCCACAACTACTTTGTGTTCTACTCGTGCATAGAATCTACGCAATAGACCTAGCTCATGATGCCACTGTTGGGGAACGTAGCAGAAATTCAAAATTTTCCTACGTATCACCAAGATCTATCTATGGAGAGACTAGCAACGAGGGAAGGAGAGTGCATCTACATACCCTTGTAGATCGCTAAGCGGAAGCGTTCAAGTGAACGGGGTTGATGGAGTCGTACTCGTCGTGATTCAAATCACCGATGATCCTAGCGCTGAACGGAAGGCACCTCCGCGTTCAACACACGTACGGAACGGAGACGTCTCCCATGCCTTGATCCAGCAAGGAGGAGGGAGAGGTTGATGGAGATCCAGCAGCACGACGGCGTGGTGGAAGTAGCGGGATTCCAACAGGGCTTCGCTAAGCGCTGCGGGAGGAGGTAGATGTGTCACGGGAGGGAGAGGGAGGCGCCAGGCCTTAGATTGGTTTGCTCCTCCTTTTCCCCACTATATATAGGGCCAAGGGAGAGGGGGAGGCGCAGCCCTTGCCCCTTCCTCCAAGGAAGGGTGCGGCCAAGGGTGGGGAGGAGTCCATCCTCCCCAAGGCACCTCGGAGGTGCCTTCCCCCTTTAGGACTCTCCCCTTTTTTTTCTCTCTTGGAGCATGGGCCTCTTGGGGCTGGTTCCCTTGGCCCATATAGGCCAAGGCACACCCCCTACAGCCCATGTGGCCCCCTGGGGCAGGTGGCCCCACCCGGTGGACCCCCGGGACCCTCCGGTGGTCCCGGTACAATACCGATGACCCCGAAACTTGTCCCGATGGCCGAAATAGCACTTCCTATATATAATTCTTTACCTCCGGACCATTCCGGAACTCCTCGTGACGTCCGGGATCTCATCCGGGACTCCGAACAACTTTTGGGTTACCGCATACTAATATCTCTATAACCCTAGCGTCACCGAACCTTAAGTGTGTAGACCCTACGGGTTCGGGAGACATGCAGACATGACCGAGACGTTCTCCGGTCAATAACCAACAGCGGGATCTGGATACCCATGATGGCTCCCACATGTTCCACGATGATCTCATCGGATGAACCACGATGTCAAGGACTTAATCAATCCCGTATTCAATTCCCTTTGTCTATCGGTATGTTACTTGCCCGAGATTCGATCGTCGGTATCCAATACCTTGTTCAATCTCGTTACCGGCAAGTCTCTTTACTCGTTCCGTAACACATCATCCCGTGATCAACTCCTTGGTCACATTGCGCATATGATGATGTCCTACCGAGTGGGCCCAGAGATACCTCTCCGTTTACACGGAGTGACAAATCCCAGTCTTGATTCGTGCCAACCCAACAGACACTTTCAGAGATACCTGTAATGCACCTTTATAGTCACCCAGTTACGTTGTGACGTTTGATACACCCAAAGTATTCCTACGGTATCCGGGAGTTGCACAATCTCATGGTCTAAGGAAATGATACTTGACATTAGAAAAGCTATAGCATATGAACTACACGATCTAGTGCTATGCTTAGGATTGGGTCTTGTCCATCACATGATTCTCCTAATGATGTGATCCCGTTATCAACGACATCCAATGTCCATGGTCAGGAAACCGTAACCATCTATTGATCAACGAGCTAGTCAACTAGAGGCTTACTAGGGACATGGTGTTGTCTATGTATCCACACATGTATCTGAGTTTCCTATCAATACAATTATAGCATGGATAATAAACGATTATCATGAACAAGGAAATATAATAATAACTAATTTATTATTGCCTCTAGGGCATATTTCCAACACCTTTATGTGCAGGCGGCTGAGGCTTCGGTGGCTAGCCGAACTGATGGGTTTACCGAGCTAAAGCGGCAACTTGATGCGGCCGATGCCGATATCATGCTTGTCAACCAGCGTCTTGACGAGGCACAGGGTAAGTGATTTCTCTGGTGATTGTCACATAATAAGAGGAGCATGATGCCAGTATCTTTAATATGTTGTGACTGCAGATGGAGCTGCCACCATGGAGACCCTTCGGGCGGAGCTTGCCCGAGCCAAGGAACAAGCAAGGAGTAGCAATGCGGCCGCTCTAAAGGCGGCCGAAGAGTTGAGGGCCGAACAGGTCGCGCATTGCGAGAGCAAGGAAAGAATGGCCAAAATGGATGTAGAGTTAAAAGATGCCGCTGACCATTACCAGCTTCTTCAAGAAGAAAGCCGAGCGAGGGCGACGAACCTGGAGAAGGCCCTGGTAGCTGCCAAGGAAGCCCGCTCCAAAATTAGAGCGACGAAGGAGGAGCTGCATCAAGCTGCAGATATCGTGTCTGGGAAGCCCTTCTTGTTGCGGACTAAATTCAGAGATCCGAAGTATGCTCCTCTTGACCGACTATGGAGTTCTGCAGACGCCTACGTGGATTTGGCTGCAAGTGCTGCTGATGCGGACGAGTACTTCAAGGATCAGAAATATCACAAAGTGGAAAAGCTGTTCTGGTCACAGTTTCATGCTCCAGTCCGTCCGCTGTTGTTGAATGAGCGAATGGCCGAGTGGGCCGAGCTCCATAGGTTGTCCGAACTTGCCATGAGGTCCGTTGTGGATAATCTGTGGCCGGGAGGGCCAAGGCCGAATAGCTATTTTAGTTTAGTGCAACAATTCCTTGGTGTTGTGCCGCACATCAATGCTATGAAGAGATTGGTGTGCATAGAGGGTGCGCGGATGGCCTTTGCCCATGTCAAGACATACTGGGCAGAGATGGAGGCCACCACTGTTGCAACACAGGGTTCGGCCATAGGCCGAGTGGCTGCCAAGCACTACTTTGAAGAAGTTCTAGAAGGCGCTCGTTCGATAGAGGCTCAGTGCTCGAAGAATATTATGTTCTAGTGACATGTACTTCCATTGTAAAAACAATGTTTTATTGAGTTATCAAGGCTGTATTTATACTTTTGCCCGAAAGTACTATGATGCCTCCTGTGCGGCCGTTTATGTATATGTGTATATAACCTAAAAGTTTGCAGTCATCGGCTTCCTCCCCCACGCATATAATGCTGGGGTGTTCGCAGAAAACGTGAATCCACACTTGATCCAACGTCTTGGTCCATTAAGGAGGTGGTAGCGCAGCGAACGAGGCAATCGAACTATATTGCTTAACACTTTCACTTAGCCATAGGAGTTTGATAGTGGGGCTACTATATAGCCCCTGGTACTCTGCGCTCGTCCGAATACGGGGCGCATACGTACATGACCGGGAAACGGCCCTTCGTTAATGCGGAGGAATCCCGAAGATTCCGCTGAGTCATCGAGTGGTTGACCAGTCTCTCGCTATATCATGACAGTCAGTTTCGGCTTTCTCTACTGAGGTGCTCATCCAGATGAACCAGGGCAAAATCATAGTAGTTCTTCCAGTGCTACCTTAGCCGATATAACGGAACGTAAGGTACCAAAACGTGGGAGCCGGGCAAACCCAACATTTGACCAAAGACATGATTCGGAGCTGATGCATATAGGGCCAAACTTGCGACGCCGAACACTCCCTGAGGTTTTCGGTCTTTATAACATATACCAGGCTAAACAATGCCCTTAATAATAAACCCCATGTGTCCAGGTACGTGTAATATCCTGACGTGGCCACATGCCAATAACGTCAGCATCCTTCTTGGTTGTGTGGAGTATCCGGAGGATGTGAGCAACAAAAGACAGTAAAAAAGGTTTACGCGGGGTCTTAATCTAAAAAGAAACCTTTGGGCGGGTCCCTGCTGCACGTCTGCGCCTGTATCTCCGTTGTGCCATGTCCTGGACGGGTGTAGCACGATTTTCATCTATAAAAGGAAAGAACTTAGGTGAAAGTTGTTGTGCCAAAAAAAAGAATTGGTTATTATCAATGAACTATCAAAATTCAAGAGAAGTCGAGTTGAGCCGGGCTGGCCCTGATTACATGCGGGAAGCCCCTGGTATCGTCTATGAGGGTTTGATCATCAAACCAATCTCATGTATATGTGGTGGAGCGCCGGACTCGTCTAACCATGTCTGTGGTCTTGACGGCCTGTCATTTTTTTCTGGTTGGTGAGGCCGTCTAGTTCGCGGCTGTTAAAGCCGCCGCATCCTCTTCCGCACGTAAAAAACGTTCGGTATTTCCGCTAACTGTGATGATGCCACGTGGACCGGGCATCTTAAGCTTGAGAAAAGCATAATGCGGTATTGCATTAAAACGAGCGAAAGCCGTTCTTCTGAGTAGTGCTTGATAGCCACTTCGGAATGGAGCGACGTGGAAAGTTAACCTTTCGCTTCGGAAGTTATCGGGAGAACCGAATACAACCTCTAGCAGTAGAGAGCCTGTACAGCGGGCCTCTTGGCCTGGTATTACTCCCTTGAAGGTAGTATTACTGTGGCTTATTTGTGTCGGGTCTATCCCCATTTTGCGGACTGTGTCCTGATATATCAGATTTAGATCGCTGCCGCCGTCCATGAGGACTCGTGTGAAATGGTACTCATTTATTATTGGGTCTAACACCAAGGCCGCCAGTCCTTCGTGCCAGATACTTGTCACGTGATCCCTACAATCAAAAGTGATCGGGCAGGCCAACCAAGGGTTGAACCTAGGGGTGACGGGCTCTATGGCGCGTGTGTCTTGGAGTGCATGCTTGCTTCTCCTCTTCGTCACATGGATCACGTTTACCGTTTTAACCTCTGGGGGGAACTTTTTCTGTCCTCCGGTACTTTGCTGTCGAGGTTCATCCTCGTCTTCGCTTGGTGTCTCTTCCCCTTTGTGTTCGGCGTTTAGCTTACCGGCCTGCTTGAAGACCCAACATTCTCTGTGGGTGTGATTTGCAGGTTTGTCGGGGTGCCGTGAATCTGAAAGAGCTTGTCAAGAATCTTGTTTAGGCCAGATGGTCCTTCTCTGTTGCCTTTGAAAGGCTTTTTCCGCTGACCTGATCGAGAGCCCCTGAATCCAGCGTTTACCGCCGTATTATCTGGGCTACCTTCTTTATTTCGCTGCTTGTTTTTGTTGTGTCGTGGTTTTCCATTGCCATCCCTGGCTTCGGATGTGCTTGGGTCGCTGGTGCTGCTACGGGCCAACCAGTTGTCTTCGCCCACGCAAAAGCGGGTCATGAGGCTTGTTAGGGCTACCATTGTTCTCGATTTTTCTTGGCCGAGGTGTCTGGCAAGCCATTTGTCTCGGACACTGTGTTTAAAAGCTGCTAAGGCTTCGGCGTCCAGACAATCGACGATTTAGTTCTTCTTGGAGAGGAACCTGTTCCAAAGCTTTCGGGCAGACTCTCCGAACTATTGGATTATATGACTTAAATCGTCTGCATCCGGAGGTCCGACATAAGTCCCTTAAAAATTAGCCTGAAATGCATCCTCGAGCTCCTCCCAACTTCCAATTAAGTTTTCAGGGAGGCTTTTCAGCCAGTGCTGAGCTGGCCCTTTAAGCTTGAGGGGCAAGTATTTAATGGCATGGATATCGTCTCCGCGAGCCATATGAATATGGAGGATAAAGTCCTCGATCCAGACTCCAGGGTCTGTGGTCCCGTCGTACGCCTCTATGTTCACTGGTTTGAATCCTTCTGGGAATTCGTGATCTAGCACCTCATTGGTGAAACATAGGGGGTGTGCGGCACCCCTGTATTGGGATATGCCATGGTGTTCGAACGGTTGTAGTATTCGGTTTTGATTTTGTGCCGGAGCGCGCTTCCTAGATCCATAGATGGATTTGGTCGCGCCGGATTTTTGGCGCAAGTTCTCACGTAGATCGTGTGTTGAGTTATGTGCGACTTTGTTAGCCGCTCTATCGCGGTCACATGGTGGTGGATCCGGCCGGTTGGCCGTATCATTTTTCGACTGTGTGGGCTCTAAGGCCTCATGGTCGAATTCAGGTAATAGCTTGCGCTTTTGATAGCTATTTGTATGGTAACTTCCACCATACTTTGTTTCGTTGTCGAGCACTTTGTTCCACCTGCTGTTGAGCGTATCTTGTGTGGCCTTAAGCCTTTGCTTCTGCTTCTTTAGGCTCCTCGCTGTGGCAATAAGCCTTCTGCGGAGGTTCTCTTGCTCCAAGTGCGTTTCCGGGATGATGTGTGCATCTTCGTCTGGACTGTTTTCCTCCCCAGACGGGGTTTGATGAGGTTTATCCTTGGCGTCGCCGTGTTCGAACGCCGGATCCGCACTATGTTCGCCGTTTGCATCTTGATCGTGCTCTGCCACCGGGGCGGTGCAGTCATCGTTTCTTCTAGAGTCGACTGGACTGTTATTTCCTCTTGCGCTGTTATCGCTTTTTTTGCTATGGCGGGACTTAGAGCGGTGCCGCTGACGTCGGCGCTTGGGTTGCTTGGAGGGGGCATCCTTCGCTGTCTCTTCTCCATTGCCCTCTTTGGGTGTATCCACCATGTATATGTCATGTGATGAAGTAGTTGTCCGGCGCCCTGTGGGCGCTGGTTCCTGTTCGTCTCCTGCATCTTCGTTCATGCCGTCGATGTCTTCGGAGTCGAAGTTAAGCATGTCGGTTAAATCGTCGACAGTGGCTACTAAGTGGGTGGTGGGTGGGCAGCGAATTTCTTCGTCGTCCGCATCCCATTCTAGTCGGACATAGTTCGGCCAAGGTTCTCCTGACAGGGAGAGACACCTTAATGAATTTAGCACATCGCTGAAAGGTGAGTGCTGAAAGATATCCGTGGAGGTGAACTCCATGATCGGCGCCCAGTCGGGTTCGACGGGCACGGATGTAAGCGGCTCGGAGTCCGTGGCCGGGGATGAATCCAGTGGTTTGGTGACACGGCTCCCGTAAGGGGTGAAGTCAGCATCCGGCTCTATCGCCGCTGAGAGCGCGGCCTCCGTGGCGGGGTCTATCCCTCCGCTCTCGGATGGCGTGATTTGCTCCGGGTTGACGGCCGAAGTAGTTGCAGATGCGATCTCCCGAATACTGTCCGACGGTAGAGTTATGGCATGCCCGTCGTGACTGTGCGGCACACCTGACATGGGCTCGAATCCGTCGAAGATCAAGTCTCCGCAGATATCGGCCGTGTAGTTCAAGTTTCCGAATCTAACCTGATGGCCAGGGGCGTAGCTCTTGATGTGCTCCAGATGGCCAAGCGAATTGGCCCGCAGTGCGAAGCCGCCGAATACAAAGATCTGTCCGGGGAGGAAAACCTCACCCTGGACCGCATCGCTACCGATGATCGAAGGAGCCATCAAGCCTTATGGTGACGACATAATGGAACTCTCAATGAAAGCACCAATGTCGGTGTCAAAACCGGCGGATCTCGGGTAGGGGGTCCCGAACTATGTGTGTAAGGCGGATGGTAACAGGAGGCAGGGGACACGATGTTTACCCAGGTCCGGGCCCTCTTGATGGAGGTAATACCCTACGTCCTGCTTGATTGTTCTTAATGATATGAGTATTACAAGAGTTGATTTACCACGAGATCGTAGAGGTTAAACCCTAGAAACTAGCCTATGGTATGATTGTATGTTGTCCTACGGACTAAACCCTCCGGTTTATATAGACACCGGAGGGGGCTAGGGTTACACAAGGTCGGTTACAAGGGAGGAGATATGCACATCTGTATTGCCTAGCTTGCCTTCCACGCCAAGGAGAGTCCCATCCGGACACGGGACGAAGTCTTCAACCTTGTATCTTCATAGTCCAACAGTCCGGCCAAAGGATATAGTCCGGCTGTCCGGAGACCCCTAATCCAGGACTCCCTCAATGACGATGGCGACGGATTCCCCTCTCCGGAGCCCCGAACGGACTCCAGATCAGCCCTCCCGAGAGGTTTTAGGGCTTGGCGGCAGCTCCGTATCGTAAAACGCGATGAATCCTTCTCTCTGATTTTTTTCTCCCCGAAAGCAAATATATAGAGTTGGGGTTGAGGTCGGAGGAGCTCCAGGGGGCACGAGGTAGGGGGCGCGCTCTAGGGGGGCAGGCGCGCCCCCACCCTCGTGGCTAGGGTGTGGGCCCCCTGGTCTTCATCTTTTGCAAGGATTTTTTATTATTTTCAACTAGACGTTCCGTGAAGTTTCAGGTCATTCCGAGAACTTTTGTTTCTGCACATAAATAACACCATGGCAATTCTGCTGAAAACAGCGTCAGTCCGGGTTAGTTCCATTCAAATCATGCAAGTTAGAGTCCAAAACAAGGGCAAAAGTGTTAAAAGTAGATACGACGGAGACGTATCATTGTGCTCTCCTTTTCCCTTCCCCCTTCTCTCACCCATCCACCACAGCCTCCTTCATGCAGAGAGAGAGAGAAAGAGAGAGAGATGCGAGAGAGAGAGAGATGCGAGAGGTCCGACGCCATCAGACGCAGCGCCCCCGTTGACCCCTTTGCCGGCGTGCGTGAGCACCACGAGGGTGAACGCGCCGTCGTTAAACGGCTTGGTGGTGGTGCTCTTTGCCCCGTGTGGGGTTGTTCTTCGTCCCCGCACCTCGGCTTACCGATGCGTGTGGGGATTGAGAGGAACAGGCGCGGCCTTGCGGCGGTGCACTTTGCCGGCGAGGCCCGAGGCCCTTCTCCGGTGAAACTTTGCCCTATCTAGGGTTCTTTTGGGAGGGGATTTCTTTCTGTGTTTTCGTTTCAACCGAAACAGTCTAACCCGATCTGGCTGATACCATTGATAGAGTGATGTGGATCGGGTCGGTTAGATCATTCCGGCGAACCTACCTTCTGCTTGTCCAGATGAGCTCGATCCAGTGCCGGCCATGGTGAAGTAGGGGCCGGTGATGGCAAAGAGATGGCGGCGGTGGTGTGCTTCCCGTGAGCACCGCGCTAACCCTAGATCGGTAGGGATTATAGGTGGAGATTGTTGCAGCGATTAACCTCGTGACCCATGTCCCGGCCCCCACCTCTGTTAATATAGCGCGGGTGAGAAGGGCCCACCAACCATGATTTGGTTGGGCGCCCACGATCAGGGCGCGATGCAAGGGCCTGTTCGACCCGTTGGGTTTGAACGGAGAAGAGATCAACCTAACAGTATGCATTACCAGCCAACACTAATGTGGTAGCTAGCAAGTAGTATGCATTACCTCATTAGTGTTTGTATTGTGCACCAAGAATAAATTTTAGTAACTAGCTTCTTTTAGATTGATGTTTATCTCCAATCTGATGGGTGTTGGACAGAAACATCATAGATCCTATCAAATATTTAAGGAGTATAATTTACTTTTGTTGCTTGATGTTGAGTTACTTGACTAGTCAGAATTAAGGCTCGGCTGGGTCTAATCGGGGACTAGTGCTTTGAGATAGGTACTGACACATGTCGTGAATCCGAATGGGTCTCACGTAGCGAGGCGTACGACGTGGTCGTATAAGATAAATTATTTTTTTGAAGAAAAGCGTCAAAACCTGTCACCATCAACTACTAGATCATACCCTGCAAAAAAAAAACTACTAGATCATACAAAGGGCAGCACACAACTTAGTACAATAAGAACACGGAACAAAGGCACAGATACCATGCTTTCTGTTTCCAGAAGTTGCGTAGGAGCATTCATCGACCACTACACCTCGCCTCAGTGCGGTGCAACGAGGCTCGCACCAACGCCAATAAGCATCCGAACATGACTAATTAAGACAACCCAATCTATCGAAATTACATATTAGACCAAATTAGTACTAGTAGTTCTTGTGGTGAAAGAACTTCATCGCGGTGAACGGCCGAACGCATGCTCTAGATGGCAAGGAGACGAGCCGCGAAGAAACGCCATTTGCCTGCCCCGCAAGAACGACGACGTGCCACTGCCCCACTTGTCGCCGCCTCCTCCAGCAGCTCCTTCCCTGGCGCTGCCGGGCAGAAGGAGGCGACCGGCGCCGAGGCGTATCTGCGGGTCCAGCGCCTGGCTTTCTGCTCGAAGAGACCCCGCTCGTGCCTGTACTGCAGGGCGGCGTCGCGGCGGACGGGGAGATCCAGCACGGGGTCGTAGAGGACGGAGACGACGGACAGGAGGGCCGTGCTTATCGTGATCGCCGGGCTCCACCACTCGCCGAAGATGTCCAGGGCCATCCTCCCCTCCGGCCCGATGTTCGGATGGTACACCTGCAGCGCATGCACGCGGAGAGATCACGACGGGTATGGGAAGGGATCAAACGACGTACCGCATGCGCGATCAATCTCCTCTGTTGCCACGCGGAGCACGCACGCGCGCACGTACCTTGGTTTTGAAGGTGAGCTTGATGGGCTTCATGGGGTACTTCTTGGGGATGGCGACGTCAACGGGGAACGTGCCGCCGGAGTAGGGGCTGCCGTCGGGCCCGTCGATGACCACCTCCCAGTGGAACGGGTCCGTCACGGGCGCCGGGCCGGGCCGGCAGAACGCCGGGGGGTCGAGCCAGAGCAGCTTCAGCTCCTTGCGGATCCGCCTGACCGCCCAGTCGGACTCCGGCATGGTCGGCGGCGGCGGTGCTCGCGCACTCATCCTCCCCTTCCCGTTTGCCCCGCCTCCGTGTAAGGAAATCTGCAGTACTAGCTAGGTAGATGCTCACAGCTCCGGCTTGGATGCTTTTATATGGATGGCTTTACTTTGTGGAGACCTTGACTTGGAGACGCAACGCTGCGTCAGACCACACTCTATACACTTTTCAGAAAATAGACCGCACTCTACATGATAGGGTAAGATCAGTTTACGTTGCTGTCAAGAGCTACTCTGGGAGATACTCTGAAAGGCAGCCTCAAAAATTGTTTCTGACTGTGCTCTAATAATTGGGTGTGTTTAGATCTCAGTCGATGAGAGTGGTATTCTACACCTAGCTCGGTGCACCCACGCTACACCCACACAAGAAAATATAGTAAATCATTTAAAAAAACTTAAACTTTGTGGGAATAATTATGAACAAATGTTAGAAGTGTTTGCAAAGTTTGGTGATCAAATGATATTCGAGAAGCTCTGTATAAAAAAACAAAATTACTCAAAATATATGTGCACTTTTGAGCAAAATTTGTGAAAGAAAAGTGTACAATGCTCCTCGGATGTCATTTGTCCACAAAACTTTGCAAGTACTTCTAACATTTGTTCATAGTCATTTCCACAAGGTTTCAGCTTTTTTTTGAAATATTTTGCTATGTTTTCTTGCGTGGGTGCATCGAGCTGGGTTTCAGCCACTACTTGCCCCTCAGTCGACTGAGATTTAACCAAATTTTAGTCAAGTGACATAGTATATAAGAAGAAGAAGAAGAAGAAACAGCAAACATAATTTGTACTCCCTTCGGCCCTTTTTAGTTCGCATATAAGATTTGTCTGAAGTCAAACCTGATAAATTTTGACCAAATTTCTAGAAAAATACAAACATTCAGAATGTCAAATCAACATCATTAGATGCATCATGACTTAAGTTTCCATATTGTATAAATTTAGCATTGTAGATGTTAATATTTTTTCATATAAATATGGTCAAACTTTACAAAGTTGACTTCAGATAATTCTTATATGCAAAGTAAAAAGAACAGGAGAGAGTATAAATCTATGCAAGATCAAAGGAATATAGCATCGGTTGAGATATAACGAAGTCTCACTCGACTAAGACTTAGCAAAACTGCTAATGATTTTTAGATGCTCTACAGCTAACGTGCAAACCCAGCAGCGGAAAAAATATTTGTCTTCCCCTCCATCTCTCCTAACTCCTTGTTCGGTTAATCCCCTCACTAAGGGCTTGTTCAGGAAGGCTCTAGCTGGCCGGACTATCGTTAATGTCAATGCTTATTTTTTTTCATAGGCAGATTTTTCAGGTTCTTCTGGCACAGAGGTTCATGATCACGCAGGATTCTTCTTGGCAACGGCAACTGCAAAAGTTGACCATGTCCCTAATGTTGTGTCAGCTGAGGCCGTGACGTTGTGTGAAGGTATGAAGCTGGCTAACTGGATGGGGTGCAATGATTTTTGTGTGCATGGATAATATCACGGTGGTTCAAGCTCTTAACCAGGATGAGTATTCTGGTGACAACCCTTATATTAGATGCTTGTTGTCGGGAGTTAAGTGAGTTCGGGAAGTCTTGTGTCAATTTTTGTAATAGGGAGTCTAATGTAGTATCTCATGTGCTAGTTGAATAGGGTCGTGAGAACCAGCCCTCGGTTTGGTTTGATTTACCCCCGGATTTTAACATTAAATTATTAACGAACGAACGATGTAACTGTGGTTTGATTTTTAATAAAGCTAGTCATGTAGGCCTTCCTATTAAAAATGGGGCTTGTTCGGTTAGGCAGAGGTTGAAGAGGTTTGTAAGGGATTGAGGGGCATTGACCGAACAAGCCCTAATGTAGGACCCGCCGCGCTCTCCCCAACATGGATCCTCTCGCCGCTGCCTACCTCCTCCAAGGATACGGCCTCTAACCACACGACACTACCGCCGCCTCCTGCGGCCAGGGGTGTCACAGTCGTCGTGTGCCTTGCAGGCTCCTCCTGTGTAGCCGCTAGGACCTCCGGCTCGACACCTCCAATGTTACCGAGTAGGCAAGTGCCAACACTTGAGGTCATGCTTGGGTCGCTTGGCTCTCCACCGTCGTTTGCCATAGGCGGCGGCATGCAGCATGACACCCAGACCCTCTCCAATGCATCCGCTGTTGGCCACTCAAGCACCTCACGTGTAGAGGCCTAGGGTTGCCCGCCACAGCTGGGGGCTCGTGCCGTCCGGCGGTGTGAGAAGGGTTATGATGGTCGGGAGGAGAGGGAAGGAAGGGGTGGGAGAAAGCAGTGTCGGCGGCAGGATGGCAACAGCAGCTATGCGGGTGTTGGAGATCGATTCTGGGCGGTAACAGTGAAACCAGGGGCACTCATGGTGAGGCAGTTGATGGAAATTTCCCTCCATCCACTCCTAGGAGAATGTTGCCCTATGGGTTGTTGAGGGTTTCGGTTAGGTTTTTTTAATAAACTTGATCAATCTTTTCCTAAAGCGAGGTCATGATCAGATGGGGATTTCTACCCTCTATTTCTAAAAAAACTCCTAAAAGATTATCTAGTGCACTCAAAAATATCCTTCACGTCCTCGAGGAAGGGTAAAGGGTTAGATTTAGAGCATCCCAAAATAAATTAGGGGTGGAGACCACTTTTGGAAATTTGATAGAGAATTTTGCAATCTATACTCCATAAAAGGAGTTTTATTGAGATCAGGCGGTTTTGTGCAACTCTCGAGTCTCTGAGTTAGGCGCCTAGGTTGGTTCTCGTCTCTTCACTATAGCATCCTTCTACCTTTCCACCGGCAACATGACTTGCAGTTTTGCAGCACTGGCACTGCAACATCACATAACATATTCTAACCAGCAAACAAACTAGAGCCCATTAGTTGGCAAGTTCATAAGGCAGTTGAAGCTAATATTGTTGAACTCACAAGTCACACCATCATCGACGACAATGTTCACAGCGTCACTGGACTTGAGTCAAGAGGCCTTATAGCCAACTGAACATGAACAGATAAGATGAGATGCGATCTACCCCAGGCACAGGCTATAGGCATTTGTACATTTCTTTATATACACATACACGAACAAAACATTTATTAATTTGAATTATGCAGGTCAACATGAGAAATTCCAATTTCGGGGAGACGCCGAACTTATGTTGCGTGAATCATTCGGTGCAGCTAAGGGGGAACAAGCAAGCCCGACATCAGTTCTGCTTTTGCCTCAAAGTAGTGAATCGTGGCACCAATTCTTATACAGATGCCCAAAGCGGAGTAGGCTACCATACATTCTATCCCACACGCTCACGAAGGCGTCTGTGTCCGGGCTAAGGACATCCTGGATATCTTGCTGAAGAAGTCCAGCTCTTGCCTTCTGTTCTAATCGCACTTCATGTCAAAGACGTCCTTCGGGTGCTTGAAATCATCGTGCAACACCGAAGCTTCCCCGTGTGGTTAACCTGAAATTCTTGCCAAGAATCAAACTGCAAGTTCCTTTTTTTCCTAGTTTTTGTGGCAGTTAATTTATGGGAAAACAACCCCGAGTTGAGATTGCCCTGACTTTACCGAGTGGCCATTCATCTTGTTGGTTTTGTCACAACCAAGTTTCGAGGACTTTCCTAAGCAGATTCGGGCAAAGGTTTAGGATGCATTTCCTAGCTATTTGTTGTTGTTGTTGTTTCTCTCAGCCTTTTGGCTAAAATTTTCCATAATAATATGGTGGGTATAGAAACATGCTACACTGTTGATGCATATCATGACGACAAAAATGCTTGTTCAAATTATGGATGAAAATCAGCTTCATGGTGTTTTCCGCTAGATCTAATGGCCGTTGATCAGAAAATGGTATCTCCATGTATATCAACTCTCAGTTCCGTGGGAAAGTGCCATGCGTAGCTGTAAAATAGCTGAAACTTGGCTCCTACGATTAAGAAAACTAAATGATACATTGTGTGTTGTTACGTAAATTGGTTGCAATACATTTCAATGAGAATTGATTATATAAAACATGAAAATTTTGATTAATAATATGAGAATTAAACTTAAATACATTTGATTTATTGTATATTTATTAAATGTAAGCAACATAATAGACTAGAAACGGTTCAGTATTTTCACATGCAGGAATGCTTGTACTGACGGACTTTCTCTTACATATATGATGTGGAGCATCCCTTGACCATACACATGGACACTCCATCACCATCACAAGCACTGAGAGGACAATGACAAGAGCATGTGCACGCGCCATCGAGAACAAGGTCAATTCTTTCCTCTTCAAGTTTCGTTCGGATTCACATGAGAATTGGGTTCTACCTCAAACGGAGATGTTATGCACTCTTAAGTATGAAGGAGACGGCCGTGTGGAGGCTATGATGGAGGTCCAAGGAACCATGGAGAAGGGAAGACACGGGAAGCTCGAAGAAAAGGACCCTCGGGACACCCCGGGTGCCCAGACATATGGCAGAGGGGGGAGCAAACCCTCTGGACACCCTGGGTGTCCGGACCCTACAGCCCCGGGTGCCTGGTCCCCCTGCCTGGGCGCACCCCCGGGTGCCCGGCCTCCTCCATGCCGGCCCCTCCTCCTCCGGGTGCCCAGTCCCCTCCGGCTCCTTTACCTTCGGGTGCCCGGGCCACTTTACCCCGGGTGTCCGGACTCCACCGTTTTGCCTGCGCGCAAGTAGGGCTAAAAAGACCCTTGTACCCCTCTCTTCCTCTTATTTTGTCCCTAGACTATAAGTACCCCTCATCTAGCTTGCTCGAGAGGATAGCAAAGTATTTGATAGACACTAGAGAGCTTTGCTCCTTGTATCCCCTCCTCTTGGAGATCAAGACCCCTCTTTGGGAAGAATCCTTGTGGATTATCAAGGCCTCCTCTTGGAGAAGATCAACATCAAGACCTCATCTCCTTGGAGTGGGAAGAACTCTACCCAAGTGCTATTTTCCTTGAATTGTTCTTGTATGCTTGTGGATCTCATGTATGCTACTCTAGTGGATGTGTGATTTGGGTATGTTTGAGTGATTTCCCCCTTGTGTTCTTGTGTGTTCTTCCTTTTTTTTCCCTCCAAGTGTGAAAAGACCCCCTTTAGGGTTTCACCCAACAACAATATAGTTGCACGTTGAAGCGATGTGCATTCATACGGATATAGCACCCGTGCATACGGTTTGTGGTGTGGTGGTTGTAGATCATCAAAGTCGGATCTTGTCGCCTGTTTGGTCGCCACAAACTCGATATTGTTGATGATGCATGCGTGCATGACTTTTGGCCCTGTTTGTTTTGGATTTTGGGACCAGATTTAGCTTTGCCAATGAAACCGAATCTGACATCTGAAACAAACTGCTATTTGAAATCAACTTTGCGAGTGAAGCTGAATCTGAATTTGGGTCATTTTTAGTGCAATTTTCTGAAGCGCCTCAAAGTGTACTTCATTGGAATCAGATTCGGCACTGAAGCGATCCACAGGTGATTAAAATCCAAGCGAAGCTGAAACAAACAGGGTCTTGTTCTATAAGCTTCAGAAGCAAGATATATGCTTGTGCTACGTACCGTGCTGCTGTTGCTTTGCCACAATTGCTCCTGGGTTCAGCGCACTTCTTGGTGCTCTACTGTTTTCGGAAAACCTTCTCAGTTTTTACAAACGTGTTGGTGATGCCAACGGCACCCAGCAGTGCTGTCACGGAGCAAGGCATCTGTATATTACCTGCTTTTGCACCGATGCTCACAGTCACAGCTCCGGCTTGGATGCTTTATAGGGATGGCTCGACTTTCTGGAGACCTTGACTTGGAGACGCAACACTGCGTCGGACCACACTCTATACATTTTTAAGAAAATAGAACACACTCTACATGATAGGGTAAGATCAGTTTACGTTGCTGTCAAGAACAACTCTAAAAGGGCAGCCTCAAAAATTGTTTCAGAGTGTGCTCTTATAATTTTTAGATGCTCTGTAGCTAACGTGCAAACTCAGCTGCGGGAAAGACCTCCATCTCTCCTAACTTCTTGTTCGGCTAATCCCCTCACCAAGGGCTTGTTCGGGAAGGCTCTAGCTGGCCAGACTATCATTAATGTCGATGCTTCTTTTTTAAAGGCAGATTTTTAGGTTCTTGTGGTGCAGTGGTTCGTGATCACTGATCACTCAGGATTCTTTTTGGCAGCGGCAACTACAAAACTTGAGCTTGTTTCCTACAGACGTGAATACTGTTGGGGAAGCAGCGCGATGCTGAGCGCATACTTGAGATTATAGAGCGGATCAGATGCACCCAGGTGTTGGATCGCCAAGCCGCGACGCACGATTGAGCTTGTTTTGGAGTGTCTTGTCGTTGCTGGAGGCTGGACTTGTTGGGCGCCTAGCTATGCTCTATGTTTCAGCCTTCGTGCTTTTCGACCTTATTTCACTGTGATGTATCTTTTGGTCTATGTTGGTTTGTTCGCATTGAACCACGTTGGATACTGCCTTGTGACTTTATTAATTTAAAGCCGGACACTACTAGTGTCTTCGTTCCAAAAAACCGCAAAACTTGAGCATGTCCTTGATGTTGTGTCAGCCGAGGCCGCAACGCTGTGTGAAGGTCTGAAGCTGGCTAACCAGACGGGGTGCGATATTTTTGTACACATGGATAATATCACGGTGGTTCAAACTCTTAATCAGGATGAAGGATATTCTATGGTGGCAGCCCCTATGTTAGATGATTGTCGTCGAGAGTTAAGTGAGTTCGGGAAGGCTTGTATCAATTTTTATAATAGAGAGTCTAATGTAGTAGGGCATGTGCTAGCTGAATGGTGTTGTGAGAACCAGCCCTCGGTTTGGTTTGATTCGCCCCTGGATTTTATTGTTAAGTTCTTAATGGACGATGTGGTTTGATTTTTAATAAAGCTAGTCATGTAGGCCTTCCTGTCAAAAAAGAGGGCTTGTTCGGTTAGGCAGGGGTTGAAGAGGTTTATAGGGGATTGAGGCGGGATTAACCGAACAAGCCCTAATGTAGGACCCGTCGCGCTCTCCCCAACGTGGCTCCTCTCGCCGCCGTCTAGCTCCTCCATGGATACGGCCTCTATCGGCACGACCCTGCCACCACCTCCTGCATCCAAGGCGCCATGATCGTCGTGTGCCTCGCAGGCTGCTCCTGGGGTAGCTGACAGGCCCTCTGGCTCAACACCTCCACCGTCACCGAGTAGCCATGTGCCGACACTTGAGGCCATGCCTAGGTCGCTTGGCTCTTCGTCGTTGTTTGCCATAGGCGGCATAGCAATCGCATGCAGCATGACACCCAGACCCTCCCCAACGCATATGTCGGTGACCACTCAAGCACCTGACGTGTCGGGGCCTATGGTTGCTCGTCGCAGCTGGGGGCTCACGGCGTCCATCGGTGTGAGAAGGGTTATCATGATCGGGAGGAGAAGGAAGGAAGGGGCAGGAGAATGCGGCGGCGGTGGCAGGATGCCAACGGCAGCCATACGGGTGTTGAATACCAATTATGTGCAGTAGCAGTGAAATTAAGGGCATTCATGGTGACGCGGTTGATGAAAATTTCCCTCCAGCAACTCCTAGGAGAATATTACCCCATGGGGTTGTTAAGGTTTTTGATTCGGTTTTTCTTATAAGTTGGATCAATCTTTTCTTCAACTGAGGTCATAATTAGATGGGTATTTCTACCCTCTATTTCTAAAAGTAACTACTAAAAAATGTCGAGTGCACTAAAAAATATCTTTCACGTCCTCTAATGAGGGTAAAGGGCTGGATTTAGAGCTCCCCAAAATAAATTAGGGATGAAGACCACTTTTGAAAAGTTGGTAGAGATTTTTGCAATATATACTCCATAAAAGGAGTTTCCATTGAGATCGGGCGGTTTTGTGCAACTCTCGATTCTCCGAGATAGGCGCCTAGGATGGTTCTCGCCTCTTCACGTATAGAATCCTTCTACCTTTTCACCAACAATACGACTCGCGGTTTTGTATCACTGACACTGCAATGTCATAGAAGATATTCTGATCAGAACGAAGTAGACCTAATTAGTTGTCAGGTTCATAAGGCAGTTGAATATGTTGCAGTTGAACTCACAAGTCACACCATTATCGTCGACAATGTGCGCAACATCACTGGACTTCAGTCAAGAGGCCTTAAAACTAGCTGGAGCCTAAACATATATGATGCGATGCGCTCTACCCCGGGCACAAGCTATAGGCATTTATACATTTGTTTATATACACATACAAGGATACAACCTTTATTAATTTGAATTATGCAGGTCAACTCTGAGAAATTCCGATTTTAGGCAGACACCTAACTTATGTTGCGCGGATCATTCAGTGCAGCTATGGAGAGGGGGGGGGGAGGACAAGCAGGCCGACATCATCCGCTCTGCTTTCGCCTCAAAGCAGCGAGTCATGGTACCAATTGTTATATAGACGTCCAAAGTGGAGGAGGCTACTATATGTTCTATCCCACATGCCCACGAAAAGGGCATGTGTGTCCGGGCTAAAGGACATCCCGGATATCTCGCGAAAAATGTCTAGGTTTTGCCTTCTGTTGTAATCGCTCTTCACATCAAAGACGTCCTTCAGGTGCTTGAAATCATCGTGCAATAACAAAGTTTTCCAGCGTGGTCAATCTGGAATTACTGCCAGGAATGAAACTGCAAGTTCTTTTTTTCCCTAGTTTTTGTCGTTATATCATGGGAAAACAACCCCGGGTTGAGATTACCCTGACTATTTTTTGTAGCCAAGTTCCGAGGACTTCTCTAAGCAGATTCGGGCAAAGGTATAGGAGGCATTCCGTAGCTATTTGTTGTCATAGTTTCTCTTAGACTTTTGACTAAAATTTTCCATAGTAATATGGTGGATATAGAAACATGCTATACTGTTGTTGCAAATCATGATGACAAAAATGCTTGTTTAAATTATGGATGGAAATCAGCTTCATGGTGTTTTTCGCTTGATCTAATGGCTGTTGATCGGAAAATGATATCTAACTCTCAGTTATGTGGGAAAGTACCATATGTAGTTGTAATATATCTGAAAATTGGCTTCCCCACAATTTAGAAAGCTAGATGATACCTTGTGTGTTGTTACGTAAATTGGTTGCAATATATTTCAGTGAGAATTGATTATAGGAAACATGAAAAAACTAAAATACATTCGATTTATCATATATCCATTAAATGTAAGCAACATAATAGTAGAAATGGTTGAGTATTTTCACATGTAGGATTGCGTGTACTGCGGACTTTTTCTTACGTATAGTTGCACGTTGAACCGACGTGCATACATATTGATAGATCACCCGAGCGTACGCTTTGGGGTGTGGTGCAGTGGCGGAGCTTGGTGTAGACCAAGAGGGGCAATTGCGCCCCCCCCCCCCCCCCCCCCCTTAATTTTTCCAACCATTGAAAAATATGCTCTATTTTAGGCCTAACCAGTTTTAAAACTAGAGATTAGCCTCTCCTTCTCATTAATTTGCTCCCCTTCAGCTAACGGCCTCCTCTTGGATTATGCTCAAGCTCTGCCACTGGTGTGGTGCCCGTAGATCGTCAAAGTCTGTTCTTGTCATTCTTAGACATTCACCTGTTAGTGTTGGTAGCCATTCTTAGCCAATCTTAGCGACGATGCATGCATGCACGGCTTTTGTTCTGTAAGCTTCACAAGGAAGATATATGCTTGTGCTACGCACCGTGCTGCTGTTGCTTTGCCACAATTGCTCTTGGGTTCACCGCACACGCCTTGGCGCTCTATTGTTTTCGGTAAACCTTTGTCATTTTTGTCAAACGTGTTGGTGATGCCAGCGGCACCAAGGATATGGCCGGATCGTGCGAGTGTTGTCACGGAGCAAGGCATGTGTATATCACCGAAAACCTTTTTTGCCGTTCGTTTGCTTTGCTTAGCGTGTTCATCAATCATCACCATCACTGCAGGTTCTTGGCACAATATATGGCTGAGCATGCATTCACGTGTTTTACCGTGTGCGCGCGTGCGACAGTGTGATGGTCGCAAAGGAAAAGAAAGGAAAAGCGTCACAACTCACAAATGTCACCTGTCAATCAAGTCACACAAACATTCGTAGGAACGCGGAACAAATCACAAAACTAAGAGCATCTTCAACAGCCGCGCTACGCGTCGCGCGTTAAAAACTAGTTTACCACGCGCCGTTCGTCTGATTTTGCGCGGCCGTCAACACTGGCTCCAATAGCCGCGCTAAAATGCAGCGCACGCCGTTCCAGCAGCGCGCAAAAAATGCAGTGCGCGCAACTCGCCAGGACATTGCATATATGGCATTTTGAACACAAAATGAATTTGAAAACATTCAAAATGCAATGGACATGACATATAAATTTGCACACAAACAAGTTGATAAATAAAAATTCATGCCCACAAGTTCATTCAACCAAGTTCAAAATGCAAACCAAGTTCAAGACACAAACGAAAGACACATCAATCCTCCTCCTCGTCTTCGTCCTCATCTTCATAAAACGATTCTGCCTCCTCCGAAGATGATTCTTCCTTCCTCTCCTCATCGCGCACCGTGTCACGTGAAGCTCCGACGGTGTTGGCAAGATCTTCAACAGCACCTTCATGGAAATGTGTATGAGGAGGCACATCGAAAGACATTCCGCCTATGGCGGCCGGAGGTGCACCCATGCCTCCCATGAGAGAAGCAAAACTCATGCCTCCCATTACGGCCATAGCGTCGGGGGGTGCTCCAAAGCCACCCATGCCTCCCATGGCACCTAAACCGCCCACGGAACCTCCGAAGCCACCCATGCCACCCATGGCGCCAAGGCCACCGCCATCCATGGCGCCGAGGCCACCGCCACCCATTGCGCGAATCA
Source organism: Triticum urartu (assembly GCF_056163025.1). Classification (NCBI taxonomy): domain Eukaryota; kingdom Viridiplantae; phylum Streptophyta; class Magnoliopsida; order Poales; family Poaceae; genus Triticum; species Triticum urartu. The sequence goes on from NC_141878.1 coordinate 502,146,255, forward strand.
TGGCTCTTTTGGGGGTCAAGACTTCTTCACGGGCAAGATTGACATACTCCTTTTGCACCTCATTGAGGATAGATGTGTCCAAGAAGAACAAGTGCTTCTCCCATTTCAACAATCTAGTTCTCTCCTCATTGCTCACCTTCCTCTCCTCCAAAGCCACATTCCTCTCCTCGGCCGCCACCCTCCTCTCCTCGGCCGCTGCATCTTGGTTCATTGCCATTTTCCTCACCTCGTTGGCTTCTTTTCTTGCCTTCACAATAGCTTCCATAGCATTTTTGAGCTCATCATCTCCTTTCCTCTTCTTCTTTTCTTTTGCGTCTTTCTTGCACCCATCCGGTCATTTTGGCTTCGAGTATGAAACCGAGTTAGGTGTGGGGCTTCTCTTGCCGTCACTTGATGCATCATCCTCCTCATCATCATCATCATCATTCAACTCAATTGTTCGCTTGCGTTTGTTGCTCAAATTCAAATCATCCAAATCTTCATGCTTCTTTCATTTCTCATCATCCTTCAACACGTTATAGCAATGAGGCAAGGTAAAGACCCTTCCTTTTTTTGATCTTCCCCTTCTTGGTTTTCCACTCCTCTTCTTTGAACAAGTTTTGTGCAATGTGGTACTACATGAAAACAAAGCAAGTTAGCACTTCGCACACCAACAACAGGTATGATGAACATGTATGGAAATGTCACTTACTCTATCATCCTCATTTGTGTCACTTGGGTTCAATCTGTCAACCGCCTTTTGACAAGCCGCCCACTTTTGACAATAAGATTTGATTGTCGACCACCGGGACCGAAGTGATCTTTCGGAGCGGTCAATTCCACTCATGTTGTGAACATCATAGTGTTCTTTCATCCGCCCCCAATAAGCATCTCTACTTTGATCACCTCCAACGGATGGATCCCTCGACACTTGCAACCAAGTATTGCATAGTAAGATGTCATCGGCGTTGATGTAATTGCTCGCTCTTCCTTTCGGCGCGTCGACAATGCCCTCACCCTCCTCGTCCACCTCGAACTCATGGTCTTCAAAATGCATGTCATTGGTTTGAGACCAATGCGAATTGTTGGAGCCAACACCCATAGTTGACATGTATACATCATCGTTGAGACTACAAAGTTTTTTGAACAATGCGAATAAGCTATCTATATGAATGCATTCAAAAAATAACAAGAAAAGAAACGTTGAAAACAAAATTACCTTGGGGGCATTTCGTCGAACACGTTGTGTGCGTCGGCCGCCGGCTCAACGAGTGAGCTCGCCGGCGCTTCGGTAGCCGCCGCGCACGTCCCACGCCCTGCAAGCTTCTTCCTCCTCGCCTTCGAGGTGCCGGAGCCGTCCGCCGCCTTGTTCTTCTTTGCCGATGTCTTGCCCTTCTTCGGCCGCGCCGCATTGGGGAGCTTCGAGGGGGGGGGGGGCGGCGCTGGCGCGACGCCACCCGCCGCCGAGGTCATTCGCAGCGGCATGAAGAGGCCGCATGAGGCCGATGGTCGGAGGAGCTCCGGCGGAGGTGAGGCCAACGCCCCCGCGCTAGGGTTTGCGGCGGCGGCGGTGGACGGGTCGCGGCTATAGGATGGGGTGAGCGGGGTGCCGGCGTGTGCGTCCATTGGGTGCAGTTCGCCGGCGCCGGCGCGCGCGGGGCGTAGGAGGCGGAGAGGAGAGAGTGCGGCGCGAGCGCTCGAGTGTGCCGCGCGCGGAAACGGGCGCCCCAAATACACCGCGCGAGATAGCGAATCGGACAGCGCGCCCAACTCCTTATACCGCGCGCGCGGTTATTGCGCGCCCGCTGGAGACATCTGGCGGGTTGCGCGCGCTAAAATGGCCAAATTTGCTGCACGGCGCTTGTTTAGCGTGGTTGTTGGAGATGCTCTAAAGACCAGGCTATATATACTTTTTTCAGAAGTTGCAATCGCCTCAGTGCAGCACAAGGAGTTCCACGCCAAAGGTCCAAAGCCAGCAAGGGTCATGGATCGATCAACAAGTAATCAAGACAACACACTCTACGGAAATTACCAATTACTGTAGCTAGTACGTGTATAATAATACTCTATGGATGGAGGATTCTTGTGGTGAACTTTATTGTGCTCTTGCTGGGCGATGATCGTACCTGGTGCATGCATTTTATCGGGAAAAAAACGTGGTGCATGCATTCATGGCTGGATGCATGGGAGACGAGCCGCGAAGGAGCGCCATTGCCCTGCCCCGCAAGAACGACGACGTGCCACTGCCCCGCTGGCCGCCTCCTCCTCGAACGTCTCCGTCCCCGCCGGATAGAAGGAGGCGACCGGCGCCGAGGCGTACCTGCGGGTCCAGTCCCTGGCCTTGTGCTCGAAGAGACCCCGCTCGCGCTTGTACAGCCGGGCGGCGTCGCGGCGGACGGGGCGGTCGAGCAGGGGGTCGTGGAGGACCGAGATGACAGAGAGGAGGGCCGTGCTGATCGTGAGAGAAGGCCTCCACTCGCTCCCGAAGATGTCCAGCGCCACCCTCCCCTCCGGGCCGATGTTGGGGTGGTACACCTGCAGTGCAGAATAGATATGGCCCGCACTAGGCGTCAACCGGATGATTTGTGCGAGTTTTAAGCCGCCTTCCGAGCCATGCGATGGAACAAGCCAACCGTTGGTTCTTGTGTTGCGTGGGTGGCGGTGGGTGTGTCAACACAAATGTCTCTTTGACCTAACTGTTTCTTGTGGTCGGACCAGTCAACATAAACACTCCTCGTTTAGTAGAATATAATACTATCTTGCTTTGTTCTTCCCCATCGTAGCACCGGGTTGCCGCATGGCGGCACCATCGCAACACCGGCTGGTAGCACGTCGATCGTTACCGGGTGGCAGCACATGTACTGTCGCACCACCGGCTGGTAGCACAGCGGTGCCGTCTCAGCATCGATGCTACACGTTGCAGCCGAGACACCAACGGAGTATCCGTTGCAGCACGGTCATGTCGGGGAAGCACACCGTCGCCGCGGCCCATCAAGGGTCGCAACACCGTCGTGCCGTGGAAGCATGCCATCATCGCGGCCATAACACCGTTCGGTTGTCGAGCGACGCATCACCATCGTGTGATGGAAGCAACCGGTACATCGCTGCAGCTCCAGCGGCCCCGCAACATTGGCTCACACCAGCTCGCAACAACGCCGTCCGTCGAAGCAGCTCGGTCAACCTCACAGCATCGCCACCCGTCGTACCATCTCCGACAGCCTTGCGGCAAGTAGCTCATAGCAGCGCTGTCCGTCATATTAACCCCGGTGACCTCTTAGCAACTCACAACATCACTAAACGGCCTTACAGCAGCGGCTCACAACATCACTAAACGGCCTTGCAGCAACGACTCACAACGTCACTAAATGGCCTCGCAGGAGCGGACGTCTGGCCGATGTTTTTCGGCCCTTGCAGCATTACGTCTCAAGGCTTGCAGTTGCGGTGGCCGGTCCTTATAGCGTCGGCGTCTTGGCTTGAAACCGGCATGCCCTCCACTTGCAACGTGGTCAGTCATCGAATCACACATTGTGTGTCTCGTGCTGAATACATCCCATGATTCCCCCACCCGTGCCTCCCCCTCACAACATCTGGTCGCCACTTGCAACGTGGCCAGTCATCGAATCACACACAGTGTGTCTCGTGCTCAATACATCCCATGATTCCCCTACCCGCGCCTCCCCCTCACAACATCTGGTCACCACTCGCAACATGGCTCACAATATCAGTGACGCTCCCATAGCATGGCTCTCAATATTTGCTTGTAGTGTGCCTCGCGACACGACGATAGTCCCTATAGCATTGCGACTCCCATCACAACATCGCCTCGCAGCACCGACGTCACTCTCATAGCATGGAGACGCCCCTCGTAGCATTGGCTTTAGCATGCCTCGTAGTATGGCGGCGCTCCCACGACACTGGCTTTCAACATGTTTCACAAACATGACAGTGGTTGCTCGCAATACCAGGTAATACTGCATCCGCGTCCTCGCAACACCGGGTACAAGCACGGTGGTGTCCTCGCAATACTAGCTCGCAGTGGCGCAGCCGCCCCGTCGCAACACTTGTCGTAGCAACTCCGATGACCTCGCAACAACAACTGATGCTGCATTGTAACATTCACTCGGATTGCCTCGCAGCACCGCAACTGGAGCAACATCATTGGCCGCCGTCACAACGTCGCTAGCTAGCAGCCACCAACCTTTGGAGAAGCAGGCACCAGACAACCTTTCTTGATGCAGAAAACAAAGGCAAGGGTCGGCGATAAAAAACATGCGAAAATGGAGTTTCCAAATGAAAATAAAATTAAGATGGAAGAGCGGTCGACGGGCCCCACATGAAACATAATCATTTGGCCGCTAAATATCAGTTCCTATTTGGCTGCTAAATATTGTCCATTGGTGCGAGCCTAAATCGATCTAAATATTTTTAAATTAAAAAAAATAGACACAATTTTACCACTAAATACCTGTCCTTATTTATGCCTTAATTTGTAGAGTTAAGGGAGTAACAACGGTACTCCAATTTTGTCGTAATAACAGCGAGTAGCTATCAGCATGCACAGGATTAGTAATTACAGTAGTTACAGTGTCATGGGTGCGCTGAAAAGTCAAATCAAGCTCGCAGCGTGCTCACAAGGAATCGCAAGCAAGCATTCATGGGACGGCGCAGCAGGCGACGGATGCTTCGCGTTAAAATAAGTCGGCTGTTTTCAAGCGTTTTCCAATAGATATTACTATGAGCAATTGACCAATTGATCGTTTTGGCGCGGTCATACGTACAGATGCCGATCGATCGGTCGATCTTTTATGGATGAAGCATGCATGCGGCTAGAGGCCAGTGCCGGCCGACTCACATTGGTTCTGAAGGTGAGCTTGATGGGGTGGAAGGGGTAGTCCTTGGGGTAGGCGACGCCGACGGGGAAGGTGCCGCCGGCGTAGGGGCTGCCGTGGGGGCCGTCGATGACCACCTCCCAGTGGAACAGGTCCGTCACGGGCGCCGGGCCGGGCCGGCAGAAGGCCGGGGGGTCGATCCAGAGCAGCTCCAGTTCCTTGCGGATGCGCCTCATCGCCCGGCCAGACTGCGGCATGGTCGGCTCCGTGGAGTGGCTGCCAACTTTGCGGTGCGAGCAAATCTACGTACGCTGGCTCTCCGGGCCAGCTTGGGTGCTTTATATATGGATCCATCGATGGCTTCGGCGCCTCGACTTGTGGAAACACAACGCTGCGTCAGACCACACCTCCGAGTCTCCGAGATAGGTGCACGGGCTAGTTTCCACTGCACCATCGCAGCGAAGCAAAGAAAAAAAATAGCTCGATTTTCTTTTTCAGAAGGTCAAAAGACCATGTATTAAGTAGTATAGACTTTTTAAAAATGTCTTTGCAGAAATTTAAAGATACTTCATCTATTTCAAAATATAAGACATTTTCTAACACCGTAAAAGGTGCCGAAATCTTCTTCCTTCTAAATGCATCATTGCCGTGCTGTGAGCAAACAATGTGGCCTTCGGACCTCCGTCTCAGCATAAACTTATTGAAATCCAATAACCTGTAGAAAGGCTGTGGCTAGAAAGTATCTCTACTCTTATTAAAAAAAGACTGTGATATTTGGCACACGTGTGCCATATAAGCAAAACTGGCACACCTCTACTTCTTTCATTTTAAAGTATCACACGATTCCTCGTCCTTTGACCTCGCCTTCTCCCAAACGACCCTGCAGGCTCGCCCGAGAAACTTGCTTCTCCTGCACATCTCGGGCGCCCACCTCCGAGAAAACAGTCACTTCTTCACGTCTACCACATGATTTCTCCTCAGGACAAAGTTACCATGGTATCAACCTCCCCCCAGTCAAAGTTACCATGGGGGATTGTACATGAGTTACCGGGTCTACAGTTCGTATATTATCATGATACTTGCACCTAAAAATTTGGGTGTGTTTCGGTAGCTTTTTCCGTAGGTCAAAAATTATCACGATGTTTTTGCGTAACTTATCACGCCTATAGCACGTGTGTCCCTCATGACATTAAACATTATGTGACTTTCCCGTGGCACGCCATGTGTTGTGTTCATCCAAGAGGCCCACGCGCGAGGTGAGTGTATGTTTTTAACAACTTATTTTCCTTTGGTAAAAAAGTTACCATCATGTTTATATTGCAAGTTATCGGTTATGCAGTGCTTATATTATCATGTTATTTACACAAAAATTATTGGGAATGTTTTGAACAACTTTTTCCCGGAACAAAAAGTTATCATGGTGATTCTAGGTAACCTATCAAGCCCGTAGTGGTTAAAATATCATGCTATTTACACAAAATTTATCAGGGGTATGTTTCAGCAACAAATTCACCCCCCCCCCCTCCCCCATGGGTCAAAAACTTATCATGGTGTTTAGTTATCGCAGTGAATATGTTTTCATGCTATATACACATAAAAATGCCAGGGGAGGAAGGTATACTACCGTGCTATTTACACAGAAGATACCGGAGTATCTTTTCAAAAAAATATTCCCTACGGTTAAAGTTACCATGGTGTTTCTACCTCAATTATCAGATGTGCGCTGCGTATATTACCATATATTTACACATAAATTATCGGATATCTTTTCACATTTGTCTTCCCCAATGGTTAAAGTTACCACGATGTTTGTATCTAAATTATCAGGTCAATAGCGTGAATGTTATCGTGCTATTTACAGAAATTACGGGGGGGGGGGGGGGAGGGGGGTCAACAAATTTATTCCCAATGATCAAAATTACCACGATGCTTGAAACAAAAAGTTTTTCAGTGCTAACATATTAAAGGCAAAAATATGTCAAAAACAGTATTTGCCTTAGCTTGTTCGACAATGAGTGTCATAGGTGAGGTGGTAAGCTCCTTTTGTTGATTACCTGCAAACCAGAGATCAAATCCTAGTCCAAGCATTATTTTTGCCAAAAATCAGGAAGGCACGTGGGGCCATAATTGACGATTACGAAAATTAGGAAGAAAATCAGGGGAGGTCGGTGGGGAAGGACGTGCGGGAAAGGAAGGAGATTGGGAGTCATGCGGGAAAGGAAAAAAATCAGGAGGTCGTGCGGGAAAGGAAGGAGATCGAGAGGAAACTGACGGCGCTGGATGCGTGTGGCAGTTTCGCAATCTGCCACACGGTTGCCATATACATATTTCGTTAAAAAAATACCAAGTTGGTGTGATCACGTGTGTGTCATCTTGCAATATAGACCGTTTGATCTATATCTGACGGATAGAAAACAAACTATGGCAATTTTACAAAGAAATACCCACACCTCTCTTCACATTTACAGATAAGGCCTTCCCTCGTTCATCCTATCTCCCACAACTTCATTGTTGAGCAATTAAAACAGGAAGTCTCTGGAACAATCTGACATCTCCATGCCCATCCTCATGCCTCCGCTTAGTCCAACCACCAACCACCACCACCACCACACCCCACTCCTCACCTTATCTCTTCTCCTTCTCGACATATCATTAGTTTTTACACATGGGATTGCTCCCGCATGGGTCAATCACAACAAGTATTTGTAAAAAAAATGCATCTTGATGTTCCGTGCAATGCACGGGCATCTTGCTAGTGTAGATCAGAAGACACTGTCTGACCACAATGCAAAGCAAACCGCTGCCCTCTTAAGAAAACGCTAGAGATCCTAGAGAAGGACAAAATCTAATTAACCAGATAGAGTCGAGAAACACAAACCTCGCACACACATCAACAAGGCCGAGATCGACCAGTCAAAACTAGAGCCAGAGGCAAAGCCATGTCGTCCGCTCCGTATGACAAGCACCACCAAACCAGACTTCCACTCAAACTAACAGGAGCCTCCACCATAGCACAGATTCTGACCAACAAGACAAGTACATACAATTAACAGACAGAACATGACGCAAGTAAGCGGATTCATCGTACAAGTCACAACATCATCGACGACAATGTTCACAGCGTCACTCGACTTGAGTCAAGATGCCTTACAACTAACTGGAACCTAAACATATATGATGAGATGCGCTCTACCCCGGCACACAGGCTATAGGCATCTGTACATTTGTTTATATACACATACAAGGATACAACATTTATTAATTTGAATTATGCAGGTCAACTCGAGAAATTCCGATTTCAGGGAGACACCTAACTTATGCTGCGAGATTCAGTGCAGCTGTGGGGGGACAGACATGCAGGCCCGACATCCGCTCCGCTTTAGCCTCAAAGCAGCGAGTCATGGTACCAATTGTTATACAGACGCCCAAACTGGAGGAGGCTACCATATGTTCTATCCCACACGCCGACGAAGAGGGCGTCTGTGTCGGGGCTGAAAGACATCCCAGATATCTCGCCGAAGAAGTCCAGCTCTTGCCTTCTGTTGTAGTCGCTCTTCACGTCAAAGATATGGACAAAGTCCGCTGGTTCCGCCATCGACAGGAACTGCCCATCCGACGTAAACCGGATTGATCTGATAGCTCCAAGGTTACCCTTCAATACATGGACTGCTTTTGATAGGTTCCTCGCATCCCAGATTCGGCATGTCTTGTCTTGGTTCCCAGTAGCAAACGTTCGGCCATCAGGGCTCCAGGCTGATGCAAATGAGAAGTCGTGATGACCTTTCATGGAATGAAGAGTCTGTGTCCAGAGTACAAAACAGGTGCACCCGCTTAATCACACATGGTATCAGCGTTTTAATTTGAAATATTAATCAGGGTTTGGTGAACATCTGGTGTTTTATGCCTGGGATCGTATACCTTTCCTGAATTGGCATCAATAAGTAAACCATTAGGATCGTCCCCCACAATAACAACAAGCTTCCCGTCAGGACTCAGAGATGTATGCTGCACCAACAAAACAACAGTATAGGGTCAGAGTAAAGCAAGAGCATTTCATTAATTATGATATATAACGAGCGTATACATGGTGTTTTGCTCCATTTACTATCAATACAATGTCGAAAAGGGAGCAAGCCACAAAAAGGAAGAAAAAAAAGAGGTTTCTTTGGTTGGCATGTGCAAGATTAAACCTGAAGGATGTCTATTAGTGCAAATGTAAGAGCATCTCTAGCAGCTGTTCTATCACACAAGCTAGATGCAAAAAAATAGCAAAAGTAGGAAAGGCCTTCCTCCAGCAACCATGCAAGACTAATCCTGAAGTATGCCTATTAGCGCAAATGTAAAAGCATCTACAGTAGCTGCTGTATCACGCAAGCTAGACGCCAGAAACAGCAAAAGTAGGGAAGACCTTCCTCCAGCAGCCACGCGTAAACGTGCAAGATTAATCCTGAAGGATGCCTATTGGCGCAAATGTAAGACCGCCTCCAGCAGCTTCTCTATCACACAAGCTAGATGCAAAAAATAGCAAAAGTAGGAAAGACCTTCCACCACCAGCCACACGCCCATGTGCAAGATTAATCCTGAAGGATGCCTATTAGCACAAATGTAAGAGCATCTCCAGCAGCTGCTCTATCACACAAGCTACATGCAAAAAATAGCAAAAGTAGGAAAGATCTTCCTCCAGCAGCCACGCGCGCCCACTGGCTCGCCATCTTTGGATCCATCCATCCTGGCCTGGACAAACGCCATCTGGCGTGTGCCGAGTGGGGCCCTCTGTCCCCGTTTGGAGCTCAACCACCACATTCGGATGCTTCACTCCCGCCACAACGGTCGACAGCTCCGTCCCCACCTCAAAGGTAGGATCCACCTCCTCCCCTCTCCTTCCTAGCACAGGTGGAGAGACGGTGGCTGCATGACGGCCCTGCAGGTTGGTGGTGGTGGCGGACAGGCAGCAAGGGAAGCAAGCGATTGGGATGATCTGGATTAGGGCCTAAGAGTGAGATGGACAGGAGTTGGTGGATGAGGAAGTGCTTGGATGTGGACGAGGAGTGGCTGACGGGAGGATATGGATGAGGTGCTTCTTGATGTTGCTTGTGGTGGATGACGAGGGGTGGTGGCCAGGATGCGAGAGTGGAGGTGGCAGTAGCGATGCAGCTCGGGTGGGGTACATCCTACACAGAGCGGAGCATGCTGTTGTGACCTGCTGTGTTAATGGCCCTGGCAGCTGCTGTTGAATTTGGTAGGCGGAGATGCATGCGCTTTGGTCGCACGAGCCACAGAGGATAGATCAATGGGGATTGTGGGTGTCATGAGAGATGCAAGAGATGTGTGTTTGAGTTCTCTGTGCGCATGGGCTGATGGGCTCAGCAATGAATCGTGCTTGTTTGATTCCGAATTTCCAATACGTTATTTGCATCTGTGGTTGATTCATGAATGCTGCTAGATAAAGAGTGACTGGTGATGCTATAATGGTTGATTCGTGAATGCTGCTTGATATTCCTCTCCATTTTAGTATTCAGTGGCATAAATTTGCTTTCATAACTTCCGCCGTTGATATAATGTTTGTTCATGTCCGAGAATAGAATTTGCTGCAGCTTTCTAAACCTAGACGGAAAAAAAGAATGACTGGCGGATCGATGAGACGTACGGAAATCTATACACTAACTGCAAAGCTGCACCGAAAGATAGTTCAAAACATAGCCATCATATATCTATCTCGCCGTTATAAATACAATCGTTAGAAATGTTGCCATAACAAATATACTGTTAGTTATGAGAAATTACTGACATACATGAGAGAGAGTAATAATATGGAGGGTGAAATTTGGCTGGTCTGTTGTAGAAGATAGAGGGGGGAATCTTTTTAGATGGCCAGCCAAATGAAGATATAGAGGGGGAGATGGCCAGCCAAATGGAGATATAGGTCAAATTTCGCTAGTCTGCTCGACATGTTCTAACCATACTTCCCAGTTCTCATTCAGAACAGAACAGAAGACAGAACATCATAATCTCGTCAGTTGTGGCAACAGTTCTTTTTTTTCCTTGAACCAAGGCACCATCAGTTCACACACTCCTGTTTTGCTTTTTACACAAAAAACTCCTATTCTAATTTTACTAGGTTCAACAACAGCAAGATGCCAAAAGTAAGCATATTGACTGCACAAGATCATAACCATATGCAGCAAGAGGTAAAAAAAATTGTGTTCCAGGTTCACAAGACAAGAAAAGTAGTAGAAATAAAGAAAGGAACTTACATTTACTGGCCAATCAAACTGAAAGTGCTTGCATAACTGGAATCTCTCCATGTCATAATCTCTTACACCGGAGTCATTATTCGATGCCATGAAATGAACAGCACCACTGGGAAGGAAAACAAGAACTAGCATGAACACACACTCAACAAGTTCACAACCTAATAACTGGGGACATCACATTACCTAGCAGTATTGAATATCTCAACTGCATTAGTAATAGCATTATCATCATATGTTGTTCGACAGCAAAAGCTTATTCCTTCTCGATCAAGGTGCTGCATTCCACATCAACAGAAGTGGTAAAAATCAATATTACATCAATAATAAGAGTTTATATAAAGATTAAGGATGTGAGCACAAGCACACCAGCATCCATCAATTAGTTACTTTCAGCACACACACGCAAAATCATAGCAAAGGAAAAACAGTGACATAGTGGTCATCAGTTAGTGATTTTCAGCAAAATTTTCAGAATGAAGAAAAGAACAACTCTTTTGCAAAGAGTTTATTGAACACCAGACATGATCTTCTTTTTATAGATTTTACTCTTGAAGAAGCAGACTCAAGTACTTTTAATCCAACAATATCAGTCTCTTTTGAGGTGCAGTCCCAGCCACTCAGGTAATCAGTGATTATATTGGTTCACCACAAACATCCCACCATAAAATCCTCAATCCCTTAAGCTATTAGTCTAGTGGTTAGAATCAATAGTGCACTAGGAGCAAGAAGCTAGGTGAGCATGCACAAATGTTATTGACATCACAAATAATGGAAGTTTGCCACCATGCCAGAGATAGCAGATTTATATAGATTCAAGTTACTTTGGGCAACCTACCTTGCAGATTAGCTCCCCTTGAAATCCGCCAGCTACCAGCAAATTGTCCTTGACTGCCAAGGTACTAACTTGAGTCTGAGAAAACCCCTCTAATAGACTTCCAGGATGCTTCTGAAATAAGAGATCCACAAACATTAATAGAAGAAGAACAAGATAAGCTCTACAGGATGTGAAAAAATTGAGACAGATTATAAAGTACAATCATGCACCATACCTCCCTTGGTGCCACATGACCTTGGACATTCATAAGTTCAGTGTCCACACCACTCAACGCTGACCAGTGAAGCACTGAGTAATGTGACATTAGGTAGACGTCATGCTTGGATGTAGCCCATACTAAATTTCTCAGCTGCAGGCACAAATCATGTCAATTGTTTCACGCACTTGAAAGTCACAGTATCAAAATTGTGGAAGGAATGGGAAAAACATCAATTAAGAATCTGAGACCAAATGCAAATGGTTAGATCAAACACAGCAACAGCTTAGGTTACACAGATTATAGGCAGAGAAACATAATCAGGACTTGCAGACACCTTTCAACAAGTTGAATCCCTATGGTAAAAGGTTCTCCAAACAGCCATGTAACTTGAATTAACCCCAAAGATACAAGGACCAGCCTAGGTCCTTACGTTAAGGACCACCTTCCTCTCTTTTTAATATACGGATACATTTCATCATGCAAGCAACTTCCAAATTTTCAAGCAAGCATTTCATGTTCTAAAACGTTTAATTCAACTTAAGTTTTTAATACAAGCTTTAGAAACTAATATACACCAATACAGCTAAAAGCATCGATGCAATTTTCTTCAAACTAGAAGTTGGAATTTGCAATCAAGCATGAAGTAGTGGACCAAAATAACATTCAAATATGGAGTTAAGCTTAGCAATTTTGCAGCTGCTTTATTCTTTGTTTCCAATATACTCAAGGAGATAGTACATCTAAGATTGTGAAGACAAAATATCAAAATGGATGTTGGCCAATAGTGTAGCTTAGCACATATGAATAGATTGCATTAGTGATCAGTACATCATAATCTTATCATGGAGCATCAAGAAAGGTGTGCCAATGAAAAGATACACAAGCAATTACATCTGATGATTATTTGGCAACAGAATATACTGTGTGATGTGTGTGCGTGTTGGGAGAGGTGGCGAGGCAGAATGAACCCACCTGAAAATGTAGGATGGTTGATTTTACTGATCTAGTATTTTGTCTGAATTCATAATACATTCCACCTTTCACAGTCGGTTTGCATTCCTGTGTCAAGACAACATGTCAGCTGTTAACAGACAGAAAACTTTGCATAAGCTGCTGAACTTTCTACAAGACACACCTTGGCTGCTGCTTCTCCAGAATTAGGAATGTTCTCATAGTTTTTGTACTGCTCTAATCTGGTCTGTCTGTAGTTTTCCCTTGTGATAGCTAGCCTCTCCCAGGGTATTCCTTGGATGTCCTTCCCTTTTCTTGCATCCGCTGCCGAAGTATCTGGGATCTTATCATTCTAAACAGACAAGAACGACCATTTAGAGAACTGCGGCATGGTTTATGTAGTTAAAACAACGGTAAATTAGAAACAACGGAGATAAATCACATATATGTAAACTCTTATTGGTAAAGTTGAAGATTGGTAAGTAAAGTTAGAAACTTGGTAAGAGAAATAACTGGTTTCTTTATCCTATGTCGATAGTTCAAACAAATTAGTGGTTTAGAAATGGAAGCCAGAATAAACGGACCAGTGGAAGCATATTTACATATGCATGGCAAGTCGATATCATGAGAAGAGAGGCATAATCATGCAACAGATAGCTGCGTACATAAAAAGAGTAGGCAAATGGACGCTACAAGACATGTGACAGTGTGCAACTGTCTAAAACGACAAGCTCCATCACTCCAGACAACCCTCTAAATAATACACACTCCCAAGCGTGAGACCATTGTCGCTTTGGTCATCCCACTCTAAATAAGAGAATGAGTAATCAATGCCACAATCAAATCATTTATGTGTTCATATAAATGATCCAGGTCTGCTCCATGTTAATATGTAGTATAGGACAAACAGCATCAGGATTATGTAACACTCCCAAGCGTAAGACCGTTGTCATTCTGTTCATCCCCCTCTAAATAAGAGAATGGCCAATCAATGCTACAATCAAGTCATTTATATGTTCACATAACTGATCCAGGCATGTTCCATGTTAATATGTAGCATACGACAAGCAGCATGCTTACTACGTAACACTCCCAAGCATGAGATGTTGTCGTTTTGTTCATTCCTCTCCAGATAAGAGAATGAACAACCACTGCCCGATTTTGCCACATGTTACTATCTAGTATACGACGAATAGCATGAGGACTACGTAAGCGAATCTACGTTTGATAACACAGCAAGACCTGCATTTATGCGTAAGACTTAATTCCAATTGCAGCAATCACAACAATACAAAATAACAACTGATGGACATACCGAATGGGCATACTCGTCATCCTCCGAATCGGAGTCTCTTAAACCTCGCTCGTGGTGGGCGTCAACCATGTCCTCAGCGGGGTCGTCCATGTCATAATCATCCTCCATGTCTTCGACGTGATCGTCGTGATAATTGGACATTGATCCTCTCCTAGGAGAAAAGCCTCCCTGACCTGTAAACAACACGGCAACAACAACATCAGCAACCACGCACGGTGTCTCACTGAAACGAATTGCACATGTAGCAAACAACCAAGCGCGTCTAGAACTTCCTACACGAGCCAGAATGGTAAGAGCAGTTGCCAAACACAACAGGAATTCCTGCAAATCTAGAAGCCTTCCGCAGTTTCCATTCCATTAGCACCACAGCATATCTCCAGCGTCACATATGTCTGCCCGTTCTGGTTTCTGGGCACTTAGGGAATAATTGTAAGCAGACATGACGAGAAAATGCGCAGTAAATGGAACGAAGTCAACACGGGGTAGAATTCGCAGGCATATATCAACGGAGAAAGCGAATCGAGTAGAAAGTCAACACTTGAATGATTAGCAGCGGACCAAAACTTCCCGGAGGGCGAAGAAAAAAAATCCCTCCCTGAAAATCATTGAAAGAACGCGCTTTTCCCCTCAACAAATCGGGCACGCGCACGCAACCAATTCACCCGAGCCACGCGCCCCAAACCCTAGAACCCGCCGTCCCGGCCCGCCCGTCGCTCAGATCTGCCCCTAATTCGACAGATCACCATTACCCAACGCGAAAAAATCAGGGAAAAATCCGCCAAAACAGAGCGGAAACAGGGGGCGGGACGGGACGCACCTGGAGGGCCGAGCGAGGCGGGGCGAATCGGCCGCCGGGGTAGAGCGGAGGGGGGGAAAGCCTGCGCCTCAGAAGACGCCGCCCAAGCAGAACGGAGATGGATCCCCCCGGAAAATATAAGGGACGGGGGAAAGCCTGCCCTTTTTCTCTCCCTTGCGGACAGCGGGAAGAAATGATTAATATTTTCCGACTATTTTCCGCTCCCCGTTCTGGGATTTATCCTCTCCCGCAACCGCTTTTTGTTTCTATTTTCGTCTGTTCTTTTTTAATAAAACAAAAATTGAATTTTTAGTTTTATCGCTGGGTGGGTGTGTGTGTGTTCATCTGCAGGGACAGGAACGGGGATAGGGCCATGACGAGGGCGGATGATATAGCCATGGGCGACGGGGAGGCGCGAAATGACGGGCCTGCCCCCGCGGTTGTTCGGGACGTCGCAGCCTGGGTACCAGCATTTTGGTCACGTCGGCGTTTAACTCGGAGGGACTGACGCACCGATGAATGATTGGGGTTGCAGCAGGGACTAGGCTATGTGTGTCTTTTCAGCCGGAATAAAAAACTGAATAAAACTGATTCCCGTTTAGAGCAGCGATTTGGCACCGGGATCACACCTGCTGCCTTAATCTGGACCGTCCAAATACCTCAGGAAGTGTGTCCTTTTCTAGTTTTGTAAAAAAAAAAGGTATGGATCGATGTACATAAGAAATACAGGGCAAGCGGACCCACCGATCTACTCCCTTGAGACACTTTTTTTAGAGACACTTATTTTTGGGACGGAGGGAGTACATGCTAGCTCATCTCTCTCTCTTTCTCATCACGCCTCCTTGTGTCTCTCGATCTCGCTTGCCTAGATGGGATCGAACCGGCGTTCGTTCTAGCCTAGTCGTTGGCTAGTAGGCCGGAGTGGTGACGGGAAGGTGCGACGGGGGAGAAGAGGAGGGGTTTGTTTCCATGAACGCTATTGTCGGGGTGTTCAATCTGTAGTCTTCCTCGTCGACTCAGGCTGACAGAATACATGGATTCGAGTACCCTTGTTCTCTAGTGGCCATGGGGTGTGGGCTTGGTGTGCTCGTCATCCCAAGCGCATGGAGGTCATGGATCCGACGTGGTGATCCTTGCATTGACTGCAGGTGGATACTCGGTGGTGCACTCATGCGTACAGTTACCCATTCGCTTGATACTGCTACTCTATTGTTTCTTTGCGTCTTCTTTCGGTTTGTGATGAATTAATTGATTTGATGACGCTAAAATATTCCTCGTTGGCGTAGAGATGCTCGATGATGAAGGTTATTTTTTACAGTTACAAATTTGTTCATAGATGGGTTATGAAGTAATTCTAATGTCCAAACCATCTTGTTTTGGTCTACATTAATTACGCCAAATTGCTAACTTAGGTCATGTTGGGCAGTCCCACATAACCAAGGTCGGAGAATGACCTCTCTCACGACTCCACCGTACATCGTACATTCCCCTCTACTGCCCCACCTCTACCTCTTCCCCAACTCTGATGAGAATCAGCACCACTCCCCCCCAAGCACGTGTCAGCATCCCCGAACTCCCTCTCCTTTCCCGGAGTGGGTATCGATGTGGTGCTAGTAGCAACCCTAAGAGATCCAGGAGTCTCTCGCCCTTTCTTAACACTAATACATGCATTTTGCAACAAAATTTTAGAGGATAAATAGTCTACTTTTATACACATTTAATCACATTTGGATCATTTCCCTTGAGTTTATTTTATGATGTACAAAATTGCCAAGGAAATCATCAGAAGAGCTATCAAACGGGGAATAAAAATTTGTGAAGAAAATATATTTTCAGAAGCTCAGAAAGAAGTAAAATATGAGGATGATGTGTACATGAAATGAGCCACTAGGCCAAATCCAGGCGCCTGGGGGTAGCTTGTGATTTCTATAAAGACCTCCTTGAAGCTGTAGGAATGAAAGGCTTTAGTTTAAACCCTATTTTTTTAGTCTTGATGAGAAGGTCCAAGCTACTGAGAACGAGCTACTTCAAGCACCTTCCTCAGAGGCTGCGGCCAAAAAGTTATTTTTAATTCATATGCAAATGAGGTAGTCGGCTCTAATAGCATCCCTTTCCTCTTCTTCCAGCATTTCTAGGAATTGATTAACGGGGATATCATGAAGATGTTTGAAGATTTCCATAGAGGTAAATTGTACAAATTAAAATTTTTTGTTCTAACCCCGGTACCTAACGAAAATGAGGCCACCTTTATGAGGAAGCTAAAAGCGCGGGTTTACTCCCAGAGGAGGCTGAATGGAAGATTTTTAGAAATTCGTCAAACTTTGAAGAATTTGACGAAGATCAGAGTGAAGAAATAGAAACATGAGGCTACTAGTTCATCACATAAGTGAAAATCATGCATACAAGATACATATAGATGAAGAACATGCAATCATACGAGCATACAAACATGAAGAAGACGAACTTAAGAAATGAAAGCATGATGAAAGACTTCAATTCAAATTTGACATAGGGTAGATCACAAATTCTTCAACAGCAGAATAAAATAAAGGTAGGGATGAGGAATTTGAAACCAGGTGGGCTCGATGAAGACACAACAATTTGATAGACCAGTTTGCTACCTCTTGAGCACTTGCGTTGGTTTTCCCTTGAAGAGGAAAGGGTGGTGCAGCAAAGTGGCGTAAGTATTTCCCTCAGTTTTTGAGAACCAAGGTATCAATTCAGTAGGAGGCTACGCGCGAGTCCCTCGCACCTACACAAAACAAATAAATCCTCGCAACCAACGCGATAAGGGGTTGTCAATCCCTACACGGTCACTTACGAGAGTGAGATATGATAGATATGATAAGATAATATTTTTCGTATTTTTATGATAAAGATGCAAAGTAAAATAAAAGCAATGAAAATAACTAAGTATTGGGAGATTTAATATGATGAAGATAGACCCGGGGGGCATAGGTTTCACTAGTGGCTTCTCTCAAGAGCATAAGTATTTTACGATGGGTGAACAAATTACTGTTGAGCAATTGACGGAATTGAGCATAGTTATGAGAATATCTAGGTATGATCATGTATATAGGCATCACGTCCGAGACAAGTAGACCGACTCCTGCCTGCATCTACTACTATTACTCCACACATCGACCGCTATCCAGCATGCATCTAGAGTATTAAGTTCACAAGAACAGAGTAACACCTTAAGCAAGATGACATGATGTAGAGGGATAAACTCATGCAATATGATGAAAACCCCATCTTGTTATCCTCGATGGCAACAATACAATACGTGTCTTGCTGCCCCTACTGTCACTGGGAAAGGACACAGCAAGATTGAACCAAAAGCTAAGCACTTCTCCCATTGCAAGAAAGATCAATCTAGTAGGCCAAATCAAACTGATAATTCGAGGAGACTTGCAAAGATAACCAATCATACATAAAAGAATTCAGAGAAGATTCAAATATTGTTCATAGATAAACTTGATAATAAACCCACAATTCATCGGTCTCAACAAACACACCGCAAAAGAAGATTACATCAAATAGATCTCCACAAGAGAGGGGAGAACTTTGTATTGAGATCCAAAAAGAGAGAAGAAGCCATCTAGCTAATAACTTTGGACCCGAAGGTCTGAGGTAAACTACTCACACTTCATCGGAGAGGCTATGGTGTTGATGTAGAAGCCCTCCGTGATCGATGCCCCCTCCGGCGGAGCTCCGGAACAGGCCCCAAGATGGGATCTCGTGGATACAGAAAGTTACGGCAGTGGATTTAGGATTTTGGCTCCGTATCTGATCGTTTGGGGGTACGTAGGTATATATAGGAGGAAGAAGTACGTCGGTGGAGCAACAGGGGGCCCACGAGGTGGGCGCGCCTGGGGGGGTAGGCGCGCCCCCTACCTCGTGGCCTCCCTGTTGGTTGCTTGATGTAGGGTCCAAGTCTCCTGGGTCTTGTTCGTTCCAAAAATCACGTTCCCGAAGGTTTCATTCCATTTGGACTCTGTTTGGTATTCCTTTTCTTCGAAACCCTAAAATAGGCAAAAAAAATAGCAATTCTGGGTTGGGCCTCCGGTTAATAGGTTAGTCCCAAAAATAATATAAAAGTGGATAATAAAGCCCATTAATGTCCAAAACAGAAGATAATATAGCATGGAGCAATCAAAAATTCTAGATACGTTGGAGACGTATCAAGCATCCCCAAACTTAATTCCTACTCATCCTCGAGTAGATAATGATAAAAACAGATTTTTTTGATGTGGAATGCTACTTGGCATATTTTCAATGTAATTCTTCTTAATTGTGGTATGAATATTCAGATCCGAAAGATTCAAGACAAAAGTTCAATATTGACATAAAAATAATAATACTTCAAGCATACTAACTAAGCAATTATGTCTTCTCAAAATAACATGGCCAAAGAAAGTTATCCCTACAAAATCATAGTCTGGCTATGCTCTATCTTCACCACACAAAGTATTTAAATCATGCACAACCCCGATGACAAGCCAAGCAATTGTTTCATACTTTTGGTGTTCTCAAACTTTTTCAATTTTCACGCAATACATGAGCGTGAGCCATGGACATAGCACTTTAGGTGGAATAGAATGGTGGTTGTGGAGAAGACAAAAAGGGAGAAGATAGTCTCACATCAACTAGGCGTATCAACGGGCTATGGAGATGCCCATCAATTGATATCAATGTGAGTGAGTAGGGATTGCCATGCAACGGATGCACTAGAGCTATAAGTATATGAAAGCTCAAAAAGAAACTAAGTGGGTGTGCATCCAACTTGCTTGCTCACGAAGACCTAGGACATTTTGAGAAAGCCCATCATTGGAATATGCAAGCCAAGTTCTATAATGAAAAATTCCCACTAGTATATGGAAGTGATAACAAAGGAGACTCTCTATCATGAAGATCATGCTGCTACTTTGAAGCACAAGTGTGGTAAAAGGATAGTAGCATTGTCCCTTCTCTCTTTTTCTCTCATTTTTTTATTTGGGCCTTTTTATGGCATGTTTTTTTTCGTCCGGAGTCTCATCCTGACTTGTGGGGGAATCATACTCTCCATCATCCTTTCCTCACTGGGACAATGCTCTAATAATGATGATCATCACACTTTTATTTTCTTACAACTCAAGAATTACAACTCGATACTTAGAACAAGATATGACTCTATATGAATGCCTCCGGCGGTGTACCGGGATATGCAATGACTCATGAGTGACATGTATGAAAGAATTATGAACGGTGGCTTTGCCACAAATACACTGTCAACTACATGATCATGCAAAGCAATATGACAATGATGGAGCGTGTCATAGTAAACAGAACGGTTGAAAGTTGCATGGCAATATATCTCGGAATGGCTATGGAAATGCCATGATAGGTAGGTATGGTGGCTGTTTTGAGGAAGGTATATGGTGGGTGTATGATACCAGCGAAAGGTGTGTGGTATTAGAGAGGCTAGCAATGGTGGAAGGGTGAGAGTGCGTATGATCCATGGACTCAACACTAGTCATAAAGAACTCATATACTTATTGCAAAAATCTACAAGTTATCAAAGCAAAGTATTACGCGCATGCTCCTAGGGGGATAGATTGGTAGGAAAAGACCATCGCTCGTCCCCGACCGCCACACATAAGGAAGACAATCAATAAATAAATCATGCTCCGACTTCATCACATAACGGTTCACCATACGTGCATGCTACGAGAATCACAAACTTTAACACAAGTATTTCTCAAATTCACAACTACTCAACTAGCATGACTCTAATATCACCATCTCCATATCTCAAAACAATTATCAAGTATCAAACTTCTCATAGTATTCAACACACTCATAAGAGAATTTTATTATTAATCTTGTATACCTAGCATATTATGATTATTTAAGCAATTTACCATGCTATTTAAGACTCTCAAAATAATCTAAATGAAGCATGAGATATCAATAGTTTCTATAAAACAAATCTACCACCGTGCTCTAAAAGATATAAGTGAAGCACTAGAGCAAAACTATATAACTCAAAAGATATAAGTGAAGTACATAGATTATTCTAATAATTTCTGAATCATGTATGTCTCTCTCAAAAGGTGTGTACAGCAAGGATGATTGTGGTAAACTAAAAAAAGACTCAAATCATACAAGACGCTCCAAGCAAAACACATATCATGTGGTGAATAAAAATATAGCTCCAAGTAAAGTTACCGATAGAAGTAGACGAAAGAGGGGATGCCTTCCGGGGCATCCCCAAGCTTTGGCTTTTAGGTGTCCTTAGATTATCTTGGGGGTGCCATGGGCATCCCCAAGCTTAGGCTCTTGCCACTCCTTGTTCCATAATCCATCAAATTTTTACCCAAAACTTGAAAACTTCACAACACAAAACTTAAAATAGAAAATCTCGTGAGCTCCGTTAGCGAAAGAAAACAAAAGACCACTTCAAGGTACTATAATGAAATCATTCTTTATTTATATTGGTGTTAAACCTACTGTATTCCAACTTCTCTATGGTTTATAAACTATTTTACTAGCCATAGATTCATCAAAATAAGCAAACAACACACGAAAAACAGAATCTGTCAAAAACAAAACAGTCTGTAGTAATATGTAGCTAGCGCAAGATCTGGAACCCCAAAAATTCTAAAATAAATTTATGGACGTGAGGAATTTATCTATTAATCATCTGCAAAAAAAAATTAACTAAATATCACTTTCCAAATAAAAATGGCAGCAGTTCTCGTGAGCGCTAAAGTTTCTGTTTTTTACAACAAGATTAACATGACTTTCCCCAAGTCTGCCCAACGGTTCTACTTGGCACAAACACTAATTAAACACAAAAAACACAACCAAAACAGAGGCTATATAAATTATTTATTACTAAACACAAGAAATAAAAATAAAATTGGGTTGCCTCCCAACAAGCGCTATCGTTTAACGCCCCTAGCTAGGCATAAAAAGCAAGGATAGATCTAGGTATTGCCATCTTTGGTAGGCAATCCATAAGTGGCTCTCATAATAGATTTATAAGGCAATTTAATTTTATTTCTAGGAAAGTGTTCCATGGCTTTCCTTAACGGAAATTGGAATCTAATATTTCCTTCCTTCATATCAATAATTGCACCAATCGTTCTAAGGAAAGGTCTACCAAGAATAATAGGACATGAAGGATTGCAATCTATATCAAGAACGATAAAATCTATGGGCACATAATTCCTATTTGCAACAATAAGAACATCATTAATTCTTCCCATAGATTTCTTAATAGTGGAATCCGCAAGGTGCAAGTTTAAAGAGCAATCATCAAAATCACGGAAACCTAACAAATCACACAAAGTCTTTGGAATCGTGGAAACACTAGCACCCAAGTCACACAAAGCATAGTATTCATGATCTTTAATTTTAATTTTAATAGTTGGTTCCCACTCATCATAAAGTTTTCTAGGGATAGAAACTTCCAACTCAAGTTTTTCTTCATAAGATTGCATCAAAGCATCAACGATATGTTTGGTAAAAAGCTTTATTTTGACTATAAGCATGAGGAGAATTTAGCATGGATTGCAACAAGGAAATACAATCTATCAAAGAGCAATTATCATAATTAAATTCCTTGAAATCCAAGATAGTGGGTTCATTACTATTTAAAGTTTTGATCTCTTCAATCCCACTTTTATCAAATTTAGCATCAAGATCTAAAAACTCTGAATTTTTGGAACGCCTTCTAGGTAAAGGTGGATCATATTCAGTCCCATCATTATCAAGATTCATATTGCAAAACAAAGATTTAATAGGGGACACATCAATAACTTTTAGATCTTCATCTTTATTATCATGGAAACTAGAAGAACACACTCTTATAAAGGAATCTTTCTTAGCACGCATCCTAGCGGTTCTTTCTTTGCACTCATCAATGGAAATTCTCATGGCTTTGAGAGACTCGTTGATATCATGCTTAGGTGGAATAGATCTAAGTTTCATAGAATCAACATCAAGAGAAATTCTATCGACGTTCCTAGCCAACTCATCAATCTTAAGCAATTTTTCTTCAATCAAAGCATTGAAATTCTTTTGCCAAGTAATAAATTCTTTAATATTAGATTCAAAATCAGAGGGCATATTATTATAATTTCCATAAGAATTGTTGTAGGAATTACTATAATTATTAGAGGAATTGCTAGGATAAGGCCTAGGATTAAAGTTTCCTCTATACGCGTTGTTACCAAAATTGTTCCTACCAACAAAATTCACATCCATAGATTCATTATTATTCTCAATCAAAGTAGACAAAAGCATATCATTAGGATCAGAAGAAACACTTTTATTAGCAAATAATTTCATAAGTTCATCCATCTTCCCACTCAAAACATTAATTTCTTCTATCACATGCACTTTCTTATTAGTAGATCTTTTAGTGTGCCATTGAGAATAATTAACCATAATATTATCTAGGAGTTTAGTAGCTTCTCCTAAAGTGATTTCCATAAAAGTGCCTCCCGCGGCCGAATCTAAAAGATTTCTAGAAGCAAAATTCAATCCGGCATAAAAAATTTGTATAATCATCCACAAATTCAAACCATGAGTAGGGCGATTACGTATCATTAATTTCATCCTCTCCCAATCTTGTGCAACATGTTCATGATCAAGTTGCTTAAAATTCATAATATCGTTTCTAAGAGAGATGATCTTAGCGGGAGGAAAATACTTAGAGATAAAAGCATATTTGCACTTATTCCAAGAATCAATACTATTTTTAGGCAAAGACGAAAACCAAGCTTTAGCACGATCTCTAAGCGAAAAAGGAAATAGCTTCAATTTAACAATATCATTATCCACATCTTTCTTCTTTTGCATATCACACAAATCAACAAAGCTATTTAGATGAGTAGCGGCATCTTCACTAGGAAGGCCGGAAAACAGTTCTTTCATGACAAGGTTCAACAAGGCAGCATTAATTTCACAAGATTCAGCATCGGTAAGAGGAGCAATCAGAGTGCTAATAAAATCATTGTTGTTGGTATTGGTAAAGTCACACAATTTAGTGTTATCTTGAGCCATCATGACAAGCAAGCAATCCAACACACAAGCAAACAAGAAACGGGCAAAAAGAGGCAAACAGGAAAGAGAGGGAGGATAGAGAGAGAGAGAGGGCGAATAAAACGGCAAGGGTGAAGTGGGGGAGAGGAAAACGAGAGGCAAATGGCAAATAATGTAATGCGGGAGATAATGGTTTGTGATGGGTACTTGGTATGTTTGACTTTTGCGTAGACCTCCCCGGCAATGGCGCTAGAAATCCTTCTTGCTACCTCTTGAGCACTCGTTGGTTTTCCCTTGAAGAGGAAAGGGTGGTGCAGCAAAGTAGCGTAAGTATTTCCCATAGTTTTTTAGAACCAAGGTATCAATCCAGTAGGAGGCTACGCGCGAGTCCCTCGCACCTACACAAAACAAATAAATCCTCGCAACCAACGCGATAAGGGGTTGTCAATCCCTACACGGTCACTTACAAGAGTGAGATCTAAAAGATAAGATACGATTTTTTTGGTATTTTATGATAAAGATGCAAAGTAAAATAAAAGCAATGAAAATAACTAAGTATTGGAAGATTTAATATGATGAAGATAGACCCGGGGGCCATAGGTTTCACTAGTGGCTTCTCTCAAGGGCATAAGTATTTTACGGTGGGTGAACAAATTACTGTTGAGCAATTGACAGAATTGAGCATAGTTATGAGAATATCGAGGTATGATCATGTATATAGGCATCACGTCCGAGACAAGTAGACCGACTCCTGCCCGCATCTACTACTATTACTCCACACACCGACCGCTATCCAGCATGCATCTAGAGTATTAAGTTCACAAGAACAGAGTAACACTTTAAGCAAGATGACATGATGTAGAGGGATAAACTCATGCAATATGATGAAAACCCCATCTTGTTATCCTCGATGGCAACAATACAATACGTGCCTTGCTGCCCCTACTGTCACTGGGAAAGGACACAGCAAGATTGAACCCAAAGCTAAGCACTTCTCCCATTGCAAGAAAGATCAATCTAGTAGGCCAAACCAAACTGATAATTCAAGGAGACTTGCAAAGATAACCAATCATACATAAAAGAATTCAGAGAAGATTCAAATATTTTGTTCATAGATAAATTTGATCATAAACCCACAATTCATCGGTCTCAACAAACACACCGCAAAAGAAGATTACATAGAATAGATCTCCACAAGAGAGGGGAGAACTTTGTATTGAGATCCAAAAATAGAGAAGAAGCCATCTAGCTAATAACTATGGATCGGAAGGTCTGAGGTAAACTACTCACACTTCATCGGAGAGGCTATGGTGTTGATGTAGAAGCCCTCCATGATCGATGCCCCCTCCAGCGGAGCTCCGGAACAGGCCCCAAGATGGGATCTCGTGGATACAGGAAGTTACGGTGGTGGCGTTAGGGTTTTGGCTCCGTATCTGATCGTTTGGGGGTACGTAGGTATATATAGGAGGAAGAAGTATGTCGATGGAGCAACAGGGGGCCCACGAGGGTGGAGGGCGTGCCTGGGAGGGTAGGCGCGCCCCCTACCTCGTGGCCTCCCTGTTGGTTGCTTGATGTAGGGTCCAAGTCTCCTGGGTCTTGTTCGTTCCAAAAATCACATTCCCAAAGGTTTCATTCCGTTTGGACTCCGTTTGGTATTCCTTTTCTTCGAAACCCTAAAATAGGCAAAAGAAAATAGCAATTCTGGGCTGGGCCTTCGATTAATAGGTTAGTTCCAAAAATAATATAAAAGTGGATAATAAAGCCCAATAATGTCCAAAACAGAAGATAATATAGCATGGAGCAATCAAAAATAATAGATACGTTGGAGACGTATCACAGTTCCAGTTGATGTATCAACTGTACGTCTGGTTGAGGCGGCTGAGATGAACTCAGAGGACACTTAGTCCTCACCGTATTCCTGTTGAGCCAAGGTCACTTAGACCTCGCTGTAAGATCGAAAGTATGTCTAAAGGGGGGGGGTGATTAGACTACTTGACCAAATAAAAATCTAGCCTTTTCCCAATTTTAAGTCTTGGCAGATTTTAGCAACTTATCACAAGTCAAGCAATCAACCAACACATGCAAATCTAGGAGTATAGCGGCGGAATGTAAATCATTGCATATGAAGGTAAAGGGAGGAGTTTGGAGGGAGCAAACGCAATGTAGACACGGAGATTTTTGACGTGGTTCCGATAGGTGGTGCTATCGTACATCCATGTTGATGGAGACTTCAACCCACGAAGGGTAACTATTGCGCGAGTCAATGGAGGGCCCCACCCACAAAGGGTCCATGAAGAAGCAACCTTGTCTATCCCACCATGACCATCGCCCATGAAGGACTTGCCCCACTTGGGTAGATCTTCACAAAGTAGGCGATCTCCTTGCCCTTACAAACTCCTTGGTTCAACTCCACAATCTTGACGGAGGCTCCCAAGTGGCACCTAACCAATCTAGGAGACACCACTCTTCAAAAGGTAATAGATGGTGTGTTGATGATGAACTCCTCGCTCTTGTGCTTCAAATGATAGTCTCCCCAGCACTCAACTCTCTCTCACAGATTTGGATTTGGTGGAAAGATGATTTGAGTGGAAAGCAACTTGGGGAAGGCTAGAGATCAAGATTCTTGTGGTTGGATTGGAATATCTTGGTCTCAACACATGAGTAGGTGGTTCTCTTTCAGAAAATGAATGGTGGAAGTGTATGCACGTTCTGATAGCTCTCTCCAAGAATGGAGGATGGGTGGAGGGGTATATATAGCCTCCACACAAAATCTAACCGTTATACACAATTTACCAAACTCGGTGGGACCGAATAGTTAAACTCGGTCAGACCGATTTAGTTCAAAATGTGAATGTTAGGATTTTCGCTGGGACCGACATGTCAACTCGGTGGGACCAATTTCATTAGGGTTAGGGCATAACGTAAACTCGGTGAGACCGATCACATGAACTCGGTGAGACCGATTTCTGTAATAGGCAAACAGAGAGTTGGTCAGACAAACTCGATGGGACCGATCGCTCATTTCGGTGAGACCGAAACATTGCAAAAAGGAAACAGAGAGTTTACATTGCGAACTCGGTGGGACCGATCGCTCATCTCGGTTAGACCGAAACGTTACGAAGGGAAACAGAGAGTTTGCAATCCCATCTCGGTGAGACCGAGATCCCTATCGGTGAGATCAAACTAATTAGGGTTTCTGGCTATGGCTATGTCAAATAAACTCGGTGGCTCCGGATAGATCAAATCGGTGGGGCCGAATTTGACTTTTGGTTTGGGACATATGTGGATATGAGAAAGTGGTTGAGGGCTTTTGGAACATATCACTAAGCATTTTGAGCAAGCAAGCCATTAAGCAACACCTCATCCCCTTTTAATAGTATTAGCTTTTCCTATGGACTCAATGTGATCTTGGATCACTAAAATGAAAAATTAGAGTCTTGAGCTTGAGCCAATATGTGTCCTTAGCATTTTGAGGGGTCCACATCTCTAGTCCATGCCATGCCAATCATTGAACTTTCTGAAATGATCATCTTGAAAGAATATTAGTTCAATGAGCTATATGTTGTTAAGAATTACCAAAACCACCCAGGGATTAGTTGCACTTTCAATCTTCCCCTTTTTGGTAATTGATGACAACATATATATCAAAGTTTCGACAAAATATAATAAGATTGAAATGTACCGTCGCTTTGAGAAGTATGTGATTAGCAAGAGCTCCCCCTAAATGTGTGCATTATTTAAAATTTGCTTGGAATGCAAATGCACAATCGATTAGGATCATGAGCTACTCTTCCATGTCACATACATCTTGGTGGAGCGCTCAAAATGATAGAATATGAAATATGCACTCATCACCAAGGCAAAGTGAATGATCATATATGAGAGATAAATAATGTCATCATTCAACCACAAGCATTTAAGTGATATGTTCAAACACATGACCATACAAGTATCTCACACACATAAACATAGAGTATCATCCAAGCAAGCACACAAATAAGTATCAATCAAGTAGCAAATAAGAAGCAAATCTCTCTCTCGAAGCCTATGATCTATACACTTTCTCCCCCTTTGGCAACAAGTTACCAAAAACCTCAAAAATGCATAGTGTTATGCGTCTCTCTAGGCTTGATCTTTGGGAGGAGGCGTTGAGAGGACTCCAAGGACAAATGCATCTGTGGAAGTTGTTGGAGCTGGTGGAGTGGCAACAGGAGGGCTACCGAAGCTGTAGTTTCAGGTGCTGGCGTAGTAGCTCTTGTATCTGTCACAGGCACTGCTGCAGATCTCTGCGCCCTATGCACTCTCTGAAAGGCATCCATGGTAGCTTTCCCTTTCCTCTCTTCATCTTCTTCCTAGAGCTGCTCAACAGCTGTCTGCATCTCTGTCACCTTCAAGTCAAGATCATAGAACTTTGTCTCAATGATCCTCTCCAGGCTCTCTTGATTCTAAGTCAGGGTGGCCAATCCTTTCTCAATTCTCAAAGTTGCTTGAATAAGATATCCAAGTTGATCTTGCTTAGACTTGAGGAAAACTTGTGAAGCCTCTTCAGCACTTGGCATCTTTGCTGCCTTCTCAGCTTTTGATTTCTCCCTCTTCTCTTGAGCCTCCATAGACGTGGGATCATCAGCATTCATGACAACTGTGTTGTCCTCAAAGTCAGGCCTCAAGGGAAGATGTTCCTTGTCCAACAAGTATGTGCCTGTGCCCATCTTGGAGTTGATGAGCATCTGGATGTGTGGAGCATACCCACATGATCTCTTCTAGTCTGCAGTTGTCCTCTTGATTGTCTCAACAATCAAACTCATCACCTTAAACTTCTGGGGCACATCAAACAACTACAGCAAATTGATGGAGTGGCCTCTGATCATCCTGTGATCTCCTGACTTGGGCAACAAGGTGTGCCTCAAGATGGTGTTGATAGTGGTCAGTCCAGGCAACAGATAATATACAGAGCCCATCTTGTGAGTTTCCAAGGCTTTGTCAGGAATATCCTTGTACATGTTGTCCATGTAGTTGTGATCTTTCTTCCTCTTGGCATAGACATCTATGTCATCCTCATGCTCTGCAGGGGCATTAATCATCTTAGCCCACTCAGCAACTGTTGATTGGTACCTTGTACCTTCAGACATCCATACAATCCTTCCATCAGGATAGAAATGAGCTGTAGAGTAGAATTGCATAATGAGCTCATCATTCCACTTCGTGAGTTCCTGACCCACAAAAGTATCTACTCCACATAGTCTGAAAATTTCATGCACTCCTGGGAAGTGGTCTTCATTGTTGTCAATGTACTTCCAGTCTGCCCACTTCATGTCACAGACAATGGGTTTCTTGTCCAACAGAATAGTCTCATAGTTGTCTTGCTGCTCCTTGGTGTGAAACCTATAATCCCCAGCAGTCCTTCTCCTTACAACATATGGATCTGATTGTCTCCACAATCTGAGTCCTGCATCCTTTATGATTTTCATGTTCTCAGCCACTCGATGATTTTCATCATGGTCAGGGATCTTGGGCTTGAGCTTCCTGAGCACTTGGGCTTCAGCATCTTCTTCTTCTTCAATCTCAGGCACTGGGGCCTTGTTCTTTTTAGCAGCTGGTATGTTCCTTGTGCTCCTCTTTGGTGTAGTCTTGGGGGCTGTAGCAGAAGCTTTGGAGGCTGTCTTGGGCTTTGAAGGAGCAGCCCCAGACTTGATGGCATCCCCCATCAGCTTTTGAGCTTTAGGTGCTGGTGCAGCATCCTCTTATTCCTCTTCCTCCTCATCAGATTGAATCATCATAGAGGGCTTGCCTATGACTCTGGCCATAGTTTTCTTGGCCCTATCCTTCCTCTTCTTGCCCTCACCAGCAGTCTCTCCACCAATTGATTTGTAAGTTTCAAGAGTGGAGGCTCTGGCCTTTGACATGGGCACTCTCTTTGCAGGAGCCTTCTTGTTCAAACCAGGCTTTGTAGATGCAGCTGTGCCAAATTCTTTCTTAACAACCTTTTTCTTGGAGCTGACCTCCTCCTCGACAGCAATATAATATTCATCTTTAGACTCAGAATTTCTCTTCCTCCTATGCCTAGTAGCAGCCTTAGGCAGGTTGCTAGGAGTACTTCTGCTGCCATCATCATAACTGTCAGAGGGACTAGTGCCCTCACTCAGATTCACCTGCTCCTCAGACTTGTTCTGGCTGTCAGTTTGATCTGACATGTCTGACACTGCAAACTGAAAGTTAACCCTGTGAATTGTTATAGATGAGATAGAGTGGATGAGCATCACAAAGTGCAGAGGTTTTGCAAAACAAATGAGTCAAAAACTTAGTTTTAGTTTTCCACAGAAAGCATTTCGGAGCTACCGATTTGTTAAGCTCGGTGACACCGAAGCAACTTTTGGAGTCTAAACTAGTGGAATCGGTCAGACCGAGATACAGTTCGGTGACTCTGAGATTGCTAGGGTTTCACCGAGATTTGAACTCAGTCACACCAATTTGCAAGTTTCGGTCAAACCGAAAATTACAAGTGTAATGGCCTAAGCCAAATCGGTGAGACCGATTTCCACAACTCAGTCGGTCCGAGATGAGTTCAGCGGAAACCTAACCCTAAATTTTTGAATCAAAACTAATCTACAAGAAGTTTTTATTGGATAGGATGATCTCATACGTGGTAAGAATCATGTCATTTTCTTTGTGCTAAGAACCGGAGGAAAGAATTGCACAAAGATTCGAACTCATACCCTAACTCGGCGATGAGCTCGGTACGGCGGCAACGGCGGTGTAGATTTCCGTCGACGACAACGGAGACCAGCGGCGGGAGGTCGCTGGCAACGAGAGGATGATCCGGAGACCCGAGTCGGCAGAGCAGGACATGCGCGGGCGAAGAGGTTTTGGAGGAATTTCCAAAATTTGACCCGTCGGTATATATATCCTAACCCTGTCGGTGTGACCGAGTGGAACAACTCGGTGGCACCGAGATGCAGAATCGCAAGCGATTACTGCAACTCGGTGTGACCGAATGGTTCTAATCGGTTGCACCGAGATTGAAAACCTAGATCAACTCAGTGAACTCGGTGTAACCGAAAAGGATGAATCGGTCAGACCAAAATGCACAGAGAGGTTTTGGAAGTTTAAGTCTATGACGAATCGGTGACTCCGAGTGCTCCTCACCCAAAGGGTTCGAATCTGACTTGATCAAGCTTTATGATGTAGCATGAATAGTGTTTGAGACAATAAAAGCATAGATAGCTAGAGGAAGTTCTTAGGCATTCTTGTCCATCCATTTGGCAGAAGAAGAAGAGCCAAACAAACAAGGCAACAAATGGATGTCCTTGAATGGGAAAAATATGCAATCAACATGCTCACACAATAAGATAGCAAATGAAATATGTGGCAAAGCATGCACAATCACTCTAGCATCTACCAAGCAATTTGGCGATGACTAGGTCATCTATATATGAGTATATTGACTTAGGAGTCAAATGAGAACATTTGATCGTAGGTCATACTCATCGTTTAAGCGCAAGTGGGGTTACCACTTTTACATAAAGCATTGTTGTGTTCACATCATTAGAGTTGCTTTAGCTCAATTCTTAGATTAAAGCTCTCCCTAGATGTGATATCCCCCCTAAGAGGGATGAACTAACCTTGGTTATTGTCGATGATGACTTCATGTAGATGTTGAAGATGTGGATGCTCAATGTTGATGTAGATCGTTTGTAGCAATACATTTGAGTGAGTTGCACTTTCAATACCTACATGGGTTAGTCCCATAAGGAACAAACAAGGATATCCATAGACATAGAGTGAAGTACACAAGATGATGTCCATGGAAGCATTAGGTTACCTTGTCCCTTGTCTTACCAACAAGAGGGTTTGTGACTTCTTGAACTAGTGCAAGATGTGGAAGTTGTTTGCACTTGTTCTCGCCAAAATGATATGAGTGAAGTATGTTGGCGGAGTCACCCTCAAGAAATCTCTAGTTCTTCTTCTTCGGGATCCACATCAACTTGATGGGAATCCTTGGAGTTGTAGTCGTACTTGATGAAGTAGAACTTGATGTAGTCTTGGGAACCCACTTGACCAAGGCCTTGGGAGCTTCTTCAAATGCATCAATCTCCTCTGGAAGCTTGTCCTTGCCTTTTTGCTTGTGGTCTTGTGGTGGAAGATCATCTTGAGCTTGTGTTCCCTTTGGGCCTTTAGCCATGAAGCATCTTCCAATTCCTTCATTTGGTGAGTCAAATATGTCATAGGAGTTGGTTGACAAAAGTGCTAGACCGGTAACACCTTCATCTTAAGTATATTCAGAGTCGGAGTGATAACTTCTCTCAGAGTGATGGTCGGAGTCGGAGCCGGATACCCATTCACCAACATGAGCTTGATGTCTTCATTTTGTGTAGCTCCTTGATGACTTGTCCTTCCTTTTCGAATCCTTGCTTCTGCGAAAGGTTCTACGTTCATAACGATCATCTCTACTCCTTCTCTCTCTTGGAGGTGATTCTTCTCTTCTACTTCCTCTTTTAGGTGAGTCTTGTCTTCTTTTGTAGGGAGCCGTACGCTCATTGGAGTAGTGTCCGGGTCTTCCACAATTGTAGCAATTACGCTCAGGACTAGAAGATCTTTTGTCATTGTAGGACCTTGACTTGGAACTTCTTTCCTAGCTTTTACTCTTGTAGAACTTGTTGAAATTCTTCACCATTAGGCTCAATTCCTCATTGAAGGCTTGTTTCTCACTTGATGATGTAGGAGCATCACATGAGGCTTTGTAAGCACCACTTGACTTGTTGTGAAGCTCTTCTTTATCCTTGAGTGATATCTCATGAGCAACAATTCTACCAATGACTTCCGTTGGCTTGAGATCTTTGTAGTTGGGCATCATTTGGATCAATGTGCACACGGTATCATATTTTCCATCCAAAGATCCTAGGATCTTCTTGATGATGAATCTGTCGGTCATCTCTTCACTTTCTAAGCCGACAATCTCATTTGTGATGAGAGCAAGCCTAGAGTACATTTCAGCGACACCTTCCCCATCCTTCATTTTGAACTTGTCAAGCTGACTTTGAAGCACATCCAATTTGGATTCCTTGACGGAGTCGGTACCTTCATGCATATCAATCAAAGTATCCCAAATTTCCTTTGCATTCTCAAGACGGCTGATTTTGTTGAATTCTTCGGGGCACAATCCGTTGAAGAGGATATTGTCGGTGTTTTGGGAACGGGGGTCCCCAGACTTGCCTGCCTGTGGCCCGCTGCGTGGCTAAGCCAGCAGGCCGTACGGCCCATCTTCATCAACAAGGCATCCAAGACCCTCGTTAGGGGCCAAGCCTCGCGAGGCGGACGACACAAGACCTCCTCTGGAGCGGCCTAGTCAGGCAAGCTCACGAGGAGCGGAGATATCAAGGCGAGGCAAACCTCACGAGGCTCTCGTGACGTGAGCCATGATGATCGACACCAGGCTGGCGCCAGGCGGGCGCTAGCGCGCGCAGCGTCCTTGTTTCCTCTTTGGTGCTAAGGAAACCAGCGCAGTCGAGGAGTACCGAGGCATCAAGCAAAGGTTGCCATTTTGGTGCAACAAGACCAAGACCAGAAGGACGGCAAGACGGAGGTCATCGTGGAGCCCAAGACGATGTCACCACCAGAGCCTTTGGCAGGCGAAGACCACTTTTGTCAGGATAGCTTGTACTAGCTGTCCCCCTTCAAATTTACCCGCCATTGTTGGCTCCCTTCCCGCTCAAGATTTGGGAAGAGGACTAGGGCCTCTATAAGTAGGACTAGCCACCACCATAGGCAGAAGAGGACATCTTAGTTCATCCCCAGCCACATAAGTTGGCCAGGCACAAGAACACCTCAACCTCAGGAGGATGTTCTTCCCCTTGTATTGTTCATCATCAGCCCATGAGGCAATCCACCACCACCACACTGGAGTAGGGTATTACACCACAACGGTGGCCCGAACTAGTATAAATCTTATGTCTTTCTGTGTAGCGAGTGCGTCGAGTTCGTCCGCGAGATCTTAGCGAGCTAGGGCGTAGATCGGTGGGAGGAAAAGACTTTGCGTGCACCCTAGTGTTCGAACCTTAAGGGTTTGCCGGATCCCCACATCCGACATTTGGCGTGCCAGGTAGGGGTGCGCCGTAGCTTTCCTTCCATTAGTTCGTCGCTCCGTCGCTCCATCGTCTCCATGGCGGACGCTCGCCATGCTCGAGCTGAGCGTCGGGCTGCCCTCACCGCCCGTGTTGCTCAGACGGCCCCCATCAGCGGGCCACCACGTCGTTCTCCGTCTCCCGCCGCCAACGCTGCCACCGGCCCGGTGGGGAACGAGCAGCAAGCTTCTTCGTTGCACCCTTCGGTGCGGCAGGACGTCCGCACCGCCACTCCATCGCTGGCCCCAGTCGGTTCTTCGTCTCATGCACACCGTGCCCCCATGGAGGCGCGGGCCGATTGCCGCAAATGAGCTCCTGCGCTACCGCCCAGTCGACGACCTCTACGAGGAGTGGCTTGACCGCGTCGCCGAGCTCATCCGTGTCGCAGGGGGCTCCCCGGCGCCGTCCCTCTCTCGGCCTCACCCTCGGCCAGCCACGGGCGACGAGGCCCGAGGCGCGCCTCCACCACCCCAGCCCAAAAACGGCACCTTGGCACCAAGGCATGCGGCCCCGCGGTGCGATCCGCCACGCCTGGTGCCTGCGCGCGAAGATAGAAGCTGCCAAGAAATCCCACGGCCGCGAGAAGCTGCACCCACTGTCGGTGTCAAAACCGGCGGATCTCGGGTAGGGGGTCCCGAACTGTGCGTCTAAGGCGGATGGTAACAGGAGGCAGGGGACACGATGTTTACCCAGGTTCGGGCCCTCTTGATGGAGGTAATGCCCTACGTCCTGCTTGATTGTTCTTCATGATATGAGTATTACAAGAGTTGATCTACCACGAGATCAAAGAGGCTAAACCCTAGAAGCTAGCCTATGGTATGATTGTCTGTTGTCCTATGGACTAAAACCCTCCGATTTATATAGACACTGGAGGGGGCTAGGGTTACACAAGGTCGGTTACAAAGGAGGAGATATACATATCCGTATTGCCTAGCTTGCCTTCCATGCCAATTAAAGTCCCATCCGGACACGAGACGAAGTCTTCAATCTTGTATCTTCATAGTCCAACAGTCCGGCCTAAGGATATAGTTCGGCTGTCCGGAGACCCCCTAATCCAGGACTCCCTCAGTAGCCCCCGAACCAGGCTTCAATGACGTTGTGTCTGGCGTGCAGTATTGTCTTCGGCATTGCAAGGCGGGTTCCTCTCCAGATCTTGAATGTTTGTTAAGTAGTGTCCGGCCCCATAAATGCTGGACCTCTTGGCTTCTGTGCTCAATAAGGGCTATCTTCCACG
Organism: Triticum urartu; assembly: GCF_056163025.1. Classification (NCBI taxonomy): domain Eukaryota; kingdom Viridiplantae; phylum Streptophyta; class Magnoliopsida; order Poales; family Poaceae; genus Triticum; species Triticum urartu. Next base: position 502,181,798 of record NC_141878.1, read on the forward strand.
CGTCGAACGAATACGAGGAGCCATCGCATTTTTACATTCACCCCCTAGCCAGGCAAATAAATTGTCTATTAAAGGGATGGGGATTCTTAGATCCAATCCATACCATCCTCCCATGGCGAGAATCCATCAGAGCGCGCTTCAAAAAAATCCACTCCAACATGGCCGACAATCGCAGCTCCTCCTCCCGCCCCCGTAGCCCTAAGCCCGGTGATTGGGAGAGGTGTTCCGTCCCACACAGTCGATTAGTAGAGCTGCAGACTCAGGGATTTTTCCCTCCAGCGTATATGGTCCCCGTCCGAGCTGGGCTCGCCACCTATAATGGCGGGGAGCAAGCGCAGAGGTTCCCCAGTCCCTCTAAGGGGGAGCGGGTGTGCCTTGTTCCTTACTTACTAAGGGGACTCGGATTTCCAATTCATCTGTTCTTCCTCGGGGTCCTGGAGTTTTACGGCCTCCAACTGCATAATTTCACCCCTACTTCCATATTACACATCGCCGGCTACGTTGCCCTTTGCGAGCTATTTCTGGGCTGCGAGGCTCATTTCAAGCTGTGGAAAAGGTTATTTTGCCTTGTGCCCCGCACACAGAAGGGGTCACTTTATCAAGTGGGCAGAGCCGAAACATGGCGCATCGCCGAAACCGGATACCTGTCCGGCACTCCGAAGAAGACGTCCGAAGACTGGCCTTCGGAGTGGTTTTATATGGAGGACGTCCCCCTTCCAGACCCTGTTCGGCGGGGTCTTCCTGAGTTCAACAATGCTCCTCTGAAGAAACGCCGAAGCTGGCGCCCACGGAGCCCCCAGGAGGAAGACAACGGAGAAGTCCTTTACCTGATGAACCGGATTAAAGCGCTGGCTCAATCAGGATTGACAATAATCGAGGTTATGTCAATATGCATAATGCGAGGAGTGCAACCACTTCAATATCAAGGGCACCCCCTGTGGTGTTTTAACGGGGAAGATGATGCCACCCATTGCGGGCGTAAGGGACCGGCCTCCGCTGCTGCTTTAGAAAAAATTTGTCCGAGTTGTTAAAGGGAGAGGAAGAGGAGTTCATCTGTATCAAGCCACGGGATGGATTCTCCATGTACAACCCTCCAAGCTGGGTGAGTTATACCTCTTTACTCCCATTCTTCCTGCATTCTTCGTCGTAGGTACTCACCTTGCCATTTTACGGCAGGAATTGCGAAAAGCTGTAAGGGAGGTCAATAGCCCATCTCCACAACCAGAGGACCCTGGCCGGGCCCTTGGTCCCGGACTCGAAGAGGATCCGGACATATTCGTGGAGCTGATAGACAAGCAATTCTATCAATTGAGATGTGATGACGCCATGGTGGCCATAACGGCCGACTACCCCGGACTGCTCCCTCCGTCGCACGTAAGAAAAACCAAAATCCCAACTCCAAAACTAGGATCCCCTTTTAGACACTTCACCTACCGTACACATATGGTGTTTTACAGGGAAGGCATTCGGGACGCCGTGCCGAACCCGCAGCAACTCGCCAACAAGAGGCACCGAAGCCTGGTAGGCCAAAAAGGAAGGCGGTCAGGACAGAGACGCCGGCGCAGAGGTATGACACAAAACCTCGCTCCGTGGTTGTCGTCTTTCTCAAAATGTAATGACGTCCATGCTTCTTTAATAGAAAAAACGCTCGCCGGAGTATATCCGGAGAGGCTGCCGATCACGCCTCCACCAGTCGGGCTCCAGGGCCGGACATAGATGAGGAAGCCAACATGGGGCGGACACTGGATGCTCCTCCTATAGAGGATGCGGATAGACTATCCGCTACAAATTCAGAAGTGGAGAGCGCCATGAATCATAGGCGTCGCCGGGCCGTACTTCGTGACGCTTGCTTCTCACCAGAGGGATTTGATGCCTTCAATTCTGGAGACGCGTACCTCCGTGCTGCTCAAAATGGTCTAGCCAGAGCCACGGACCAGTATGTAAGGGATATACGGGTAAGCAAATCTGACGATTATATGTATCAGTAGCCCCTGAGACTTGAAACAGTTGGCGCAACTGATTTAAGGATCATTATTTGTGCAGGTTCTTACGGAGAAGAATTCCCAACTGTCTCAAGAGCTGGACGAGTGCAAGGCCCAGCTGGAAGCCGCTGTTGTCGCATTGAAGGAGTCCAAAAAGGGTCCCCCTGGTAACTCTTTTGTCTATTGCAAAGAAATATTGATACCAGGTAGTATGCGGCATGTATGCACACCTAACAATATATGTTGCAGGTGGTCCCGGAGTGAATCCGGAGGCCGTGGAGGCAGATATGGCATGTGATGATCGACAGCGAAATGCTGGCGAGCGCGTACTGACGCGAGTCAGGCGGGAGAAAAATGATCTCCAAGATGCCAATATCCGGCTGGGCGTGGAACTGAAGGATGTCCGAGCCCAGCTCGCGGACTCCGTGAAGGAGAATAAATGGCTTCAGTGCGACATTTTTAGTAAGTGCTTGAACGAACTTTTTAAAGGAGTTCGGCAAAGAAGCCTACTAACAGCGTTATGTCTACAGGTATGCTGACGGGTCGTCCCGCGGAGGAGATGCCCGGGTCTTCGGGTGATCTTCTACCAGAGCTCTCACAACTGCACGAACAAGTTCGACAGGTGATGTAGAGTATTGCCCAAGCCTTGTGGCCATCCGCGTCCCCGCCAGGAGGCATGGGTGAGCTTATAGGGAAGCTCAAGGGAGCGCGGAGGCGCTTCCGATTATGGAAGATATCAGCTTGCCGACAAGGTGCAAGGGAAGCCTGGGCTATGGTGAAGACACGATATACCAAGGCTGACCCAAACCACATGGCCGAGGTCAGACCTGTGGGGCCCGATGGGAAAGAGATCCCCGTCAGTTTAGTGTATGATCAAATAGAATTAGCCGCAAAGTATTCCCAACAGGATTGTAGGCTAGACAGCCTGTTGGATGGTATAGAAGAAGAATTTAATCAGTCTTAGTGACTGTGTACTTCAAGTGACATATGTAATGTCCCTAGCCGGATTGTAAATCATTTGTCATGGCGGACCTTTTCGCTTCAACCTCTGGACCCGATAGTCCGGAGTGTATCCGAATACCCACTTGGTTATATGAAAACCAGGGTATGCATGGAGGGGTCATAAGTGCTTGAACAGACAAGTACCCAACTAGCTATGTTATATTACATGGATAGTAAGAAACATCTTCCAGGGAGAATAGTTCCGTTAAGGGTTCCTTCCCCTGGGTACGCATGCCCTAATGTGCATGTCTGAACTACGAGATGCAGGTTAAAAACATCTGGGAGCTTGTAGTAATTTAAATGAAAGTCATCTTTTATTCACCGACCGAATATTCCCTTAAGAATACTAGCTTTCGGCTTCACCCAGTCTGAGGTACACATCCGGCTGACCCGGCAGTAACAATCGCAGATGTGCTCCCCTTATGCCCTAGCCGAATTAACGAGAATGTAGGGCATAAATACAAGAGCCAGGCAACCCAGCTTGGCCAAAACTGAAGTCATATCGATGCATATAATGGCGAAAAAAGGTACATGCGGAAGAATAACACATGTGCGGGGCATAAAGCCCGGAAAGGTAATTAGATTAAGCTTCTGTATAGGAAGCCCCCAGGTATATTGGGCACGGTTAGCGCGTCAAGATTGTGTAACCAAGACACAAATGTAGCCCCTTAGGGCCTTGAAGAGAAAAGAGAGAAATAAAGAGAGAAAAAACAGGTGTGCAAAAAAAATTCATGGAGGTAAGGAGACGAACATAGAGTCCGGCGCTAGGCGTAGAATCTTCGGAGTCTGGTTGCGTTCCATGGGTTTGGCTCGAGTCGATTATTCGGTGCATCCCGCAGACGGTACGCTCCACCGGTCAGAACCTGGTCGATAATGAAGGGACCTTCCCATTTGGGCTTGAGCTTGTTCTTTTTCTTCTCCGGGAGGCGTAGAACGAGTTTGCCAATGTTATAGGTTTTGGCCCGCACTTCTCTGCTTTGATACCTTCGAGCCTGTTGTTGATAGAATGCGGAACAGGCTTTTGCCACGTCGCGTTCCTCCTCCAGGGCATCCAAACCGTCCTGCTGATCGAGCTCGGCCTCTCTTTCTTCGTACATGCGCATTCGAGGTGAGTCATGAATTATGTCGCAAGGCAGCACCGCCTCGGCGCCGTACACCATAAAAAACGGTGTGTATCCGGTAGTGCAATTCGGCGTGGTCCGCAGCCCCCAAAGTACAGAGTCGAGCTCCTCTACCCAATGAGTGTCTGATTCTTTTAAATATCGGACTAATCTTGGTTTAATGCCGCTCATGATAAGACCATTCGCTCATTCGACTTGACCGTTAGTTTGCGGATGATAGACAGAAGCATAATCGAGCTTGATGCCCATGTTGCTGCACCAAAGTTTCACCTCGTCGGCTGTAAAGTTCGTGCTGTTGTCAGCGATGATGCTGTGGGGGACGCCATAATGGTGTACGCCTCGGATATGAAGTCTATCACCGGTCCGGATTCAGCCGTTTTGACAGGTTTGGCTTCTATCCATTTGGTGAATTTATCCACCATGACCAGTAAGTATTTTTTCTTATGGGTTCCCCCTTTGAGAGGTCCGACCATATCGAGCCCCCAGACCGCAAAGGGCCAAGTAATGGGGATTGTTTGGAGGGCGGTAGGTGGCATGTGGCTTTGGTTTGCAAAAAGCTGGCAACCGACACAATGTTGTACCAGATGTTGTGCATGTGCCCGGGCCGTCGGCCAATAAAAACCTGTACGGAAGGCCTTGCTTACAAGGCCCGGGCTGCGGCGTGGTGGCCGCCGAGTCCGTCATGGATTTCTGCCAAAAGCTTCCGCCCTTCCTCTTCGGAGATGCACCTTTGAAGGACTCCGGTTGTGCTTTTCTTATAAAGCTCTCCCTCATGGATCTTGTAGGCTTTAGATCGCCGCACTATGCAGCGGGCCTCATTTTGGTCCTCGGGTAATTCCTGTCTAGTTAGGTAGGCCAGGAACGGTTCTGTCCATGAGGCGACGACGGCCATTATCACGTGGGTTGAAGGTGTTATTTCGGTGGCAGAGCCTCCGATTGTGTCAGAGTATTCGGTATCTGGGGTTGTGGTCGGGTCCAGACTATTTTTGCTGGTGTCCCCTTCCCATACCACGGATGGTTTAAACAGTCTTTCCAGGAAGATGTTCGGTGGGACAGGGTCACGTTTAGCACCGATACGAGCTAGGATGTCCGCCGCCTGGTTGTTTTCCCGAGCCACATGGTGGAATTCAAGCCCCTCGAACCGAGCTGACATTTTGAGGACAGAGTTGTGATATGCCGCAATTTTCGGATCCTTGGCATCAAAGTCTCCATTTATTTGGTATATTGTGAGGTTCGAGTCCCCACGCACCTCTAGGCATTGGATGCCCATGGAGACTGCCATCCGGAGGCCGTGTAATAGGGCCTCGTATTCGGCTGCGTTATTGGAGTCTGTATATAGTATTTGGAGCACGTATTGCACTGTATCTCCGGTGGGGGACGTCAAGATGACGCCAGCCCCCAGACTAGCCAGCATTTTAGAGCCGTCGAAGTGCACGATCCAATTGGAGTATGCGTCGTACTCTTTAGGGAGTTCGGCTTCTGTCCATTCGGCTACGAAATCGGCCAGTACTTGCGACTTAATGGCTCGTCGTGGCTTATATGTTATGTCGAACGGGAGGAGCTCGATGGCCCATTTGGCAATCCGGCCTGTGGCATCGCGGTTGTTTATTATGTCATTGAGTGGTACTTCGGAGGCCACCGTAATCGAACACTCTTGAAAGTAGTGTCGTAATTTCCGGGATGCCATAAATACCGCGTATGCTATCTTTTGGTAATGTGGGTACCGTGATTTGCATGGAGTGAGGACGGTGGATACATAATATACCGGCTTTTGAAGTGGGAATTTAAGTTCGTCCATCTCTCGTTCGACGACGAGCACTGCGCTTACAACTTGGTGAGTTGCCGCTATATATAATAGCATTGGTTCATCAATAGTTGGCGTGGCCAGGATTGGGTAGGTGGCCAAGATGGCTTTTATTTCTTCCAGTCTGGGCCTGGCTGCGTCCGTCCACTCGAAGTATTCGGTGTGCCGAAGAAGGCGATAAAGGGGAAGTGCCTTTTCTCCTAATCAGGAGATAAAGCGGCTTAAAGCCGCCACGCATCCAGTCAATTTCTGGATTTGCTTGAGGTCAGTTGGTATGGCCAACTGTGACAGAGCTCGGATTTTAGCCGGATTTGCTTCAATTCCTCTACTGGAGACGATGAAGCCCAGGAGCTTTCCGGCGGGAACGCCAAAAACGCATTTTTCCGGATTGAGCTTAATGTCGTATGTTCGGAGATTGGTGAACGTGAGCCTCAAGTCGTCTATTAAAGAGTCGACGTGTCTGGTTTTAATGACCACATCGTCTACATATGCCTCCACAGTCTTACCGATCTGTTTTTCCAGACATGTCTGGATCATGCGCTGATATGTTGCCCTAGCGTTTTTGAGCCCGAAGGGCATTGTGTTAAAACAGAAGGGGCCGTATGGCATGATAAATGCCGTTGCGGCTTGATCAGACTCTGCCATCTTAATCTGGTGGTAACCGAAGTATGCGTCGAGGAAGCACAATGATTCGTGTCCTGCAGTAGCGTGAATGATCGATGCGAGGGAGTGGGAAGGGATCCTTTGGGCAAGCTTTATTAAGGTCTTTGAAGTCGACACATAGGCGCCAGGATTTGTCCTTCTTTGGTACCATCACCAGGTTTGCTAGCCAATTCGGATGTTTTGTTTCTTTAATGAATCCGGCTTCTCCTCTCCCATGGCTTGTCGCTTAGGTTCAGAGAAACACCGAAGAGTCTGCTTGACCGACTTGAATCCTTTTAGAATATTAAGGCTATGCTCGGCCAATCTGCGTGGGATTCCTGGCATGTCTGAAGGATGCCAGGCGAATATATCCCAATTCTCGCGCAGAAACTCCCGTAGTGCGGCGTCTACAGCGGGGTCTAACTGTGCCCCGATGGATGCTGTTTTTATAGGGTCCGTTGGATGGACTTGGAATTTAACTATTTCGTCCGCTGGTTTAAAGGAGGTGGACTTGGATCTTTTGTCTAGTATCACATCGTCCTTGTCCACCGTGGAGCGCATCGCGGTTAACTCCTCCACCACAAGGGCTTCGGATAATGCCTTGAGGGCTAGTGCGGCTATTTTGTTCTCGGCGTGGAGTGCTATGTCCAGATCACTAGCTAGAGTGATAATTCCCTTGGGTCCGGGCATTTTGAGCTTCATGTACCCGTAATGGGGTATGGCTTGAAAAATCGTGAATGCCTCCCGCCCTAGAAGGGCGTGGTATCCGCTACTGAACGGGGCCACTTGGAATGTAATTTCTTTGGACCTGTAATTCTCCGGAGTGCCGAATACCACATCAAGTGTGATTTTCCCAGCGCAACGTACCTCTCGACTAGGGATGATTCCTCGGAAGATCGTACTGCTTTGCTCAATATGGTTGCTGTCTATTTCCATCTTTTGGAGAGTTTCCTCATAAATGAGGTTTAATCCGCTGCCGCCGTCCATGAGCACCTTAGTGAGCCGAAAGCCGTCCACAATTGGACCGAGGACCAAAGCGGCTGGTGCTTGGGCTGTTCGGAATTTAGGTTTGTCACTGGCATTGAAGGTGATAGCCGTGTCGCTCCATGGATTTATTGCTGCCACGTGGCAGACTTCGGCAAGGCTGCGGAGTGCTCGCTTGCGCCTATTATTTGAGGCGAAGGTCTCGAAGACCGTTAATACTGTATTGTTATCCGTGGGAAGGTGCTCTGAGGTATTTTGGGTGAGAAGATCCTCACCGCTTTTGGCCACCTGCCGGAGTACCCAACATGCTCTAAGGCTGTGTGTTGATATGGTATCCGGTGTACTATGGATTTTGCAGGGCCCGTTAAGCCATCCCTCCAATACGGTTCCACGCCCTGTAGTGGGCTTTTGCTTCTTTGTAATTGAGTCGGGCGACTTATGAGAGTGCACCCTTTTAGTTCGGACTGGAGGTTTTGTCAGAGCCGGGTTATCCCAAAATTGCGTTTGGGTTTTCCAGGCACTTTCCATCGCACTGTATTTCCGTACTATGGCCGCCAGGTTAGCGAAGTGTGCTACGTCACGGCGACTTATGGCGTTGAGGACTCCCTTGTCTGTGCAATTGTTGCAAAAGAACGAAATTGCATCTTCCTCGCGACAGTCGTTGACCTTGTTCATTACAAGGAGGAATCTGGCCCGATAGTGATGTACTGTCTCTTGGGGCGCTTGCCTAATGTGGGAAAGATCGCTTGTATCTGGGTGGGTGGGTGGATTTAAGTCCAGACCTTGACCCAATCTATGATCCCGGGGCAGGGGAGTTTCTGGTCTTGGAAGTTCGGGCTCTGGGATGTTGCCCTGTGGGTTCGGTATGCGGCCTGGTTCTGGATTCAGGGTTAGGGCGGTGTCCTCCCGTGAGCCTGTTCGGAGAGCTCGGAAATACGGACATAGTTCGTCCTCGGGATAGAGGGAGAGTCGCCGCATTGCTCCTCCACCACCGCTATCTGATGGGTGACCGGCAGAGAGTTAATCTCCCTTTGGTCGGGTTTAAGCCCGATCCGATCGTAGTCCATAGTGACTCCCAGCGCGGCAATGCGATCCAAGAGCTTGTTCAAAGAGGAGAGCTCCATTGGATCCATCTGCTCGGCAAATTTCGAACCGATGTGGAGGCTATTTTCGATGACCTGAGAGGTCATCGTCGGCACAGCGGCCGAGCGGGCGGTCATGACGAAGCCGCCTAGTCGGAGAGTTTGGCCTACAGCGAGGGCTCCCCCAGAGATGATGTTGTCCTTGACAACGAGGTGAGCCATCCTCCTTATGATGACGACACAGTGGAACTCTCAATGAAAGCACCAATGTCGGTGTCAAAACCGGCGGATCTCGGGTAGGGGGTCCCGAACTGTGCGTCTAAGGCGGATGGTAACAGGAGGCAGGGGACACGATGTTTACCTAGGTTCGGGCCCTCTTGATGGAGGTAATACCCTACGTCCTGCTTGATTGTTCTTGATGATATGAGTATTACAAGAGTTGATATACCACGAGATCAAAGAGGCTAAACCCTAGAAGCTAGCCTATGGTATGATTGTCTGTTGTCCTATGGACTAAAACCCTCCGGTTTATATAGACACCGGAGGGGGCTAGGGTTACACAAGGTCGGTTACAAAGGAGGAGATATACATATCTGTATTGCCTAGCTTGCCTTCCACGCCAAGTAAAGTCCCATCCAGACACGAGACGAAGTCTTCAATCTTGTATCTTCATAGTCCAACAGTCCGGCCTAAGGATATAGTCCGGCTGTCCGGAGACCCCCTAATCCAGGACTCCCTCACCCGCACTTCCCGCGCCGCCTCGTCAAGACCGTGTGCCACTTGCGGTGCCGCCGTGCGGACCTTGACAAGACCAAGCTCCACCTCCAAGGCGGGCCCCAGTAACCACGGCCGGCTACCGCGCCTTCACCCACGAGCTGCGCAGCGTCGCCTGGCCAGGCAAGTTCAAGCCGGATCTACCTCCTCGCTATGACAGCACCGCCGACCCCGTGGAGTTCCTGCAGCTCTACGAGCTGAGCATCGAAGTAGCCAACGGCGACGAGAAAGTCATGGTGAACTGGTTTCCCATGGCTCCCAAGGATGGGGCCCGCACCTGGCTCCTGAACCTGCAGCACGGCTCGATCTCCTCCTAGGACGAGATGCGCGACCGCTTCATCGCCAACTTCCAGGGCATTCGCGACCGCCCGCCGGCCGCGACCGACCTGCGCCGCATCAAGCAACAACTAGGGGAGACCCTCCAGAAGTACATCTAGCGCTTCAATAGCACCCGCCTCAAGATCCCCAAGGTCACGGATGAGGCCATCATCTCCGCGTTCTCCGACGGCGTCCGTGACGTCAAGATGAAGGAAGAGCTCGCTATCCACGAGGAGCTCTGCACATCTCAGGAGCTGTTCAACCTGGAGACCAAGTGCGCAAGAGCTGAGGAGGGGCGCCTTTCCCTCCTTGAGCTGCCAGCCGCAGGCATAGAGGAGAAGAAAGCCAAGGCCAAGGACGTGAAGCGCAAGGAAGCGGTAGTGCTAGTTGCAGAGCCCGACACCAAACGGGGCAGAGATCAGCCCGAGTCATCCAAGAACAGGCGACCGTTCCACGCCTTCCACAACCTGAACACCCACAACACCAGCAACTGCCAAGAGCTCCGAGCCCTACGCGAAGGACGCTACGGTCGGTGCCCCGAGCGCAGCGACCGGGGCTATGGCCGTGGAGGAGGATGAGGAGGCGGACGCTGGGACGACCGTGGCCCGCGCCAGGAATGGCGCGACAGGCCTCGTGAGGACCGCTGGTAGGACCATCCTCGCGAGGGGCCCTGGAGGGACCAGCCTCGTGAGGATCGCCCCCAAGGCAACACCGGTCTTCCTCCACTGCCGCCACCAAGAAGGAACGACGACCATCATCAGGATGAGGGGGCTGGGGGCTTCCAGGAGCCATGTGAAATCGCCTGCATCTTGGGCGGCGCTCAGGCCCCAGCCTCTCAGCGCATCTTCAAACGGTTCGCTCGCGAGGTGAACGCGGCGCTCCCCAAGCTTGAGGCCACGCGCCCGCTCAAGTGGTCCCAGTGTGCCATCACTTTCGACTTGGCAGATCAGCTCAAGTGCGCGGCCACCGCTGGCGTCCTCTTGATGTTGTGTTCCCCAGTCATCAACAATGTGCAGGTTACCAAGACCCTCATCGACGGCGGTGCAGGGCTCAACGTCCTGTCCGTCGACACCTTGGACAACCTCCAAGTGCCATATGAGCAGCTCCAGCTTACCAAACCTTTCTCAGGAGTGACCGACGGCTCCACCACACCGATAGGGTAGGTCCGCCTGCCTATCACCTTCGGCACACGCGACAACTACCGCACGGAGCTCATCGACTTCGACATCGCCTGATACGTCTCCGTCGTATCTATAATTTTTGATTGTTCCATGCCAATATTCTACAACTTTCATATACTTTTGGCACCTTTTTTATACTATTTTTGGGACTAACATATTGATCCAGTTCTAGTGCCAGTTCCTGTTTGTTGCATGTTTTTTATTTCGCAGAATATCCATATCAAACGGAGTCCAAACGGGATAAAAGCTGACGGAGATTTTTTTCGAATATATATGATTTTTGGGAAGAAAAATCCACGCGAGATGGTGCCCGAGGTGGCCACGAGGCAGGGGGCGCGCCTGCCACCCCTGGGCGCGCCCCTGACCCTCGTGGGCCACCCTTAAGGCGGTTGATGCCCTTCTTTCGCCGCAAGAAAGCTAATATCCGGATAGAGATCGTGTTAAAATTTCAGCCCAATCGGAGTTACGGATCTCCGGAAATGTAAGAAACGGTGAAAGGGAAGAATTTGAGAACGCAGAAACAGAGAGAGACAGAGAGACAGATCCAATCTCTGAGGGGCTCTCGCCCCTCCCATGCCATGGAGGCCATGGACCAGAGGGGGAACCCTTCTCCCATCTAGGGAGGAGGTCAAGGAAGAAGAAGAAGAAGGAGGGGGGCTCTCTCCCCCTCGCTTCCGGTGGCACCGGAGTGCCACCGGGGGCCATCATCATCACCGCGATCTACACCAACACCTCCGTCATCTTCACCAACATCTCCATCACCTTCCCCCTCTATCTACAGCGGTCCACTCTCCCGCAACCCGCTGTACCCTCTACTTGAACATGGTGCTTTATGCTTCATATTATTATCCAATGATGTGTTGCCATCCTATGATGTCTGAGTAGATTTTTGTTGTCCTATCGGTGGTTGATGAATTGCTATGATTGATTTAATTTGATTGTGGTTATGTTGCTGTCCTTTGGTGCCCATCATATGATTGCGCGCGTGGATCACACCCTAGGGTTAGTTGTATGTTGATAGGACTATGTATTGGAGGGCAAGAGTGACAGAAGCTTCAACCTAGCATAGAAATTGATGCATACGGGATTGCAGGGGGACCAATATATCTTAATGCTATGGTTGGGTTTTACCTTAATGAACATTAGTAGTTGCGGATGCTTGCTAATAGTTCCAATCATAAGTTCATAGAATTCCAAGTCAGGGATGACATGCTAGCAGTGGCCTCTCCCACATAATACGTGCTATCGGTCTAGTAAAGTAGTCAATTGCTTAGGGGAAATTTCACAACTCCTACCACCACTTTTCCACACTCGCTATATTTACTTTATTGTTTCTTTATCTAAACAGCCCCTACTTTTTATTTACGTACTCTTTATTATCTTGCAAATTTATCCAACAACACCTACAAAGTACTTCTAGTTTCATACTTGTTCTAGGTAAAGCGAACGTCAAGCATGTGTAGAGTTGTATCGGTGGTTGATAGAACTTGAGGGAATATTTGTTCTATCTTTAGCTCCTCATTGGGTTCGACACTCTTACTTATTGAAAACTATTGCGATCCCCTATACTTGTGGGTTATCAAGACCTTTTTCTGGCGCCGTTGCCGGGGAGCAATAGCGTGGGGTGAATATTCTCGTGTGTGCTTGTTTGCTTTATCACTAAGTAATTTTTATTTGATATTCTTAGTTGTTTTCTATCTTTAGTTATGGATATGGAACACGAAATACCAAAAAAATTAGGTGTACTTGCTACTCATGGAGATGGGGAACCTCCTAAAACCCTCGATGCTGGTTATGTGAAAAATATTATGTACTACTTTAATAATCCTGAGAAAACCCCATTCAATTATGTAATGGGAGTAATGTTGGATCAACGTGAATACTTTAGGGATTACCGCTTGACACAAAAAGGGAAACTATTATGGGATCAAATTCATATATTGAAGTGGTATGCTCGACAAGTATGCTTGAGTTATGATTATACTTGTTGCTCTAGGATGAAGGCTCCACACCTTCCCTTTTAATGCAAATTTAATGATAATAAAACCTTAGCTTCTTATGCTAATGGTATATATGATTACTATGATGTGGAACAAATAGAAGAATTTGTTGCTTTTATGGGTGCTTATGAAATTGAATCTATGTTTAAAGAGTTTGAAGATTTTGATGATGCTGTTTATAGACCTGAAAATTTAGCTATCCTGAAATATTGTTATGAGAATTATGAATACAATTACGAAATTAATGCGCTTATTGAGAAAGTCTCCGCTGTCCAAGAAGAGACTAATATTTTACAGGAATCTATGGAAGAAGAAGTTGATGAAACTGTGAGCTCATTGGATGAAAAAGATGAGGAAGAGAGCAAAGAACAAAAGGAGGAAGAGCGGATTAGCTACCCGTGCCCACCTTCTAATGAGAGTAACTCTTCAACGCATACATTGTTTAATTTCCCTTCGTGCTTACCGGAGGATGATTGCTATGATGATTGTTATGATCCCGTTGATTCTTTTGAAATATCCCTTTTTGATGATGCTTGCTATGCTTGTGGCCAAGATGCCAATATGAATTATGCTTATGGATATGAACTTGCTATAGTTCCTTATGTTAAACATGAAATTGTTGCTATTGCACCCACACATGATAGTCCTATTATCTTTTTGAATTCTCCCGACTACACTATATCGGAGAAGTTTGCCCTTATTAAGGATTACATTGATGGGTTGCGTTTTACTATTACACATGATGATTTTGATGAATATAATATGCATGTGCTTGCTGCTCCTACTTGCAATTATTATGAGAGAGGAAATATATCTCCACCTCTCTATGTTTCCAATATGATAAAATTGCAAGAAACTGTTTATACTATGCATTGGCCTTTACTTTGTGTGCATGAATTGTTCTTTTATGACATGCCGATGCATAGGAAGAGAGTTAGACTTCGTTGTTACATGATATATGTTACTTTGTGCTCACTACTAAATGCTAAATCATTGTTAATTAAAATTGGCTTTGATATACCTTGGGATCCGGGTGGATTCATTACTTGAGCACTATATGCCTAGCTTAATGGCTTTAAAGAAAGTGCTGCCAGGGAGACAACCCGAAAGTTTTAGAGAGTCATTTATTTCTGTTGTGTGCTTTTATAAAGTTTATAAATAAAAATAATGTGCCAAGGTTTGCCTTTAGGATGTTTACATTTGCTTGATGGTTTGTATGGTGCAGGACAGAAACTTTGGCTGTAGTGCGCGATTTTACATTTTTTGCTGGAATGTCAAATGGTTCTGATTCTTTTTGCACTGTATTTCTATACAAATTGTTTATTTTTCCTATTTTTGGTAGAACTTTTCAAGTATCAGAAGTATGGTGAATGTTCAGATTATTACAGACTGTTCTGTTTTAGACAGATTCTGTTTTTGATGCATAGTTTGCTTGTTTTGATGAAACTATCGATTCATATCAGTGGATTAAAGCCATGAAAAAGTTATATTACAGTAGACACAATGAAAAAACAAAATATGAATTGGTTTGCAACAGTACTTAGAGTAGTGATTTGCTTCATTATACTAACGGATCTTACCGAGTTTTCTGTTGAAGTTTTGTGTGGATGAAGTGTTCGATGATCGAGAAGGTCTCGATGTGAGAAGAAGGAAGAGAGGCAAGATCTCAAGCTTGGGGATGCCTGAGGCACCGCAAGTAAATATTCAAGGATACTCAAGCATCTAAGCTTGGGGATGCCCCGGAAGGCATCCCCTCTTTCTTCAACAAGTATCGGTATGTTTTCGGATTCGTTTCGTTCATGCGATATGTGCAATCTTGGAGCATCTTTTTCATTTAGTTTTCATTTTTCTTTTATGCACCATGCTGGTATGAGATAATCCTTGGTTGATTTATAGAATGCTCTTTGCAATTCACTTATATCTTTTGAGTATGGCTTTATAGAATGCTTCATGTGCTTCACTTATATCATTTGAAGTTTGGATTGCCTGTTTCTCTTTACTTAAACAATTGCCATTTGTAGAATGCTATTTTGCTTCACTTAGATTTGTTAGAGCATGGGCATATCTTTTGTAGAAAGAATTAAACTCTCTTGCTTCACTTATATCTATTTAGAGAGATGAAAGGAACTGGTCATTCACATGGTTAGTCATAAAATCCTACATAAAACTTATAGATCACTGAATATGATATGTTTGATTCCTTTCAATAGTTTTGCGATATAAAGATGGTGATATTAGAGTCATGCTAGTGGGTGGTTGTGAATTGTAGAAATACTTGTGTTGAGGTTTGTGATTCCCGTAGCATGCACGTATGGTGAACCGTTATGTAACGAAGTTGGAGCATGAGGTATTTATTGATTGTCTTCCTTATGAGTGGCAGTCGGGGACGAGCGATGATCTTTTCCTACCAATCTATCCCCCTAGGAGCATGCGCGTAGTACTTTGTTTCGATGACTAAT
Source organism: Triticum urartu (assembly GCF_056163025.1). Taxonomy (NCBI): domain Eukaryota; kingdom Viridiplantae; phylum Streptophyta; class Magnoliopsida; order Poales; family Poaceae; genus Triticum; species Triticum urartu. The sequence continues at coordinate 502,197,147 of NC_141878.1, forward strand.
AGATTTTTGCAATAAGCATGTGAGTTCTTTATGACTAATGTTGAGTCCATGGATTATACGCACTCTCACCCTTCCACCATTGCTAGCCTCTCTAGTACCGCACAACTTTCGCTGGTACCATAAACACACCTTATATCTTCCGCAAAACAGCCACCATACCTACCTATCATGGCATTTCCATAGCCATTCCGAGATATATTGCCATGCAACTTTCATCATCATCATATACATGACTTGAGTATTCATTGTCATATTGCTTTGCATGATCGTAAGATAGCTAGCATTATGTTTTCATGTTTTTGATGTCATTGCTACGCTAGATCATTGCACATCCCGGTACACCGCCGAAGGCATTCATATAGTCATATCCTTGTTCTAGATATCGAGTTGTAATATTGAGTTGTAAGTAAATAAAAGTGTGATGATCATCATTATTAGAGCATTATCCCATGTGAGGTTATCAAAATAAAAGTGGCCAAAGAAGCCCCAAAAAAGAAAGAGAGGCCAAAGAAGCCTACAAAAAAGGAAAAAAACAAAACAAAAAAATGAGAGAAAAAGAGAGAAGGGGCAATATTACTATCCTTTTTCCACGCTTGTGCTTCAAAGTAGCACCATGTTCTTCATATAGAGAGTCTCTTGAGTTATCACTTTCATATACTAGTGGGAATTTTCATTATAGAACTTGGCTTGTATATTCCAACGACGGGCTTCCTCAAATGCCCTAGGTCTTCATGAGCAAGCAAGTTGGATGCACACCCACTTAGTTTCAGTTAGAGCTTTCATATACTTATAGCTTTAGTGCATCCGTTGCATGGCAATCCCTACTCACTCACATTGATATTTATTGATGGGCATCTCCATAGCCCGTTGATATGCCTAGTTGATGTGAGACTATCTTCTCCTTTTTGTCTTCTCCACAACCACCATTCTATTCCACCTATAGTGCTATGTCCATGGCTCACGCTCATGTATTGCGTGAAAGTTGAAAAGGTTTGAGAACGTCAAAAGTATGAAACAATTGCTTGGTTTGTCATCGGGGTTGTGCATGATGTGAGTATTTTGTGTGGTGAAGATGGAGCATAGCCAGACTATATGATTTTGTAGGGATAACTTTCTTTGGCCTTGTTATTTTGAAAAGACATGATTGCTTTATTAGTGGGCTTGAAGTATTATCGTTTTTATGTCAAATGATAGACTATTTCTTTGAATCACTCGTATCTTAATATTCATGCCATGATTAGATATGTGATCAAGATTATGCTAGGTAGCATTCCACATCAAAAATTATCTTTTTTATCATTTACCTACTCGAGGAAGAGCAGGAATTAAGCTTGGGGATGCTGATACGTCTCCGTCGTATCTGTAATTTTTCATTGTTCCATGCCAATATTCTACAACTTTCATATACTTTTGGCAACGTTTTATACTATTTTTGATACTAACATATTGATCCAGTCCCCAGTGCCAGTTCCTGTTTGTTGCATGTTTTTTGTTTCGCAGAATATCCATATCAAACAGAGTCCAAATGGGATAAAAGCTGACGGAGATTTTTTTGGAATATATATGATTTTTGGGAAGAAAATCCACGCGAGACGGTGCCCGAGGTGGCCACGAGGCAGGGGGGCATGCCTGCCACCCCTGGGCGCGCCCCTGACCCTTGTGGGCCACCCTTAAGGCGGTTGATGCCCTTCTTTCACCGCAAAAAGCTAATATCCGGATAGAGATCGTGTTAAAATTTCAGCCCAATCGGAGTTACGGATATCTAGGAATATAAGAAACGGTGAAAGGGAAGAATCTGAGAACGCAGAAACAGAGAGAGACAGAGAGACAGATCCAATCTCTGAGGGGCTCTCGCCCCTCCTGTGCCATGGAGGCCATAGACCAGAGGGGAAACCCTTCTACCATCTAGGGAGGAGGTCAAGGAAGAAGAATAAGGAGGGGGGCTCTCTCCCCCTCGCTTCCGGTGGCACCGGAGTGCCACCGGGGGCCATCATCATCACCGCGATCTACAGCAACACCTCCGCCATCTTCACCAACATCTCCATCACCTTCCCCCCTCTATCTACAGTGGTCCACTCTCCCGCAACCCGCTGTACCCTCTACTTGAACATGGTGCTTTATGCTTCATATTATTATCCAATGATGTGTTGCCATCCTATGATGTCTGAGTAGATTTTTGTTGTCCTATCGGTGGTTGATGAATTGCTATGATTGATTTAATTTGCTTGTGGTTATGTTGCTGTCCTTTGGTGCCATCATATGATTGCGTGCATGGATCACACCCTAGGGTTAGTTGTATGTTGATAGGACTATGTATTGGAGGGCAAGAGTGACAGAAGCTTCAACCTAGCATAGAAATTGATGCATACGGGATTGCAGGGGGACCAATATATCTTAATGCTATGGTTGGGTTTTACCTTAATGAACATTAGTAGTTGCGGATGATTGCTAATAGTTCCAATCATAAGTGCATAGAATTCGAAGTCAGGGATGACATGCTAGCAGTGGCCTCTCCCACATATTACTTGCTATCGGTCTAGTAAAGTAGTCAATTGCTTAGGGGCAATTTCGCAACTCCTACCACCACTTTTCCACACTCGCTATATTTACTTTATTGTTTGTTTATCTAAACAGCCCCTACTTTTTATTTACGTACTCTTTATTATCTTGCAAATTTATCCAACAACACCTACAAAGTACTTCTAGTTTCATACTTGTTCTAGGTAAAGCGAACGTCAAGCGTGTGTAGAGTTGTATCGGTGGTCGATAGAACTTGAGGGAATATTTGTTCTACCTTTAGCTCCCCGTTGGGTTTGACACTCTTACTTATCGAAAACTATTGCGATCCCCTATACTTGTGGGTTATCATCGCGCACATCCGCCTGCCGTACAACTCCATCCTCAGGTATCCGGCCCTGGCAAAGTTCATGGCGGTCACCCACTACGGCTACAATGTCCTCAAGATGCCAGGAAGTGGTGGGGTCATCACGGTCTCGTGTGAAGAAAGGGATGCGGTGTGCTCCCTTGAGCGCGCCTTCCAAGCTGCAACAATTGACGACACTGACAGTAGAAGTGAGGGCCCTCCGGAGGCCATCCCCAAGAAGAAGCAGCCGTGCCGCGCAGGACCTCAGGAGGATGGCGTCGCGGCAGGAGCCTCATCAGGATCAGCGTCCGTCCCAGGGGCGCCTCCCTCCATCGCATAGGAAGGCGCGCCCAGCGCCCTCCTCGGGCAGGGCTCGGTGGCTCTCTTCTAGAGGGCCTCAGGCCTTGCCAACCTCACGAGGGAGGCGCTTGGGCACCACTTGGAGGCGTGCCACGCGGCACGTTTTCCTCAGCAAAACACAGGGCAAGGGGTGCCCACCGCTCAGGAGTTCATCGCCAAGACCACACAGGAACTGCAAGATGCAAGAGCCATGCGCGGCGACAGCCGCTCACAGGGCGCGGCTCACCACCCAGGCGTTGGTGCTGAGCTGCGTGTCTGCATCGACGTCCCAGGGCTCAACAGGGCTGCGTCTCAAGAGCGCTTCTGGCCTTCGTGTGTGGGCGTTGCGAGGGACTGCCACACAACTACGTTCGCATGCCCCTCGGCTTGCTGAGCGTGGCGTCGGCCTATCAGCGCGCCATCAGGCGTGACCTGGCGGCCCAAGAGGCCAGGTACCACGTCATCCTGGAGGGAATGGAGATGGTCTTCAGGAAGCCTCCTGAGCCCCCAGAGCCTCCCGAGGCTCAGGGCTCCGGTGGCTCATGAGGAGTCCTTTCTTCGACGCACGCCTTCAGCTGCACCAACTCTACTTTGTTTACAGAACCAGGTGACATCTTCCAAGCTCGTTAAGCTGGGAGCGCCCCTTGGGCTGCATTATTCCCAGGCCGTGTGGGTCCGTCCCTACGGCATGTATCCCATTTGCTTATGTTTTTAGCTTACCTTGCTGGTGGCACCCCTCGGGCTGCATCATCCCCAAGCCGCTCGGGCCGGACCCAGTGGCATGTATCTTCCTGCATTTACCCAAGCTGATTTGGCTTCCCTGCTTAACCTGCCCATGGTTATCACCTACTCGATCATCGCCTCCCACATGGCCTCCTCATAGGCACGGCGCTGGTGCATGGGTCCGTCCCTGCCACATCGACAAATCTGAGCGGTCGAGCTCTGGCTCGCGGCATGCCCCGCGCACGTCACCTCACCAGGCCCTCCGTGCCTTCACTACACCCGGACCAACCAGCGGCAGGCTAACGGCTGTAATGGCAAACCATGTTCTTCTTGTGCCTGTTCACAGGGACCCCGCGGGGAGGATAGCAGGCGGCACCGCGAGTCTCCTTTTCTCTCGTGTAATTCGCTTGTGCGTTAAAAGGGGGGCTCCTGAGCATCGCGACTCAGGAGCTCTTACTGGCTCTCCAGCCCTCACCCCCTGGCCTTGACCACGGCATCACGACCTGGCATACCAACGGTGGCTGAGCTCGCTCGAGGGCCGGGACCTGAGGACGCAGAGCACTAAGGAGAGCATGTGAGGAGGGAAACTTGTATGGGCCGGCCTGGCTATGCCACACAAGTTAGCGCGCAGCCTCAGCGCAACGTCAGGAATTGCCACGAAGTTCACAAGATAAGTCTCGCCCTCGGATCGGCTAAATGTCTGGGCCTTATGGATACTCACGCCTTGCCGCAATCCCGTTGCGGCCATGTCAACTCCCTTTCTTCCCTTACCATGGCCGCTTGGGCGCTAAGGGGGACCTCCTGAGCATCGCGCCTCAGGGGATCTTACTGGACCTCGGGCCGCACACCTCCTGGCCTTGACCACGGCACGCGACCTGGCATACCAGCGACGGCTGTAGCCTGCCTGGGGACTGGGACCTGTCGGCGCAAAGCAACAAGCTATCGCGAGGAAAGAAAGGGGGGACCGAGCCTTAACGGGACGCGCGTTCATCAAATCTTCGTAACAGGGAAGATAAGCACAAAAGACATTACAGACCCTTACATGCCCCCATGGGGCGCTTCATGATTCTTCGTAGGAAACAAAAGCTAAAACTAATGAGGACCCTATCTACATCCCCCGTGGCAGACGCCATCATCAACAGTGGGCCACGGGAGGCCGGCGCCAACCCCATCCAGATCAGCGACGGCAACAGTCGGACGCGGCGGCACTGCTCCGAGCACGGCAAGAGCTCGGGGGCATGTAGCTGTCGTCGCTCGTCTCCGGAGTCTCGTAGAGCTCAGGAGAGCTGCTGGACTCCCAAGGGTTGCTGCTGCTGGAGTGGCCACGAGCAGAGCGCGCATCAGCCTCGCGCTCCTCTCCGGAGCAGCACTCCAGGCGGTGGCCCTCGGCATCGAAGACCTTGACGAAGAGCGTGGAGACGCTGTCGTATTCAAGATGGATCGCGAGGGCGCCCCCGGGCGGCAGACCCGCGCGATCTCGCCCCAACCGTGAGTCATGAAGATCTTGCCGGTGGGGACCGCTTCGATCTCCGCTCCCGTCGCCGGAGCGCCGCAGTCGGCATGCTACAACCAGAGCTCGAGAGGCCCCCTCGGCGGCATCATGTCCGAGAAGAACCACGGGAAGTGGATCCAAGAGCTTGGGGGCATCGGCGCCCACAGCACCAGCTCGCGTGAGGAGTCCGCGGTGTGGATTCCTGGGGCGACGGCATCCCGAGTCCTTGGCTTGGGCATACAGGGGTAGCGGATACCCTGGGGGAGGCCGCTCACACCAAGGCCTCATCACCACCTGCATCGCCGCTTCTTCACGGCGATGGATCGACCTCTTCTTCAGCGGAAGTTGCTCCGGGACATCTCGGGGGGGGGGGGGGCTTCCCCTTTTCTTCGGCGGAGAACCTTCTGATAGGCACCATTGGTGTTAGCAACGAAGCGAGGAAAAAGAAGCTAGTAGTGGAGCGAGGAGGAAGAAGCAAGCGATCAAGGAAGAGATGGGCAACGGGGGCTCCGCCCCTCCCCATTTATAGCAAGAGAAGGCCAACGGGCACCTCCCACGACCGCAGGTAATGATGGTTTTCCTTGCATGTCGCAGGGACTCGTCAAGTCGTGCAGTTGCCGAGGCAGCGTGGGGAAGCGGAGACGCCCACGTCCAATTAACCGCCACGCGTCAACCGAGGCCGCAGGATTTTGGGGCCCGTGATGCTCCGTGCTTGACCCTTGGCTTCGCCGCGAAGCCAAGGCCGAGCGCACCTTGGGCCCGGGGGCTACTGTCGGCGTTCTGGGAATGGGGGTCCCCAGACTTGCCTGCCTGTGGCCCGCTGCGTGGCTAAGCCAGCATGCCCTATGGCCCATCTTCGTCAACAAGGCATCCAAGACACTCGCGAGGGGCCAAGCCTCACGAGGCGGATGACACAAGACCTCCTCTGGAGCGGCCTAGTCAGGTAGGCTCACGAGGAGTGGAGATATCAAGGCGAGGCGAACCTCGCGAGGCTCTCATGACGTGAGCCATAAGGATCGACACCAAGCTGGCGCCAGGTGGGAGCCAGCGCGCGCAGCATCCTTGTTTCCTCTTTGGTGCTAAGGAAACCAGCGCAGGTGAGGAGTACCAAGGCATCAGGCAAATGTTGCCATTTTGGTGCAACAAGACCAAGACTAGAAGGACGGCAAGATGGAGGTCATCGTGGAGCCTAAGACGGCGTCACCACCAGAGCCTTTGGCAGGCGAAGACCACTTTTGTCAGGATAGCTTGTACTAGCTGTCCCCTTTCAAATTTGCCCGCCATTGTTGGCTCCCTTCCCACTCAAGATTTGGGAAGAGGACCAGGGCCTCTATAAGTAGGACTATCCACCACCATAGGCAGAAGAGGACATCTTAGTTCATCCCCAGCCACATAAGTTGGCCAGGCACAAGAACACCTCAACCTCAGGAGGTTGTTCTTCCCCTTGTATTGTTCATCATCAGCCCAAGAGGCAATCCACCACCACCACACTGGAGTAGGGTATTACACCACAACGGTGGCCCAAACGAGTATAAATCTTGTGTCTTTCTGTGTAGCGAGTGCATCGAGTTCGTCCGCGAGATCTTAGCGAGCTAGGGCGTAGATCGGTGGGCGGAAAAGACTATGCGTTCACCCCAGTGTTCGAACCTTAAGGGTTTGCCGGAACCCCACATCCAACAGATATCGCAAGCTTGAGCATTGTATTGCAGCATCTTCAACTCTTCCGCTGTAGCTTCACGGTTCGCTTCTCTCCCATCAAAGAATTCACCTTGCAAGCCAGTACACACAATAGCCCAAACGGCGGGGTTATGTCCAAGAATATGCATTTTCATCTTATACTTCCAACTAGCAAAATTAGTACCATCAAAGTAAGGACCTCTACGGTGGTAATTTCCCTTGCTAGACGCCATACACACCTAGGTTGTGAAACTAAGGCTATGATCACCAAAGCTATGGAAATCAAGGCAAATGGAGACCAAAACTCTGATACCACCTGTAGGATCGAAAGTATGTCTAGAGGGGGGTGATTAGACAACTTGACCAAATAAAAATCTAGCCTTTTCCCAATTTTAAGTCTTGGCAGATTTTAGCAACTTATCACAAGCCAAGCAATCAACCTACACATGCAAATCTAAGAGTATAGCTGCGGAATGTAAATCATTGCATATGAAGGTAAAAGGGAGGAGTTTGGAGGGATAAAATGCAATGTAGACACGGAGATTTTTGGCGTGGTTCCGATAGGTGGTGCTATCGTACATCCACGTTGATGGAGACTTCAACCCACGAAGGGTAACGGTTGCGCGAGTCCACGGAGGGCTCCACCCACGAAGGGTCCACGAAGAAGCAACCTTGTCTATCCCACCATGGCCATCGCCCACGAAGGACTTGCCTCACTTGGGTAGATCTTCGCGAAGTAGGTGATATCCTTGATCTTACGAACTCCTTGGTTCAACTCCACAATCTTGACGGAGGCTCCCAAGTGACACCTAACCAATCTAGGAGACACCACTCTCCAAAAGGTAATAGATGGTGTGTTGATGATGAACTCCTTGATCTTGTGCTTCAAATGATACTCTCCCCAACACTCAACTCTCTCTCACAGATTTGGATTTGGTGGAAAGATGATTTGAGTGGAAAGCAACTTGGGGAAGGCTAGAGATCAAGATTCTTGTGGTTAGATTGGAATATCTTGGTCTCAACACATGAGTAGGTGGTTCTCTCTTAGGAAATGAATGGTGTAAGTGTAGGCACGTTCTGATAGCTCTCTCCATGAATGGAGGATGGGTGGAGGGGTATATATAGCCCCCACACAAAATCTAACCATTACACACAATTTACCAAACTCGGTGGGACTGAATTGTTAAACTCGGTCACACCGATTTAGTTCAAAATGTGAACGTTAGGATTTTCGGTGGGACCGACATGTCAACTCGGTGGGATCAATTTCATTAGGGTTAGGTCATAACGTAATCTCAGTGAGACCGATCACATGAACTCGGTGAGACCGATTTCTGCAATAGGCAAACAGAGAGTTGGTGAGGCAAACTCTATGGGATCGATCACTCATTTCGGTGAGACCGAAACATTACAAAAAGGAAACAGAGAGTTTGCATTGTGACCTCGGTGGGACCGATCGCTCATATCAGTTAGACCGAAACATTACGAAGGGAAACAGAGAGTTTGCAATCCCATCTCGGTGAGACCGAGATCCCTATCGGTGAGACCGGACTGATTAGGGTTTCTGGCTATGGCTATGTCAAATGAACTCTGTGGCGCCGGATAGATCAAATCGGTGGTGCCGAGTTTTACTTTTGGTTTGGGACATATGTGGATATGAGAAAGTGGTTGAGGGCTTTTGGAGCATATCACTAAGAATTTTGAGCAAGCAAGCCATTAAGCAACACCTCATCCCCTTTTAATAGTATTGGCTTTTCCTATGGACTCAATGTGATCTTGGATCACTAAAATGAAAAAGTAGTCTTGAGCTTGAGCCAATATGTGTCATTAGCATTTTGAGGGGTCCACATCTATAGTCCATGCCATGTCAATCATTGAACTTTCTGAAATGATCATCTTGAAAGAATATTAGTTCAATGAGCTATATGTTGTTAAGAATTACCAAAACCACACAGGGATTAGTTGCACTTTCACTCGCTCAATCACTCATGGTAAGTCTTTAAGGTAGACTTCCAAGACCTTCACGGACTTGTTCACCAGCACACCACAATGACTCTTGGGTGCTCAGAACATGACACTTAACCGTTTGGAAGAATGACAATCTTCAAAGGTAACAGGTGTCGGATCACAGAGATCAATCTCTTCAGTGATGCTCAATCACTTTGGGTCTGGGTTTTCCTCACTTAGGATTCCCTCAAAGTCGTCAGAGGAGGGGTTGCTCTCAAATGACAAGTGTCAAGTTCTCTCTGAGCATCCAACCAACAAGTGGTTGTGGGGGAGGCTATTTATAGCCAGGGGCAACCAGACATGAATTGTCATAACTGGCCTTCTCAGACATGACCATTTTCAGGATAAGAATCCACTCAGTAGTTGGCCCATGGCGCAACAACTGTCAGAAAATCGAACTCTCAATGTCGTTGGGGCACTCAATTTCTCATGATAGGCAGATCACACTGGCGAAATCCTAACTCCTCAGCCTGACCAAATTCATCAACGACCAGATGAACTTCGTCACTTCGCCCGCAAATTCGCCAGTTGTTTCGGAGATTTCCAAAGGCTTCACTCGAAGCGGCTTGTGTATGCATAGGTTTGAGCATCACTTTGAAAATGTGAACTATGATTCACCTAGACCCCCTTTAACCGTACATGTTTTCCTATGACCAAGCTTTTAAATAGCGGATAGAGGACTGGTTGCGGATTAGGGCCCACGTAGCAGAATGCGGATAGCGGGTGATATTGCGGGCGCTATGTCCACATAGCCAAATTTTAAAAAACACTCAAAAATTTGAGATTGTTGTGTATATTTCTAGGCCATTGACAAAAATATGACACTTAATTTGATAAATCATCATTTATATAACAATATAAACTATAATTGAACAACATTTGGTCGTGCAACCATGCAAGAAAGACGCATTTACCAAAATAGATTACACAAAAGAACAACAAGGACTTATATAGCGGGCGATATTGCGGATAGCGAACGATATAGCGGTCTAACAAGTGATATTGCACCTACATCATGACAACACGCTATTTTCTAACGCAACCTTAAACAAATAGCGGCTGGGTGACACTAGCGCTATTGCGGCCGCAATAGCGGAGGTCGCGGACGCTATTTTAAAGCTTGCCTATGACTCAAATTAAGAAGAGAGAAACTATGAAAACAAAAGTCTTCAAGCTTTGAAGTCTTCACATCAATTTCTTCAAAGGTCATACCAATTTCATCACCAAGTTCTTCACCTAAAGAAATACACTTTTAGGGGTCGTCTTTCACGGGTTAAACCAAATCTTCAGGGACTATAACTCATGTGTACACTCACAAACACATTAGTCCCTCAACCAATTTGTCTTCAATACTCCAAAACCACTAAGGGGACACTTGATGGACTTACATTCTCCCCCTTTTTGGTGATTGATGACAAATTGGTTAAGTTTTCAATGGGAGTAGATAACGGAAGTGTAAGTACATAGTATGAAGAAATTGGTTACAAGATACTAAGGAACTCCCCCTGAAGATGTGCCTGTGAAAATTTTGCTTTGGATTGCGAATGCACATGCAGGTTGGAATTGTGGAGATCTCCCACTATATATTGGAATGCAATCATGCCTGATCATAAGATATTGAAGAATTTGAATGCATGATGAAAATTGGCGTCTAACGAAATTGTTCACGCACGAGCAGATATATTAAGGATCAGGGCATGCATATGAAATGTAGCAAAAGATTCAGACGACCAACATTTATTTAAGTTAAAACTCATCAAGGAACGAGTCAAATAAAGTCCAAGAGTTGTAACTTAGCAAAAAACAGCCCATATGTCGACTCGCTTGAAGACTAACTCAGACTTCTCCCCCCTTTTCATCAAATGACCAAAAGGAGACAAAACTGAGAACTAACGTCCCTGAAGAAAATCATCATGAAGAAGTTGGAGGAGCGCCAACGTTGCTGTCGAGGTCGTGTGAAGCAGAAGGGCCCGCTGCAGTGTCTTCAACATCTTCATTTTCGCCAGTTGAGCGCGATGGAGACACTGAGCTTGGTACGAGAGGAGGAACTTGAACCTTCTTGAACTTCTTCTTGGGAGGATTTGCCCAATCAAAATTCATCTGGAAGTCCATTGCAGCAAGTTCGTCATCTGTCTTAAGATGTGAAAGTATGGCCCATGTTCTGTCAAATATCTCGTGGGCGTAGTAGTTGTTCTAGCGAATGGCATTATGCATCACTATTGATACGTCTCCAACGTATCTATAATTTTTGATTGCTCCATGCTATATTATCTTCTGTTTTGGACATTATTGGGCTTTATTATTCACTTTTATATTATTTTTGGGACTAACCTGTTAACCGGAGGCCCAGCCCAGAATTGTTGTTTTTTCCTATTTTAGGGTTTTGAAGAAAAGGAATATCAAATGGAGTCCAAACGGAATAAAACCTTCGGGAACGTGATTATTGGAACGAACAAGATCCAGGAGACTTGGACCCTACGTCAAGCAACCAACAGGGAGGCCATGAGGTAGGGGGGCGCGCCTACCCCCCAGGCGCGCCCTCCACCCTCGTGGGCCCCTTGTTGCTCCACTGACGTACTCCTTCCTCCTATATATACCTACGTACCCCCAAACGATCAGATATGGATCCAAAACCCTAATTCCACCGCCATAACTTTCTATATCCATGAGATCCCATCTTGGGGCCTGTTCTGGAGCTCTGCCAAAGGGGGCATCGATCACGGAGGGCTTCTACATCAACACCATAGCCCTTCCGTTGATGTGTGAGTAGTTTACCTCAGACCTTTAGGTCCATAATTATTAGCTAGATGGATTCTTCTCTCTTTTTGGATCTCAATACAAAGTTCTCCCCCTCTCTTGTGGAGATCTATTCGATGTAATCTTCTTTTGTGGTGTGTTTGTTGAGACCGATGAATTGTGGGTTTATGATCAAGTTTATCTATGAACAATATTTGAATCTTCTCTGAATTCTTTTATGTATGATTGGTTATCTTTGCAAGTCTCTTCGAATTATCAGTTTGGTTTGGCCTACTAGATTGATCTTTCTTGCAATGAGAGAAATGCTTAGCTTTGGGTTCAATCTTGCGGTGTCCTTTTCTAGTGACAGTAGGGGCAGCAAGGCACATATTGTATTGTTGCCATCGAGGATAACAAGATGTTTTTTTATCATATTGCATGAATTTATCCCTCTACATCATGTCATCTTGCTTAAGGCGTTACTCAGTTCTTATGAACTTAATACTCTAGATGCATGCTGGATAGCGGTTGATGTGTGGAGTAATAGTACTAGATGCAGGCAGGAGTCGGTCTACTTGTCTCGGACGTGATGCCTATATACATGATCATACCTAGATATTCTCATAACTATGCTCAATTCTGTCAATTGCTCAACAGTAATTTGTTCACCCACCGTAAAATACTTATGCTCTTGAGAGAAGCCACTAGTGAAACCTATGGCCCCCGGGTCTATCTTCATCATATCAATCTTCCAATACTAATTATTTTCATTGCCTTTTATTTTACTTTGCATCTTTATCATAAAAATACCAAAAATGTTATCTTATAATATCTATCAGATCTCACTCTCGTAAGTGACCATGTAGGGATTGACAACCCCTTATCGCGTTGGTTGCGAGGATTTATTTGTTTTGTGCAGGTGCGAGGGACTGGCGCGTAGCCTCCTACTGGATTGATACCTTGGTTCTCAAAAACTGAGGGAAATACTTACGCTACTTTGCTGCACCACCCTTTCCTCTTCAAGGGAAAACCAACGCAAGTGCTCAAGAGGTAGCAAGAAGGATTTCTGGCGCCGTTGCCGGGGAGGTCTACGCAAAAGTCAACATACCAAGTACCCATCACAAACCCTTATCTCCCGCATTACATTATTTGCCATTTGCCTCTCGTTTTCCTCTCCCACACTTCACCCTTTCCGTTTTATCCGCCCTTTCTTTTTCTCGCTCGCCTTTCTCCCTCCATGTGTGAATCAAAAGGGTTGGGGGTTCTCTCCTGAGTTTTAGTACTTTGGACAACCCTTCTATTCTCGCTAAGCTTATAAATAAGGATACTATGGAAAAACCTACCGGAGTTATCAATGAGAATCTTAATAATTTTGATGAAGATGATTCCGGAATTTTTCGTTATTTACTTGATGAATTTTGAAAGATGCTTGGTATAGACTATTAAGGATCAGGGCTAGCTATGTGCCTCAATACCAAATTGAAATTTACTTAAAAAGCTTTTATATTGCCCTTCCTTCTTCTTTTAAGCATGTCTTAGATTCTGTATTTGAAGAAGGCTTTCTTGAAGGGGATGCCGTAGACACTTATGAAAAGATGAAAACCATATTTGGGCACCCCATGAACGAGAAAGTTGAATCTACATCTCTTTTGCTCTCTTAACAAAACGAATCTATCAAAGAGATGAAGGCTAGCTTAGATACAAATTTCTGTAACATACTTAATCTTTATTCTACCATTAATAGCCATGTGCTTTATAAAAATAGAAAGATTAATTCCATAGATAGCGAGTTTGCTCTTTTCTTCCCTAAAACCAAAGATGGCAATACCTAGATCTATCCTTGCTTTTTATGCCTAGCTAGGGGCGTTAAACGATAGCGCTTGTTGGGAGGCAACCCAATTTTATTTTTATTCCTTGATTTTTGCTCCTTTTTAGTAATAAATAATTTATCTAGCCTCTGTTTTGGTTGTGTTTTTTGTGTTTAATTAGTGTTTGTGCCAAGTAGAACCGTTGGGAAGACTTGGGGAAAGTCTTGTTAATCTTGCTGTAAAAAACAGAAACTTTAGCGCTCACGATAACTGCTGCCATTTTTATTTGGGAAGTGCTATATAGTTAATTCTTTTTGAAGATGATTAATAGATAAATTCCTCAGGTCCAGCAATTTATTTTAGAATTTTTGGGGTTCCAGATCTTTCTCTAGCTACAGATTACTACATATTGTTCTGTTTTTGACAGATTCTGTTTTTCGTGTGTTGTTTGCTTATTTTGATGAATCTATGGCTAGTAAAATAGTTTATAAACCATAGATAAGTTGGAATACAGTAGGTTTAACACCAACGTAAATAAAGAATGAGTTCATTACAGTACCTTGGAGTGGTCATTTGTTTTCTTCCGCTAACGGAGCTCACGAGATTTTCTACTTTAAGTTTTGTGTTGTGAAGTTTTCAAGTTTTGGGTAAGGATTTGATGGATTATGGAACAAGGAGTGGCAAGATCCTAAGCTTGGGGATGCCCATGACACCCCCAAGATAATCTAAGGACACCTAAAAGCCAAATCTTGGGGATGCCCCGGAAGGCATCCCCTCTTTCGTCTACTTCTATCAGTAACTTTACTTGGAGCTATATTTTTATTCACCACATGATATGTGTTTTTCTTGGAGCGTCTTGTATGATTTGAGTCTTTGCTTTTTAGTTTAACACAATCATCTTTGTTGTACACACTTTTTTAGAGAGACACATATATATGATTCGGAAATTATTAGAATACTCTATGTGCTTCACTTATATCTTTTGAGTTATATAGTTTTGCTCTAATACTGCACTTATATCTTTTAGAGCACGGTGGTGGATTTGTTTTATAGAAACTATTGATCTCTCATGCTTCACTTAGATTATTTTGAGAGTCTTAAGTAGCATGGTAATTTGCTTAAATAATCCTAACATGCTAGGTATACAAGATTAGTACAAACTTTCTTATGAGTGTGTTGAATACTATGAGAAGTTTGATACTTGATAATTGTTTTGAGATATGGAGATGGTGATATTAAAGTCATGCTAGTTGAGTAGTTGTGAATTTGAGAAATACTTGTGTTAAAGTTTGTGATTCCCGTAGCATGCACGTATGGTGAACCGTTATGTGATGAAGTCGGAGCATGATTTATTTATTGATTGTCTTCCTTATGAGTGGCGGTCGGGGATGAGCGATGGTCTTTTCCTACCAATCTATCCCCTAGGAGCATGCACGTAATACTTTGCTTTGATAACTTGTAGATTTTTGCAATAAGTATATGAGTTCTTTATGACTAATGTTGAGTCCATGGATGATACGCACTCTCACCCTTCCACCATTGCTAGCCTCTCTAATACTGCGCACCTTTCGCCGGTATCATACACCCACCATATACCTTCCTCAAAACAGCCACCATACCTACCTATCATGGCATTTCCATAGCCATTCCGAGATATATTGCCATGCAACTTTCCACCGTTCCGTTTACTATGACACGCTCCATCATTGTCATATTGCTTTGCATGATCATGTAGTTGACATTGTATTTGTGGCAAAGCCACTGTTCATAATTCTTTCATACATGTCACTCTTGATTCATTGCATATCCCGGTACACCGCCGGAGGCATTCACATAGAGTCATATTTTGTTCTAAGTATCGAGTTGTAATTCTTGAGTTGAAAGTAAATAAAAGTGTGATGATCATCATTATTAGAGCATTGTCCCAAGTGAGGAAAGGATGATGGAGACTATGATTCCCCCACAAGTCAGGATGAGACTCCGGACGAAAAAAAGAGAGGCCAAAGAAGCCCAAAAAAGAGGTCATAAAAAAAGAGAAGGCCCAAATAAAAAAAGAGAGAAAAAGAGAGAAGGGACAATGCTACTATCCTTTTACCACACTTGTGCTTCAAAGTAGCACCATGATCTTCATGATAGAGAGTCTCCTTTGTTATCACTTTCATATACTAGTGGGATTTTTTCATTATAGAACTTGGCTTGTATATTCCAATGATGGGCTTCCTCAAAATGCCCTAGGTCTTCGTGAGCAAGCAAGTTGGATGCACACCCACTTAGTTTCTTTTTGAGCTTTCATATACTTATAGCTCTAGTGCATCCGTTGCATGGCAATCCCTACTCACTCACATTGATATCTATTGATGGGCATCTCCATAGCCCGTTGATATGCCTAGTTGATGTGAGACTATCTTCTCCCTTTTTTTCTTCTCCACAACCACCATTCTATTCCACCTAAAGTGCTATGTCCATGGCTCATTCTCATGTATTGCGTGAAGATTGAAAAAGTTTGAGAATGTCAAAAGTATGAAACAATTGATTGGCTTGTCATCGGGGTTGTGCATGATTTATATACTTTGTGTGGTGTAGATAGAGCATAGCCAGACTATATGATTTTGTAGGGATAACTTTCTTTGGCCATGTTATTTTGAAGAGACATAATTGCTTAGTTAGTATGCTTGAATTATTATTATTTCTATGTCAATATTAAACTTTTGTCTTGAATCTTTTGGATCTGAATATTCATACCACAATTAAGAAGAATTACATTGAAAATATGCCAAGTAGAATTCCACATCAAAAATTCTGTTTTTATCATTTACCTACTCGAGGATGAGCAGGAATTAAGCTTGGGGATGCTTGATACGTCTCCAACGCATCTATAATTTTTGATTGCTCCATGCTATATTATCTTCTGTTTTGGACATTATTGGGCTTTATTATTCACTTTTATATTATTTTTGGGACTAACCTATTAACCGGAGGCCCAACCCAGAATTGCTGTTTTTTTGCCTATTTTAGGGTTTCGAAGAAAAGGAATATCAAACGAAGTCCAAACGGAATAAA
This sequence comes from Triticum urartu, assembly GCF_056163025.1. Lineage (NCBI taxonomy): Eukaryota > Viridiplantae > Streptophyta > Magnoliopsida > Poales > Poaceae > Triticum > Triticum urartu. Next base: position 502,213,852 of record NC_141878.1, read on the forward strand.
ACCTTCGGGAACGTGATTATTGGAATGAACAAGATCCACGAGACTTGGACCCTACGTCAAGAAACCAACAGGGAGGCCACGAGGTAGGGGGCGCGCCAACCCCCCCAGGCGCACCCTCCACCCTCGTGGGCCCACTGTTGCTCCACCGACATACTCCTTCCTCCTATATATACCTACGTACCCCCAAACGATCAGATACAGAGCCAAAACCCTAATTCCACCACTGTAACTTTCTGTATCCACAAGATCCCATCTTGGGGCCTGTTTTGGAGCTCCGCCGGAGGGGGCATCGATCACGGAGGGCTTCTACATCAACACTATAGCCCTTTCGATGATGTGTGAGTAGTTTACCTCAGACTTTCGGGTCCATAATTATTAGCTAGATGGCTTCTTCTCTCTTTTTGGATCTCAATACAAAGTTCTCCCCCTCTCTTGTGGAGATCTATTCGATGTAATCTTCTTTTGCGGTGTGTTTGTTGAGACCGATGAATTGTGGGTTTATGATCAAGTTTATCTATGAACAATATTTGAATCTTCTCTAAATTCTTTTATGTATGATTGGTTATCTTTGCAAGTCTCTTTGAATTATTAGTTTGGTTTGGCCTACTAGATTGATCTTTCTTGCAATGGGAGAAGTGCTTAGCTTTGGGTTCAATCTTGCGGTGTCCTTTCCCAGTGACAGTAGGGGCAGCAAGACACGTATTGTATTGTTGCCATCGAGGATAACAAGATGGGGTTTGTATCATATTGCATGAATTTATCCCTCTACATCATGTCATCTTGCTTAAGGCGTTACTCTGTTCTTATGAACTTAATACTCTAGATGCATGCTGGATAGCGGTCGATGTGTGGATTAATAGTAGTAGATGCAGGCAGGAGTCGGTCTACTTGTTTCGGACGTGATGCCTATATACATGATCATACCTAGATATTCTCATAACTATGCTCAATTCTGTCAGTTTCTCAACAGTAATTTGTTCACCCACCGTAATATACTTATGCTCTTGAGAGAAGCCACTAGTGAAACCTATGACCCCCGGGTCTATCTTCATCATATTAATCTTCCAATACTTAGTTATTTTCATTGCCTTTTATTTTACTTTGCATCTTTATCATAAAAATACCAAAAATATTATCTTATCATATCTATCAGATCTCACTGTCGTAAGTGACCATGTAGGGATTGACAACCCCTTATCACGTTGGTTGCAAGGATTCATTTGTTTTGTGCAGGTGCGAGGGACTGGCGCGTAGCCTCCTACTGGATTGATAGCTTGGTTCTCAAAAATTGAGGGAAATACTTACGCTACTTTGCTGCACCACCCTTTCCTCTTCAGGGGAAACCCAATGCAAGTGCTTAAGAGGTAGCAACTGTCATGTTGGTATGGATTGTTTGCAAGTTGATGCTAAAACCAATCACAATTTTTGCCAATTTTCTAGTGCAGGCTGATGAGGAGTTCACGATCAGTCATGACACATGGTGCTTCTGGTTGAGGAGATGTCCTTGACACCTATGTGATAGTGTCCTGGCTAGTAGTCTCATCACCAGTTGAGTGGGAGGCAGGCTGACGAAATTGTCCATCCAGGGGATGAATTCCTTCATTAATGACTGCCTTGCCTTTGCCAGGAACTGAGGTGATTGTGCTTTGAAGAACTTCTACCTCTGGCAGAAAACTAAGATGATTCTCATGATTTGAAGATCGTGATTTGATGAATCTCATGATCCATGGAGCATAAGGCTTCAAATAAAGGATGACTGAGCCACTGTAACCAAAGTCCTCATGAAGAAATCGTGTATGTTGATGGGAGTGTCATGTTTGATATGAAAGAGCAGATTCTTCATGACTCCCACAACTTCTTCAGTTGCAGAGTTATTCCTTTCATGGGACTGAGGGTCTTGGCCAGAACTCTGTAGACAGTCTATGGCACATATAGCAAATCCTTAACTAGGAATGTGGTTATCTAAGCTTCTCCTTCAGCCAATGGCTTCATCAACACTTGCATCAAATGATTGGGCACTTCAGGTTCTTCAAAGATCTTCTTTGCTTCTTCAAGGGGTGGATCTACTAGAAGAGCACGGAGTAGTTCTTCAACTGGTGCCTTGTAGTGAGTGTCTTCACTCATCCAGTCCAGAGCCCATGTCGAAATTTCATCAGCATTTCGTGAGAAGTGCATTGTGGTATAGAACTGAAGAATGAGTTCTTCATTCCAATCACAAACATCCGAACAGAAGCTAAGCAGCCGAGCATCATGAAGAATGACCAAAACTGGCTGGAAACATGGAATGGATTCCATATCCACATGAGGAATGTGACGATGCAAGGAGATCTTATTCTTCTCAAATAGCAATGAAGCATAGTAGTTCACTTGAGTCTTGGTACAGAATCGTAGATGTCCGATCTTGGCAGAGTCATATGGTGACTCGCCAATGGAGAAATTCTTCTCTTTAAAGAATGGCATTATTGAACTGTGGTCGCCTGAAGCTTCTGCCAATCTTGGGCATGATAATAACTGGTTGAAGATAGATTTTCTTCAGGCTTGCATCACATACTGGGCTTAGTGAGCCAGTTGAATCTTATGGATCTGTGACAACATGTGATTTAGCAATTTCTTCAACAGTAGCAGTTGGAATAGTGTCAGTATCTACTGAAGGAACTGATTCTTCATGCTGAGGGGATGTATTGATGACATCCACAATCAGATCTTGTTGTGCAGTCTCATCAGCTATTGCAGCTAGAATTTCTTCATCAATAGTTTGAAGAGAAGGTTGTCTTTCTTCACAACTAGTGTGAATTTCTTCACTGTGCGCAGGCGACTGAGGCACTTGAGTCAGAGGTGTGGTGATGGGTAAATTGGGATGTGCTGCTTCCTAAAATTCATCATGGAGTACAGGAGTGGTAGCACTGTCAATGTCCACACCCTCTTCAGTAGCTTCAATGCTTCCAGATTTAGCAGTAGTTTCTTTAGTCAATGGAGCTTGAGAAGGCTTCCGTGACGACATGTGATGAAGTGAAGTATCTACTTCCACTCCAATTTCTTCATCCATTTGCTCCGTGGTAGCAGCAGAAAGGGTATCATTTTCTTCATCATCAACGGCTGGAGGAATGACATATTCCACCCCCAAAGGGAATAATCTGACGATCGTCAGCGGTATGAGCAGGGGTGTTGATGAAATTGGAGTCGCATATATTGGAAAGACTAAAGACAAAGGAGCCATCTTCAGTTTCTTCATTGATTCAATGGAAGTAGGAGGAGCTGAAGCCTTTCTCTTCTTGGTTTCCTTCTCAACAGCCTTGGTATTCTTCCCTTCTTATGCAGAAGGAAGAGTGATGATCTTTAAAGATGAAGTCATTGGAGGCTTTGTTGTTGAGGAACTTGGTGGGGCATTTTCTTCAGGCACGAGTGATGCAATTGCCCTGGTAGTTTGTTCATGCGCAACTTCTTCAATTGCCCTGGCTTGATTTTGTGGAGGAGGTGAAGGTGTAGATTCACTGGTCTGTGCAGCCTGCAGGGGAGTGATACATCCATTTTGCATCATGCTTTCTTACTGTTATTTATGATGTTTTTATCCATAGTAAAGCTTTTTGGAGTAATTCTAATGCCTTTTCTCTCATAATATGCAAGGTATACACCAAGAGGGAGAATTCCGGCAGTTGGAAATCTGGACCTGAAAAAGCTACGTCAGGCTACCTATTCGGCACAACTCCAAATGAGCTGAAACTTCACGAGGATTTTTTATGGAACATATGAGGAATATTGGAGCCAATAAGTACCAGATGGGGCCCACCAGGTGGGCACAACCCACCTGGGCGCGCCAGGGAGCCCAGGCGTGCCCTGGTGGGTTGTGCTCTCCTTGGTCCACCTCCAATGCCCATCTTCTAGTATATAAGTCATTTTGACCTAGAAAAAAAATAACGAGAGGACTTTCGGGATGGATCGCCGCCGCCTCGAGGCGGAACTTGGGTAGGAGCACTTTTGCCCTCCGGTGGAGCGATTCCGTCGGGAGAACTTCCCTCCCGGAGGGGGAAATCATCGTCATCATCATCACCAACAACTCTCCCATCTTGGGGAGGGCAATCTCCATCAACATCTTCAACAGCACCATCTCATCTCAAACCCTAATTCATCTCTTGTGTCCAATCCTGTTACCGGAACTATAGATTGGTGCTTGTGGGTGACTAGTAGTGTTGATTACATCTTGTAGTTGATTACTATATGGTTTATTTGGTGGAAGATTATATGTTTAGATCCAATATGCTATTTAATACCCCTATGACCTTGAGCATGTTTATCATTTGTGAGTAGTTGCTTTTGTTCTTGAGATCACGGGAGAAATCATGTTGCAAGTAATCATGCGAACTTGATATGTGTTTGATATTTTGATAGTATGTATGTTGTGATTGCCTTAGTGGTGTCATGTGAACATCGACTACATGACACTTCACCATAATTGGGCCTAAGGGAATGCATTTTGGAGTAGCAATTAGATGATGGGTTGCAAGAGTGACAGAAGCTTAAACCCCAGTTTATGCGCTATTCTGTAAGGGACCGATTGGATCCAAAAGTTTAATGCTATGGTTAGAATTTATTCTTAATACTTTTCTCGTAGTTGTGGACGCTTTTGGGAGGGTTAATCATAAGTAGGAGGTTTCTTCAAGTAAGAACAACACCTAAGCACCGGTCCACCCACATATCAAATTATCAAAGTAGTGAACACAAATCGAACCAACATGATGAAAGTGACTAGATGAAATTCCCGTGTACCCTTAAGAACTCTTTGCTTATCATAAGAGATCGTTTTGGCCCGTCCTTTGCCTTAAAAGGATTGGGCTACCTTGCTGCACTTTTGTTACTACTATCATTACTTGCTGATTACAAATTATCTTGCTACCAAACTACTCTGTTACTTACAATTTCAGCACTTGCAGACATTACCTTGCTGAAAACCACTTGTCATTTCCTTCTGCTCCTCGTTGGGTTCGACACTCTTACTTATAGAAAAAAACTACAATTGATCCCCTATACTTGTGGGTCATCAAGGCTATTTTGTGGCGCCATTGTCGGGGAGTGAAGCGTCTTTGGTAAGTGGAATTTGGTAAGGAAACATTTATATAGTGTGCTGAAATTTATTGTCACTTGTTACTATGGAAAACAATCCTTTGAGGGGTTTGTTCGGGGTATCTTCACCTCGTCCAGAACCACAATTAGCTACCCCTCAACCTACTGCACCTACTGTAAATATTGAATATGAAATTCCTTCAGGTATGATAGAACAACTGCTAGCTAATCCTTATGCAGGAGATGGAATCAAACATCCTGATATGCACTTGATATATGTCGAACAAAATTGTGGAATTTTTAAGCTTGCAGGTTTACCCAGAAATGAAGTGATGAAAAAGGTTTTCCGTTTATCTTTGAAGGGAAAAGCATTGACATGGTATAGGCTATGCGATGATATTGGATCATGGAATTGGAATCGTTTGAAATTGGATTTCCACCAAAAAATTATCCTGTGCATCTAGTTCATCGTGATCAGAATTATATATATAATTTTTGGCCTCGTGAAGGAGAAAGTATCGCTCTAGCTTGGGGGGGGGTGGCTTAAGTAAATGTTATATTCATGCCCCAATCATGAGCTCTCAAGAGAAATTATTATCCAGAACTTTTATGCTCGACTTTCTCGTAATGATCAAACCATGCTTGATACTTCTTGTGCTGGTTCTTTTATAAAGAAGACTATTGAATTACGGTGGGATCTTTTGGAAAGAATTAAATGCAACTCTGAAGATTGGGAACTCGACGAAGGTAAAGAGTCAGGTATTAAACTTAAATATGATTGTCTTAAATCTGTTATGGATACCGATGCTTTTCAAAAGTTTAACACTAAATATGGACTTGACTCTGAGATAGTAGCCTCCTTTTGTGAATCATTTGCTACTCATGTTGAACTCCCTAAAGAGAAGTGGTTTAAATATCACCCACCTATTAAAGAAGAAACCAAAGAACCAGTACCAGTTAAAGAAGAAACTATACTTTATAATGTTGATCCAGTTGTTCCTTCTGCTTATATTGAGAAACCACCTTTCCCTGTTAGGATAAAGGAACATGCTAAAGTTTCAACTGTGGTTAACAAAAGCTATATTAGAACACCCAAACCTGATGAACAAATTAAAGTAGAACCTAGTATTTCTATGGTTAAAGATCTCTTGGAAGAAGATATGGATGGGCATGTTATTTACTTATGTGAAGAAGCTGCTAGAATTGCCAAACCTGATAAAAAGGACAAACATAGACCTGTTGTTGGCATGCCTGTCATCTCAGTTAAAATAGGAGATCACTATTATCATGGTTTATGTGACATAGGTGCTAGTGTGAGTGCTATTCCTTACACATTATATCAAGACATTATGAATGACATAGCACCCGCAGAAATAGAAGACATAGATGTTACTATTAAACTTGCTAATAGAGACACTGTATCACCAATTGAGATTGTTAGAGATGTTGAAGTCTTGTGTGGGAAAATAAAATACCCTACTAATTTTCTTGTTCTTGGTTCCCCACAAGATGACTTTTGTCCCATTATTTTTGGTACACCTTTCTTGAACACCGTTAATGCTAAGATAGATTGTGAGAAACAAACTATCGGTGTTAGTTTTGGTGATGAGTCTCATGAGTTTATTTTTTTCAAGTTTAGTAGAAAGCTTCATGAAAAAGAATTTCCTAGTAAGGATGAATTAATTGGTCTTGCCTCTATTGTTGTTCCACCTACCGATCCTTTAGAACAATATTTGCTAGACCATGAAAATGATTTACATATGCATGAAAGAAATGAAATAGACAAAATTTTCTTTAAACAACGTCCTCTGCTTAAACACAATTTTCCTATTGAAACTCTAGGAGGTCCTCCTCCACCTAAAGAAGATCCTATGTTTGAATTAAAACAATTGCCAGACACTTTGAAATATGCTTATCTTGATGAAAAGAAGATATATCCTATTATTATTAGTGCTAACCTTTCAGAACATGCAGAAGAAAGATTATTGAAAGTTCCGAGGAAGCACCGAACTGCTATTGGATATACTCTTGATTATTTAAAGGGCATTAGTCCCACTCTATGTCAGCACAAAATTAATATGGAACCTGATGCTAAACCCGTTGTTAATCACCAATGTTGGTTATCCGAAGATGAAAGAAGTGGTAAGAACGAAAATATTAAAACTTCTGGAAGCAGGTATAATCTATCCTATAGCTGATAGTAGATGGGTAAGTCCTGTTCATTGTGTTCCTAAGAAAGCAGGTATAACTGTTGTTCCTAATGATAAGAATGAACTTATTCCATAAAGAATTGTTACAGGCTATGGAATGGTAATAGATTTTAGAAAATTAAAAAAAGCAACTAGAAAAGATCATTACCCTTTGCCTTTTATTGATCAAATGCTTGAAAGATTATCTAAGCACACACACTTTTGCTTCCTTGATGGATATTCTGGCTTTTCACAAATACTTGTTTCTCAACCTGATCAAGAAAAGACCACTTTACCTGTCCTTTTGGAACCTATGCTTATAGACGTATGCCTTTTGGTTTATGTAATGCACATGCTACCTTTCAAAGATGTATGACTGCTATATTCTCGGACTTCTGTGAAAAGATTGTTGAGGTTTTCATGGATGACTTTTCTATTTATGGGAAGTCTTTTGATGTTTGTTTAAGCAATCTTGATCGAGTTTTACAGAGATGTGAACAAACAAATCTTGTCTTGAATTGGGAGAAGTGCCACTTTATGGTTAATGAAGGCATTGTCTTGGGTCATAAATTTTTTGAAAGAGGTATTGAAGTGGACCAAGCTAAGGTTGATGCAATTGAGAAAATGTCATGTCCTAAAGATATAAAAGGTATTCGTAGTTTCTTAGGTCCTGCTGGTTTCTATAGGAGATTTATCAAAGACTTTTCTAAAATTTCTAGGCCTCTCACTAGTCTCTTGCAAAAGGATATTCCCTTTGTTTTTTATGATGATTGTTCAGAAGCCTTTGAAACACTCAAGAGAGCCTTAATTTCCGCACCTATTGTTCAACCACCTGATTGGAACTTGCCTTTTGAAATTATGTGTGATGCTAGTGATTATGCTACTGGTGTTGTTCTAGGACAAAGAGTTGATAAGAAACTGAATTTTATTCATTATGCTAGTAAAACTCTTGACAGTGCTCAAAGAAATTATGCTACTACTGAAAAAGAATTCTTAGTAGTGGTGTTTGCTTGTGACAAGTTTAGAGCTTATATTGTTGATTCCAAAGTAACTGTTCACACAGACCACGCTGCTATTAAATATCTTACGGAAAATAAAGATGCTAAACCTAGACTTATTCGATGGGTTCTCTTGTTACAATAATTTTATTTACATATCATTGATAGAAAAGGAGCTGAGAACCTAGTAGCTGATAATTTATCTAGGCTTGAAAATGTGCTTGATGACCCACTACCTATTGATGATAGTTTTCCTCATGAGCAGTTAGCTGCAATAAATGTTGGTCATAATACTCCTTAGTATGCTGACTATGCTAATTACATTGTTGCTAAATATTTACCACCTAGCTTTACATACCAACAAAAGAAAAAAAAATCTTCTATGATTTAAGACATTACTTTTGGGATGACCCACATCTTTATAAAGAAGGAGTAGGTGGTATTATTAGATGTTGTGTGCCTGAGCATGAACAGGGACCAATCCTACGGAAATGTCACTCTGAAGCTTATGGAGGGCATCATGTTGGAGATAGAACTTCTCATAAGGTATTGCAGTCTGGATTTTATTGGCCTACTCTCTTCAAGGATGCCCGTAAGTTTGTCTTATCTTGTGATGAATGCCAAAGAATCGGTAATATCGGTAAGCGTCAAGAAATGCCTATGAATTATTCACTTGCTGTTGAACCATTTGATGTTTGGGGATTTGATCACATTCGACCTTTTCCTTCCTCTAATGGGTATACACATATTTTGGTTGCTGTTGATTATGTTACTAAATCGGTAGAAGCTATTCCAACCAGTAGTGTTGATCACAACACCTCTATTAAAATGCTTAAGGAAGTTATTTTCCCAAGGTTTGGAGTCCCTAGATATTTAATGACCGATAGTGGTTCACACTTTATTCATGGTGCTTTCCGTAAAATTCTTGCCAAGTATGATGTTAACCATAGAGTTGCATCACCCTATCATCCTCACTCTAGTGGTCAAGTTGAACTTAGCAATAGAGAAATAAAATTAATTTTGCAAAAGACTGTTAATAGGTCTAGGAAGAATTGTTCTAAGAAATTAGATGATGCACTTTGGGCTTATAGAACAACATATAAAAATTCTATGGGTATGTCTCCTTATAAAATGGTTTATGGAAAAGCTTGTCATTTGCCTCTTGAGTTAGAACATAAAGCATTTTGGGCAGTCAAAGAACTCAACTATGATTTCAAACTTGCTGGTGAAAAGAGGTTATTTGATATTAGCTCATTAGATGAGTGGAGAACCCAAGCTTATGAAAATGCAAAATTATTCCAAGAAAAAGTAAAAAGATGGCACGACAAAAGAATTCAAAAGCGTGAGTTTAAAGTCGGAGAATATGTTCTTTTGTACAACTCTCGTTTCAGATTCTTTGCAGGAAAACTCCTCTCAAAACGGGAAGGCCCCTATGTTATCGAGGAGGTTTACCGGTCTGGAGCCATCAAAATAAATAATTCCGAAGGTACTAACCCGAAGGTTGTTGATGGGCAACGAATAAAGAATTATATCTCAGGTATGCCTATTAATGTGGAAAGTAATGTTATCCAAACTTTGACACTGGAAGAACACAAAAAAGAGTCCTTCTGGAACACTCCAAAATCATGAAAATAAGGAAGTACGTGATACGGTAAGTAAACGGACTCCGAAAAATCTGGAAAAATATTTTTTATCAGTTTTGAAATATTTAAAATTTTTGGAAATAAAGAAACTTCCAGGAAGCGTCCCCATGGCTTGCCTGGCGCGCCCAGGTGGGTTGTGCCCACCTGGGACACCTTCCGGATTCCATTTTTCTTCCGTATGCTTGTCCTCCAAGATAAAAACTCTATATATACTTCCCGAACCTGTTGATCACCGTATTGCGGAGAAATCCTCTGTTCTCTTTTCTCGCTGTTTTCTGTCAGATCCCATCTACCATGGCCTCTTCAAGCCCCTCCAAGGACAAGTTATTCAAGAACGTCATCAACCCATATCTGCGGGAGGTGGTGCAGCACCCTCAAACCATCCAGATGCATGAGGGGGTGCTGTACATCCGCGATGAGCAAGGTCCCAAGGGCACGGGAACCATGGATGCCAGGCTTGAAGCCATGGAGCAGGAAGTCTTCCGGTGCAAGGGGATGGTGGAGCGTGGGCTCAATGCCAATCACCTCATGATCATGGACCTTTCCCGTGATCTCAAGGTGGATGGCAAGCCCATGAAGGACATCATCTTCACCCTCAATGAGCAAATCAACTTTCTCCAAAGCGAGATCTATGATCTTCAAAACCAACTCTTTGAATATGAGGCGAGGTTTAAAGGTATGAGTTTGGCTGCTAGTTGCAGGACCCGTGAGACTCACTCCTCCTCTTATGATGTTGGACCACTGCCTTGGAAATCTGAGGACAAGATCTCTTCTTCACCACCACCTTCTTCTTCATCAGCAAAGGAGAATTGAGTATCGGGTATGGGCACTCCCCTTGGCTTCCGCCAAGCTTGGGGGAGGTGCCCTGGTATCGTATCATCCCACTATCTTATTACTTTTACTTGCTTTAGTTTGATTTTTTTTAGATGAATAAAAGTTAGTTCAATCCTTTCTTCTTTGAGAGTTTGCTTAGTGATCTATCCTTGTAATTGTGTGCAAGTTATATAATAAAAGTTTAGTTTGAGTTTTTGCTTTCTTTACTTTCATATTGCAAATAAAAGAAAATAAATAAAGAAAGAAAAAGAGAAATAAAATAAAGAAAGAAAAGATTATATACTAATCCTATGGTAGGTGATGGCACCACATAAGGAAAAGTATAAGTAGAAATTTTAATTAGAGATTGACAAACATAGCATTAGTCAATGATGCAACTCATGAAAGAATTAATAAGGGAAGAGAAGATTCACATATAAATATACTATCCTAGAAATCTTTTGTGATTGTGAGCCCTCATCAAAATATTATATGCCAAAATTGTTGACGTTGGACAAGGAAGACAACTTAATGATTTATGTTTGTTTATATTCACATAGAAGTCATATTGTCATAGATCCTTCGACATGTGGTGCTTTCCCCTATCTTTGCTAGCCAAAAAAATTCCGCACTAAGTAGAGATACTACTTGTGCATCCAAAAACCCTTGAACCCAAATCTTATTTTCAAGTGTCCACCATACCTACCTAGGGATTGAGCAAGATCCCTCAAGTAAGTTGTCATCGGTGCAAAAAGGCAATAAAAATTGCTTCTAAAAGTGTGAGATCATTTAGTGTAAGAGAAAATTGAGCGTTGCACAAACTTGTGATGGTGAAGAATAAAAGCAACATACCGCATAATAAAGGTCGCTATCACAAGGGGCAATGCAACGTGACGTTCTTTTGCACTAAGGGGTTGATCATACAAACAAATAAGCGCATGGCAACCTCTGCTTCCCTCTGTGAAGGGCCTATCTTTTACTTTTATGTATTTACTTTTATGCAAAGAGTCAAAGTTTTCCTTCTATTCCTTTTTATTTTCCTCCTTTGGCAAGCATCATGTGGTGGGGAAAGATCTAGGCACATATGTCTAGTTGAATATAGATAACATGAGTTATTATTGTTGACATCACCCTTGAGGTGAATATGTTGGGAGGCGAAACTATAAGCCCCTCTCTTTCTATGTGTCCGGTTGAAACGTTTTGCTCATGTGTACGCGGTGAGTGTTAGCAATCATAGAAGACAATATGATGGTTGAGTATGTGGACTTGCCCAAAGGCTCCGATACGTGACCCTTCCTGAAGTGATGATGGATTGTAGTTGCAAAGTTGACTGAGAACGTAGTTTGTTGGTTTTTAATAGAGTTTTTGCGTTATACTTCAATTGTGTGATGAACCGTTACTTATTCATGAGATGTATATGATAAAAGTTCTATGATAAGAGTCATATGTTTAATTTTATTGTTGTTATGATGACCCACAAGTAGGGGATCTATCGTAGTCCTTTCGATAGTAAGAGTGTCGAACCCAACGAGGAGCAGAAGGAAATGATAAGCAGTTTTCAGTAAGGTATTCTCTGCGAGCACTGAAATTATCGGTAACAAATAGTTTTGTGATAAGGTAATTTGTAACAGGTAACAAGTAACAAGTAACAAAAGTAAACAAGGTGAAGCAAGGTGGCCCAATCCTTTTTGTAGCAAAGGACAAGCCTAGACAAACTCTTATATAAAGTAAAACGCTCCCGAGGACACATGGGAATTATCGTCAAGCTAGTTTTCATCATGCTCATATGATTTGCGTTCGTTACTTAGATAATTTGATATGTGGGTGGACCGGTGCTTGGGTACTGCCCTTACTTGGACAAGCATCCCACTTATGATTAACCCCTCTTGCAAGCATCTACGACTACAAAAGAAGTACTAAGGTAAACCTAACCATATCATGAAACATGTGGATCCAAATCAGCCCCTTAAGAAGCAATGCATAAACTAGGGTTTAAGCTTCTGTCACTAGCAACCCATCATCTACTTATTACTTCCCAATGCCTTCCCCTAGGCCCAAAAAATGGTGAAGTGCCATGTAGTCGACGTTCACATGACACCACTAGAGGAGAGACAACATACATCTCATCAAAATATCGAACGAATACCAAATTCACATGACTACTTATAGGAAGACTTCTCCCATGTCCTCAGGAACAAACGTAACTACTCACAAATCATATTCATGTTCATAATCACAGGGGTATTAATATTCATAAAGGATCTTAACATATAATCTTCCACCGAATAAACCAACTAGCATCAACTACAAGGAGTAATCAACACTACTAGCAACCCACAGGTTCCAATCTGAGGTTTTGAGACAAAGATCAGATACAAGAGATGAACTAGGGTTTGAGAGGAGATGGTGCTGGTGAAGATGTTGATGGAGATTGACCCCCTCCCGATGAGAGGATCGATGGTGATGACAATGGTGACGATTTGCCCTTCCCGGAGGGATGTTTCCCCGGCAGAACAGCTCCGCTGGAGCCCTAGATTGGTTCCACCAAGGTTCTGCCTCGAGACAGTGGCGCTTCGTCCCGAAAGCTTCCTCCTTATTTTTCCAGGGCAGAAGACACCTTATACCAAAAGATGGGCATCGGGGGCCTGCCAGGTGGCCCACAAGGCAGGGGGGCGTGCCCAAAGGGGTAGGGCGCGCCCCCAGCCTTGTGGACGGTGGCTTGCTCCCCTTTGGTGCTTTCTTTGCCCAATATTTTTAATATATTCCAAAACTGACTTTCGTGGAGTTTCAGGACTTTTGGAGTTGTGTAGAATATGTCTCTAATATTTGCTCCTTTTCCAGCCCAGAATTCCAGCTGCCGGCATTCTCCCTCTTCATGTAAACCTTGTAAATTAAGAGAGAAAAGGCATAAGTATTGTGACAAAATGTGTAATAACAGCCCATAATGTAATAAATATCGATATAAAAGCATGATGCATTATGGACGTATCAACTCCCCCAAGCTTAGACTCGCTTGTCCTCAAGCGGAAGCCGATATCAAAAAATATGTCCACATGTTTAGAGATAGAGGTGTCGATAAAATAAAATACGGACATGAGGGCATCATGATCATTCTTAAAACAGCAACATATATATTGTCATATGATTTCCTATGATAAAGTAACAATCTATTCACAATGTAAAGTATGAATCAGAAACTTCATTGAAAACTAACAAACTATAATCTCAGTCATTAAAGCAATTGCCATTTATCATAACATCGGAAAGTCAATATAGGAGCTTTTCAGCAAGTCCACATACTCAACTATCATTTAGTCTTTCACAATTGCTAAAACTCAAGCAATACTTATGGGTATGGAGTTTTAATCGGACACAGAGAAAGATAGGGGCTTATAGTGTTGCCTCCCAACCTTTTACCTCCAGGGTAATGTCAACAATAATAGTTTATGATAACTTACATCCAATTGGCTATATATAAGAGGATCTTTCCAACACACAGTGCTTGCCAAAGGATAAAATGTAAAAAGGAAAGGTGAAGATCACCATGACTCTTGTATAAAGTATAAGACAAAAATAAAAGATAGGCCCTTCGCAGAGGGAAGCAGAGGTTGTCATGTGTTTTTATGGTTGGATGCACGAAATATTAATGCAAAAGAACGTCACTTTATATTGCCACTTGTGATATGGACCTTTAATATGCAGTCCGTCGCTTTTATTTCTTCCACATCACAAGATCGCATAAAGCTTATTTTCTCCACACTAATAGATCATACATATTTAGAGAGCAATTTTTATTGCTTGCAACAATGACAACTTACTTGAAGGATCTTACTCAATCCATAGGCAGATATGATGGACTCTCATGGCAAAACTGGGTTTCAGAATATTTGGAAGCACAAGTAGTATCTCTACTTGGTGCAAAGAATTTGGCTAGCATGAGGGGGAAAGGCAAGCTCAACATGTTGGATGATCCATGACAATATAATTTATTTCAGATGTAAGAAAACATAACCCATTACGTTGTCTTCCTTGTCCAACATCAACTTTTTAGCATGTCATATTTTAATGAGTGCTCACAATCATAAAAGATGTCCAAGATAGTATATTTATATGTGAAAACCTCTCTTTCTTTGTTACTTCCTATTAATTTCAACGATGACCAAAACTATGTTTGTCAACTCTCAACAACTTTTATTCATCATACTCTTTATATGTGAAGTCATTACTCTCCATAAAATCAATATGATCTCTTTATTTCTTTTTGTTCTTTCTTTTATTCCCTTAAGATTATAGCAAGATAGCGAAGCCCTTGACTCAAAACTAACCTTTATTATATAGCTCACGGTCTCGTTTACATTGAAGGATCATAAAGCAAAACTCAAAACTAGATCATACTAAAACTTTATTCTACTAGATCAAGATATTACCAAAAGGATCGAACTAAGAAAAATGGTAAAGATAAAAGTGTGATGGTGATACGATACCGGGGCACTCTCCCAAGCTTGGCAGTTGCCAAGGGGAGTGCCCATACCCGATACTCAGTTCTCCTTTGGTGGTCGCGATGATGGAGTTGTTGATGATGTAGGCTTGTCGTCCATCTTCCAAGGCATGGGCTCACCATCATAGAAGGATGATCGAGTCTCCGGGATCCTGAAATCTGCAGCCAAACTCATCCTCTTGAATCTATATTCATACTCACAGTTTTGGTTTTGTAGGTCATAAATCTGGGCTTGGAGGTGCTCAATTTTCTCGTGAAGCTTGAAGATGGTCTCCCCAATGTTCTTGGCATCTAGCTTGTGGTTGTTGGTGAACTCCGCGATCATCATGTGGTTGGCATCAAGTCCATGTTCCACCATCCCCTGGCACTTGAAAACTCGTTGCTCCATTGCTTCGAGTCTTGTCTCCACACTTCCGGTCCTCCTTGGTGCCTCAACATTGCGGATGTGCAGCACCCCCTCACGCAACTCAATGGTTTGAGGGTGTTGCAGCACCTCCGCGGGGTAGGGGTTGATGACCCTCTTGAAAAACTTATCCTTGGGGGCGCTTGGAGACGTCATGGTGATCTTGATCTATCAGAAAAACAGCTCGAAACAAAAGCAGAGGATATTTGCGTGGTGCGGTGGTCAAAACCTTTGGGGGATTATATAATGAATTTTTACCGACCAAAAGAAGTATCGTGCAAGAAAACGGAGTCCGGAGGGAACACAAGGTGCCCACGAGGCAGGGGGCGCACCCTCCACCCTCGTGGACGCCTCGTGTCCTTCCTGGACTGCTTCTTATTTTCCTATTTTCTTAAATATTCCAAAATGGAGAAAAATTGCTATTAGAACTGTTTTGGAGTCGGTTTACTTACCGTACCACATACCTATTCCTTTTCGGAGTCTGAAACATTCTAGAAAGTGTCCCTTATGTACTCCTCCGGGGTTACGGTGTCAATAACATTGGTTTGAACATTTATGGGATTACCCGAGATATAATGTTTGATTCTTTGACCGTTTACCACCCTCGGATTTGTGCCTTCGAAGTTGTTGATTTTTATGGCACCGGAACGATAGACTTCCTCGATAACGTAAGGACCTTCCCATTTAGAGAGGAGTTTTCCTACAAAAAAACTTAAACGAGAGTTGTATACCAGAACATAATCACCTACATTAAACTCACGTTTTTGTATCCTTTTGTCATGCCATCTTTTAACTTTTTCTTTAAACAGTTTGGCATTCTCATAGGCCTGGGTTCTCCAGTCATCAAGTGAGCTAATGTCAAATAGTGTCTTCTCACTGGAAAGTTTGAAGTCATTGTTGAGCTCTTTAATGGCCCAATATGCCTTATGTTCTAGTTCGAGAGGTAAGTGACATGCTTTTCCATAAACCATCTTATGCAGAGACATACCCATATGATTTTTATATGCAGTTCTATAGGACCATAATGCATCATCAAGTTTCTTGGACCAATTCTTTCTAGATCTATTAACAGTCTTTTGCAAAATTAATTTAAGCTCTCTATTACTCAGTTCTACTTGACCACTAGACTGTGGGTGGTATGGAGATGCAATTCTATGATTAAAATCATACTTAGCAAGCATTTTACAAAAAGCACCATGAATAAAATGTGAACCACCATCAGTCATTAAGTATCTAGGGAGTCCAAACCTCGGAAAAATATCTTCTTTAAGCATCTTAATAGAGGTGTTATGATCAGCACTACTAGTTGGAATAGCTTCTACCCACCTACTAATGTAATCAACAACAACTAAAATATGTGTATACCCATTAGAGGAAGGAAACGGTCCCATATAATCAAAGCCCCAAACATCAAATGGTTCAATAACAAGTGAATAATTCATAGGCATTTCTTGACATCTACTAATATTACCAATTATTTGACATTCATCACAAGACAAGACAAACTTACGGGCATCCTTGAAGAGAGTAGGCCAATAAAAACCGGATTGCAATACCTTATGTGCAGTTCTATCTCCAGCGTGGTGTCCTCCATAAGCCTCGGAGTGACACTTGCATAGGATCTGTTCCTGTTCATGCTCAGGTACACAACGTCTAATAACACCACCTACTCCTTCTTTATAAAGGTTTGGGTCGTCCCAGAAGTAATGCCTTAAGTCATAGATTTTTTTCTTTTGTTGTACGTGAAACTAGGTGGTATAAATTTAGCAACAATATAATTAGCATAATCAACATACCATGGAGCAGTACGAGAAGCATTTATGATAGCTAATTGTTCATCAGGAAAGCTATCATCTATAGGTAGTGGCTCATCAAGAACATTTTCTAACCTAGACAAGTTGTTTGCAATGGGGTTCTCAGCTCCCTTTCTATCAATAATATGCAAATCAAATTCTTGTAGTAGGAGAACCCATCTAATAAGTCTAGGTTTAGCATCTTTCTTTTCCATAAGATATTTAATAGCAACATGATTAGTGTGAACAGTTACTTTAGAATCAACAATATAAGGTCTAAACTTATCACAAGCAAATACAACTGCTAAAAATTCTTTTTCAGTAGTAGCATAATTTCTCTAGGCACTGTCTAGAGTTTTACTAGCATATTGGATAACATTTAATTTCTTATCAACTCTTTGTCCTAGAACAACACCTACAACATAATCACTAGCATCACACATTATTGCAAAGGGTAAATTCCAATCAGGTGGCTAAACAATAGGTGCAAAAATCAAGGCTTTCTTAAGTATTTCAAATGCTTCTACACAATCATCATCAAAGACAAAAGGAACATCTTTTTGTAAGAGATTAGTCAGAGGCCTAGAAATTTTTGAGAAGTCTTTAATGAACCTCCTATAAAAACCGGCATGACCAAGGAAACTTCTTATACCTTTGATGTCCTTAGGACACGACATATTTTCAATAGCATCAACTTTAGATTTATCAACTTCAATACCTCTTTTAGAAACTTTATGCCCCAAGACAATACCTTCATTAACCATAAAGTGTCATTTCTCCCAATTCAAGACAAGATTAGTTTCTTCACATCTCTGCAAAACTCGATCAAGGTTGCTTAAGCAATCATCAAAAGAAGTTCCATACACGAAGAAATCATCCATGAAAACCTCGACAATCTTTTCACAAAAGTCAGAGAATATAGAAGTCATACATCTTCGAAAGGTAGCAGGTGCATTACATAAACCAAAAGGCATATGTCCATAAGCAAAGGTACCAAAATGGCAAGTAAAAGTGGTCTTTTCCTGATCCTCTTTCGACATAGGTATTTGAGAGAAACCAGAATAACCATCTAGAAAGCAAAAATGTGTATGTTTGGATAATCTTTCTCGCATTTGATCAATAAAAGGTAAAGGGTAATGATCTTTTCTAGTAGCTTTATTCAATTTGCGGAAATCAATTACCATTCTATAACCTGTAACAATTCTTTATGGAATCAATTCATCTTTATCATTAGGAACAACGGTAATACTTCCCTTCTTAGGGACACAATTGACAGGACTTACACACTGACTATCAGCAACATGATAAATTATAGCTGCCTCCAGAAGCTTTAGTATTTCATTTCTTACCACTTCTTTCATGTTAGGATTTAACCATCGTTGGTGATCAACAACCGGTTTAGCATCTTTCTACAATTTTATGTTGTGCTGGCATAGAGTGGGACTAATGCCCTTAAGATCATCAAGAGTATATCCAATAGTAGCACGATGCTTCTTCAGAGTTTTCAATTATTTCTCTTCTTCCTGCTCTGAAAGGTTAGCACTAATAATGACAGGATATATCTTCTTCTCATCAAGATAAGCATATATAAGCGTATCAGGTAATGGTTTAAGCTCAAACACGGACCACCCTTGGGTGGAGGAGGATCCCCTAGAATTTCAACAGGAAAATTGTGTTTCAAAATAGGTTCCTGCTTAAAGAATACTTCATCTATTTCCCTTCTTTCATTCATAAACATATCATTTTCATGGTCTAGCAAATATTGTTCTAAAGGATCATTAGGAGGCATGGCAATAGAAGCAAGACCAA
Source organism: Triticum urartu (assembly GCF_056163025.1). Taxonomy (NCBI): domain Eukaryota; kingdom Viridiplantae; phylum Streptophyta; class Magnoliopsida; order Poales; family Poaceae; genus Triticum; species Triticum urartu. The sequence continues at coordinate 502,233,056 of NC_141878.1, forward strand.
TAATTTCACCTTTACTAGGCAATTCTTTATCATGGGGTTGTCTACGAAATTTAGCAAAATTAAAATCATGAGACATATCCCCTAAACCAATAGTAAGAACATCCTTTTTGCAATCTATCTTAGCATTAACAGTATTCAAGAAGGGTCTACCAAATATAATGGGACAAAAGTCGTCTTGTGGGGAACAAGAAAATCAGTAGGATATTTAACTTTCCCACACAAGACTTCAACATCTCTAACAATCCCAACTGGTGAAATAGTATCTCTATTGGCAAGCTTAATAGTAACATCAATATCTTCTATCTTAGCAGGTGCAATATCATGCATAATTTCTTTATATAAAGAATGTGGTATTGCACTAGCACCCATATCACATAAGCCATGATAACAATGATCTCCTATTTTAACAGAAATAACAGGCATGCCTATAACAGGTCTATGTTTATTTTTAGTATCGGGTCTAGCAATTCTAGCAGCTTCATCACAGAAGTAAATAACATGCCCATCAATATTATCGACCAAGAGATCTTTAACCATAACAATACTAGGTTCAACTTTAATTTGCTTACGGGGGTGTAGGTGTTCTAGTATTACTCTTACAAACCACAGTTGAAGCTTTAGAATGATCCTTTATTCTAGAATGGAAAAGTGGTTTCTCAATATAAGTGGTAGGAACAATAGGATCAACATTATAAGTGATAGTCTTTTTCTCAACTTTAATAGGTTCAACTACTTTTAATTCAATGGGAGGATGATATTTAAGCCACTTCTCCTTAGGGAGATCAACATGAGTAGCAAATGATTCACAGAAAGAAGCTACTATCTCAGAGTCAAGTCCATATTTAGTGCTAAATTCAAGAAAAGCATCAGTATCCATAAACGATTTAACATAATCAACCTTAGGTGTTATACTTGACTCCTTACCTTCGTCGAGTTCTGTCGTGGAATTGTGTAACGCCCCGAGACCGATGTGCCAGGTGTCCTCCAGTTATTCGTTGTCTTTGCCATGTCATTCTCTTGCGTGTTGCATCTTTGTCATGTCATCATGTGCATTGCATCATCATGTTTTCAAAACTTGCATCCGTCCGGGTTCCCCCAGTTCCGTCCGTTGTCCGTTCTGAGTCCAGACACACTTGCACGCGCCCGCGGCACATCCGAAATATTATTTTATAAGTGGCCAGAAAATGTTCTCGGTATGGGTTGAAAGTTGGCATGCGATGTTGTTATGTTGTAGGTAGGCCGCCTACCAAGTTTCATCGCATTCGGAGTTCGTTTGATGCCCCAACGGATAACTATAGCGGCATTATAGCCGGTCTAATGTCGGACGTTTTCGGTCTCCAGAAACTGCTGCCGGGCTCTCTCTCTCTCTCTCTCACTTCTCTTCTCTCAGCCCAAAGCTTTCTGCACAGTCCGCTACCAACGCCCCAGGCCCCGAAACCCTCTCTGCGCAGTGCATCGAACCCCTCGCGCGCGCCCGGAAGTTGTCCCGAACCCGACCCGGGGAGTCGTCACCGTTGGGTCCGGATCATCCCCTAACATCTGCAAAATATCACTGTTTTCTTATTTGGACTCCTCTAGCCTTTTATTCTCAATCGTCCGTTTACGATCGGACGGATCCGTTAGCCCTAACCAATCCCACCAGCATATATAAGAGGTCCAACCCTAAAACGTAGGGAGCTGTCCCATCCTTCCTATTCCGCGCCGCCACTCCACCAAATCCTCTCGGGATCCCCTCCCGATCCTTCTCCACCCAACCAGCCACTCCTCTCAATCCACCTACCACAGCGCCTGCCTCCCTCGTTTTCCCCATCCAATCACCAGCACCCGATTCCCCTGCCCGAACTCCTCTTCGCGCCTGCAGCTCCTCGCCGGAGTAGGCAACCGGACTCCAGCCATGCCTCTCCCTCTTCTCTCTGCTTCCCCTTCCTTCTGCTCTCCATTCCCCACTCTGACCCCTGCCTTTCCCCTCTTGTCAATAGGAACAATGACGCCCGAAGCTCGAGCCCATCCGGCACCATCTAGACCCATCTCCGGGGACCGGATCCACCTCCCACCGCCGGGAATCGGTTCCCCTCGACCTCGCGCCGCCTCCGGTGGTGGTCCCACCGTCTACCGTTGCTGGAAGTGCCAACGATGCCACCACTCGTCTTCCTGGAAGCCGCTCCCCTGCTTCGCCTGCTTGTCCGAAGCCGAACGCGCTCGACGGCCTGCATCGCGCTGCCGTGTCTCCTCCGCCACCTGGAGCTCCAATCTCCGCCGGAGCTCTGCCGTCCCCGCGCTCCTGTCGCCCTGCGGGATCCGGCAGGTCCTCGTCGCCGCATCTGCGCCTAGCCCGTGCTGACCTCGACCTCCTGCATCACTCGCCCTGCCTCGCGTGCGTGACCTCCCGTGCCAGATCTCCAAGGCCCGCGCCGCCCGTCGCCGGAGCGTCGTCCCCGTCCCTGCTGAACCTGCCGCTGACTTCTGCTTCCTCTTCATCGAGCAGGAGCGCTCGTCCCTGATTCCCGTGCTGCCTCTGTTCGAGAGGAGGAGGACGAGGTCGAACGCCCGCGTTGACTGCGCCACGTCCGCAAGTGGATCGCGCCCCTCCTCAAGGCCCAGCGACTGGCCTGCCTCTGCTGGATTACCTGGGCCTTGGGCCGAAGTGAGCAGTTCCCCTCCAGTCCCTCTACCCTGTGCATGTTGGGCTAGCCTCTGTTTCGGCCCAGTGTAGTTTTTTTAGATCTGTGATTTTGTCTATTTTCCAGGGTATTACAGTTTTACAGGAAAACCCTTGCACTTCATACATTTAATATCTAATTAACCGTGCATCGGATTAAAATAAGTTATATATGAAACATGACTAGAATTTTGTCTAGTTTCATAATTTGCAACTTTCATCCATGTTTAACATGTTTAAAATGCTGTTTGCATATATTTTGCCTATTGCCATGTTAATATGATTTAATTCATAACTAAATAACCGTAGCTCCAAATTTAATATTCTTTATATGTAAATGGGGTGGAAAAATGCCTAGTTTAACATGATGTACTTGTTTTGCATGTTTAACAACCCTGAAATTTTGTTTAGGGCAGATCAGTACCAAACCTAATATATGCATATGGGGATTTACCGGAATTGTTGTTCGTTGCTTCCGGCCTCATTTGAACTTGACTAGATAGGTAGTTTTACTTTGCTTCACCCTCTTGCCATGTTTAACAACATTTAATATTGTTGGGTACATAAACAAGATCGAACTAAATAAGTCACGTGGTGTTTCTTCATATGCAACGGAGTTGCATATTGAGCTCCACTTAATTTGTAGGGTTGTTTGTGCACTTTGCCATGCCATGCCTCATTAAACCGGACATGCATCATACTTGTTTGCACATCGTGCCATGATTATGTGATGGTTGTTTACTATGTTGTTTGCTCCTTTTCGGTGTTGCTTCTTTGGGTTGGTTCCGGTAACGTTGCGTTTGTGAGGATCCGTTGACTACGTTCGTGTGTCTTCTTCATGGACTCGTTCTTCTTCCTTGCGGGATCTCAGGCAAGATGACCATACCCTCGAAATCACTTCTATCTTTGCTTGCTAGTTGCTCGCTCTTTTGCTATGCCTATGCTGCGATGCCTACCACTTGCTTATCATGCCTCCCATATTGTTAAGCCAAGCCTCTAACCCACCTTGTCCTAGCAAACCTTTGTTTGGCTATGTTACCGCTTTGCTCAGCCCCTCTTATAGCGTTGTTAGTTTTAGGTGAAGATTGAAGTTTGTTCCTTGTTGGAACATGGAGATATTGTTCCTTGTTGGAACATGTTTACTTGTTGGGATATCACAATATCTCTTATCTAATTAATGCATCTATATACTTGGTAAAGGGTGGAAGGCTCGGCCTTATGCCTGGTGTTTTGTTCCACTCTTGCCGCCCTAATTTCCGTCATATCGGTGTTATGTTCCCGGATTTTGCGTTCCTTATGCGGTTGGGTTATAATGGGAACCCCTTGACAGTTCGCCTTGAATAAAAATCCTCCAGCAAGGCCCAACATTGGTTTTACCATTTGCCACCTAGCCTTTTTCTTTCCCTTGGGTCGGCCAGCCCAAGGGTCATCTTATTTTAACCCCCCGGGCCAGTGCTTCTCTAAGTGTTGGTCCAACCTAGAGCACCGTGCGGGGCCGTCCCTTGGCAAGTTGGGTTACGTTGGCTCCCGTACGCTTAGCTTATCCGGTGTGCCCTGAGAACGAGATATGTGCAGCTCCTATCGGGATTTGTCGGCACAGCGGGTGGTCTTGCTGGACTTGTTTTACCATTGTCGAGGATGTCTTGTAACCGGGATTCCGAGCCTGATCGGGTCTTCCCGCTAGAAGGAATATCCTTCGTTGACCGTGAGAGCTTGTGATGGGCTAAGTTGGGACTCCCCTGCAGGGTTTTGAACTTTCGAAAGCCGTGCCCACGGTTATGGGCAGATGGGAATTTGTTAATGTCCGGTTGTAGAAAACCTGAAGTTGACCTTAATTAAAATACATCAACCGCGTGTGTAACCATGATGGTCTCTTCTCGGCGGAGTCCGGGAAGGGAACACGGTGTTGGAGTAATGCTTGATGTAGGTTGTTCTAGGATCACTTCTTGATCATAGTTGTTCGACCGTGCTTTTTCCTTCTCGTCTCGCTCTCTTTTGCGTATGTTAACCACCATATATGCTAGTCGCTTGCTGCAGCTCCACCTCATACCTTTTGCCTTACCCATAAGCTTAAATAGTCTTGATCGCGTGGGTGTGAGATTGCTGAGTCCCCATGACTCACAGATACTTCCAAAACCAGTTTGCAGGCGCCGATGTTACCAAGCAGGTGACGCAACCAAGCTCAAGGAGGAGCTCGATGAAGATCTTGTCCTTTGTGTTGTTTCGTTCTAGTTGATCAGTAGTAGAGCCCAGTTGGGGTCGATCGGGGATCTGTGTAGCTTTTGGGGTAGTCTTCTTTTACTTTGGTTCCGTAGTCGGACCTTGATTGTATCTGGTTGATGTAATGCTTTATTCATGTAATTGTGTGAAGTGGCGATTGTAAGCCAACTATGTATCTCTTTCCCTTATGTATTACATGGGTTGTGTGAATATTACCTCACTTGCGACATTGCTTTCAATGCGGTTATGCCTCTAAGTCGTGCTTCGACACGTGGGAGATATAGCCGCATCGAGGGCGTTACAAGTTGGTAATCAGAGCCTTCCCCGACCTTAGGAGCCCCCTGCTTGATCGAATCGCTGGCGTTATTGAGTCTAGAAATGTTTTGAGTCATTTAGGAATTATATATATCGGAGATTTAGGAATTCTTTTTACTCCTCAGTCCCTTCGTCGCTCTGGTGAGGCATCCTGATGTAGAGTTTTGAATCTTCTCTTCTCAGATTTCACTAAAAAAATTAGGATCACGCGGGTATCTTGGAATCGTTCTGATGGTTTTGTGATGAGAACATTGTTCTTGGTGCCTCCTGACATTTAGGGGTTGTGGCAGTGTCCCGGGGAGTTGAGCTCCGAGGTGTTGTCGTCACAATTTTATCGTTGCAATTCTGGAATACCTGAGTTTAGTTTCACCAACATCGAAAATCTCTTTTATGCATTTGTTGGTGAGATAACCTCGATGCCACCTAGTACTGGGCGGGAGTTCGGGAGTATTGCCATAACTCGTATAACGGATGCTTTTCGAAGGTTGAGGTAGACGATTTCTGAAGGTTTCTTGGTTATGTGTTGAAGGATGGATACAGCTGGATGTAGGATTTGCTAGATTTGGGTGAGATATTATGCTTCCCCTGTATCCCCAACACCTTATTGCATAACCGGAAAATTTCGGGAGTTTATAAGTGGGAATTCAAGTAGCTCTTAGGATATCTTTCCGACAGATGTATGATATGAAATTGGGGTTCGACGTCTAGTGGTCTGCCTATTCACGGTAGGTTTTATAGTGGTCTCGTTGTGTCTTAAAGAGTCCTTGGCTATGCCGACTCGGGGACGCTTCGTATGTCATGTGCACTGCCTTGTACATGATGGTGTTGTACGATCAAGCCCATGTAGGCCCACCACGAAAACTTCGGACGAAATCTCTATCATATGTTTGTTCCGGCTTATTTTGCAAGCCAATCCTTTGTTTTGTTTTGAGTCGTGGTATTCGAGTTGCTTCAATGTCAAGTGTTTGATTCCATACCTTCCCCAAATGGCGTTCTCATACTCCGATGCGAATACTAATCCTTCTTGATAATCGAGATTGTCATGTCAAACCTTTTTCAACCGGTGTGTCTCTCTTTAAGTGGATCCGATCATTTCAACATTAGCAAGATCAATTCTCAGTTCTTCTCAACGGTGTTTGTTTCAGCCGTCTCCAAGTTGCCTTTGTTTTTTTCCTGCCCTCCCTCCCTTGTTTTCTTCAAGGACTCAGATTTCTTAATCAAGTATCATTTTATTCATGTGAAGTCTCTCCATTCTTTTCCTTCATGTTCTTACCCGGTGATTCTCATGAAGATTCTAACGGAGCTTCAAGTTCGTCACTCTTCACTCGTTTTCTTCTCTGGTGGATTCAAATCAAGCTTTCGGTGTTGATCTCATATCCCCTTTTCCTCGTTTCAAATACCTTCTCATACTGGTGCACCTCATAATAATTCACTTCTCGCTATTCATTTGTTCGGGAGTGCAGAAGATATCTCAGAAGGCTCGTCTTGTCTTTCAAGATCATTACAACCTATTTCGAGGTTGTTATCTCATTCTAGCCATTTAAATCTTACCGATGCATTCTCTCTTTTAAATCTTTCAACGGTGTTTCTTTTGAGTGGGCCCTAACCCACAGGTCTTTTCCCAGGATCTTACCCGACTCTTCTTATTTCTTCCGGAGCTATCCTCAAATTCTTTTCGAAGTTTGACGTGAGAATGAATTTTCATCAGTCAAGTGTCTTTCTCCAAGATCTTTCAAATTCTTTTCATCGTTGGCTCAATCTCTTTGCTTTTGATTCTTCCAGAGTGTCTCAATAATTCATGGTGGTGTTTCTCATTGTCTTTCTCAACACTTGAAGACCGAAGAAGATTTTCTCTCAATCTTGTTCCATTCTCTTCAAGATTCATGGTTCTAGCTTGTTGCCATCCTCTCATAATTGTTTTCATTGTGAGAATCCTTTTCATCCTTCCGGAGCAATCCAGGAGTCTTTTCAGTTTGATTCTCCGAAGGCCATCATTTTGGGATTATTCATTCCAGCTTTCAGCTATTGTTCTCCAAATCTTACCGGTGCTTCATTCAAGTATCCCCTAATTAGCTCGGGCTCTCTTCGTTCACTTGTATCTAAATCCCCTCAAGTATCTTCATTCGTTTCCCAAATTCTTCCTGGTGAATTGTGACTTTGCTATTTTCATTTTCAATTCTTACGATGGTTTGCTCAAGATTCTCTTCCATGGGTATCATATTAATTCATTTGTTGTTTCATCCTACCGGTGGTTCGTTGAAGACCTTCTCAAGTTTGATTTATATCTCTCTTAATCTTTTCAACGAGAATAAGTAGTATGCCAAATCCATTGCTTGTCATCAATTTAAATTGGTGAAGGATAAGAATAATGTAATTCTTATTCTTGTTTCATCGACTAAATTCAATTCCTTTCTTCCGGAGTTTGTTCATGATGATTAAATTCTTGGTTTCAAGTGCACATTTTTTCTTTCTGGAGTTCCAAGTTTCCACTTTATCTCGTCTCAAAGCTTCACCTAAATCATTGCAAGATTTCACCTTGTGTTTTCAACTTCCCTTTCCTTCCATTTGATCATTCTTTTGTTTAACGGAGTTCTTCATGGAGGTTCTACATAATGGTTCATCAAAGATTTTAATTCCTTCTAGAAGTGTTCATCAAGATTCTTTTCAGAGGAGTTCAAGCATTCTTCATTTTGCTATCTGGAATGCAATTCTTTCTTCTGTATCATTGGAGGTGGTATTATGTCATTCTTGATAATCTGAGTTCATGTTCCATGATTCACATGTTGTTAAGAATGAGATATTTTAAATCCATCAACCTCGTCGCTGGAGTATCTTGGGTTATTTTTCACCTAAAGCTTTCCCTAAGGATTTTGCTATTGTGAGGCGTGTAAATGACCCAAGTTTTTCTTTTATCTTCCCGATGAAATAGTTTGCTCGTTAGATTGTTTTTATCAATCCAATCTTTTTCCGTGAGTGGCAGGTTGTCACCTCATAATCTGAGATGTATTCCATAAGACCATATCAAGATTATTCTTTTCATTGTTGGTTTTTCCAACAATTCCGTTCTAGCATTTGTTGTAAGTGTGCTCTCTCAAGATCGTGTTTCCCTTCGTTCACTCCGTTCCATTCTTACTTTTGTTCCGGAGGCATTGTGTTGTTGCTATCTTCAACCCTTCATCTTGTTCTTGTCAGGACCTTGTTCTTTTTCTTGCTTATCCATTTAACCGGAGAGTTGTGCCCTCTGCTCAAGTTCTCTCATCTTATCAAGTTTTCTTCCCTTCTCAACCGGAGTGTTGTCTGAAACCTTTCTTACCCCTTGTGCCATTCTTTCAATAGTTCCGGAGGCAGTGTATTGTTGTTTTCATCAAGTATCCCCTCATCTTGTCAAATTCATGTTCAATTCCTTCCATTTACAGTCGGAGTGCTGTCCAAATTATATCATTCTTAATCCTTCTCTATCTTGTTTTAACCGGAGTGGTTTCAATATATATCTTGCCCTTCAACCTCAAGGTTTTTCGCAATGTTACTTGTTCCTCTTTCCTAACGGAGTGTTTTCGACTTTGTTCAACTTCGTTACATTCTTTCTTTCAATTTGTTCAACCTTTCAAGGTTCTTTGGTTCCACTCAATTGTCAAGAAGCAACTTAGTCTTACCTCTTCTCTTTCTCTTCCGTTTTTTCCCTCCGGTGCCATTCTAGATCTCAGGACGAGATCCTCTCGTAGTGGTGGAGTGTTGTAACGCCCCGAGACCGATGTGCCAGGTGTCCTCCAGTTATTCATTGTCTTTTCCATGTCATTCGCTTGCGTGTTGCATCTTTATCATGTCATCATGTGCATATTATCATCATGTTTTCGAAACTTGCACCCGTCCGGGTTCCCCCAGTTCCGCCCGTTGTCCGTTCTGAGTCCAGACACACTTGCAGGCCCCCACGGCACGTCCGAAATATTATTTTATAAGTGGCTGGAAAATGTTCTCGGTATGGGTTGAAAGTTGGCATGCGATGTTGTTATGTTGTAGGTAGGCCGCCTGCCAAGTTTCATCCCATTCGGAGTTCATTTGATGCCCCAACGGATAACTATAGCGGCATTATAGCCGGTCTAACGTCAGACGTTTTCGGTCTCCGGAAACTGCTGCCGGGCTCTCTCTCTCTCACTTCTCTTCTCTCGGTCCAAAGCTTTCTGCACAGTCCGCTACCAACCCCCAGGCCCCGAAACCCTCTCTGCACAGTGCATCGAACCCCTCGCGCGCGTCCGGAAGTTGTCCCGAACCCGACCTGGGGAGTCGTCACCGTTGGGTCCAGATCATCCCCTAACATCTGCAAAATATCACCGTTTTCTTATTTGGACTCCTCTACCCTTTTATTATCAATCGTTCGTTTACGATCGGATAGATCCGTTAGCCCCTAACCAATCCCACCAGCATATATAAGAGGTCCAACCCTAAAACGTAGGGAGCTGTCCCATCCTTCCTATTCTGCGCCGCCACTCCACCAAATCCTCTCGGGACCCCCTCCCGATCCTTCTCCACCCAACTAGCCACTCCTCTCGATCCACCTATTAGAGCGCCTGCCTCCCTCGTTTTCCCCATCCAATCACCAACACCCGATTCCCCTGCCCGAACTCCTCTTTGCGCCTGCAGCTCCTCGCCGGAGTAGGCAACCGGACTCCAGCCAGGCCTCTCCCTCTTCTCTCTGCTTCCCCTTCCCTCTGCTCTCCATTCCCCTCTCTGACCCCTGCCTTTCTCCTCTTGTCGACAGGAACAACGACGCCATGGCGCCCGAAGCTCGAGCTCATCCGGCACCATCTAGACCCATCTCCGGGGACCGGATCCACCTCCCACCGCCGGGAATCGGTTCCCCTCGACCTCGCGCCGCCTCTGGTGGTGGTCCCGCCGTCTGCCGTTGCCGAAAGTGCCAACGCCGCCACCACTCGTCTTCCTGGAAGCCGCTCCCCTGCTTCGCCTGCTCGTCCGAAGCCGAATGCGCTCGAGGGCCTGCATCGCGCTGCCGTGCCTCCTCCGCCGCCTGGAGCTCCATCCTCCGCCGGAGCTCTGCCGTCCCCGCGCTCCTGCCGCCCCGCGGGATCCGGCAGGTCCTCGTCGCCGCATCTACGCCTAGCCCGCGCTGATCCCGACCTCCTGCATCACTCGCCCCTGACTCGCGTGCGTGACCTCCCGTGCCAGATCTCCAAGGCCCGTGCCGCCCGTCGCCGGAGTGTCGTCCCCGTCCCTGCTGAACCTGCCGCTGACTTCTGCTTCCTCTTCATCGAGCAGGAGCGCTCGTCCCTGATTCCCGTGCTACCTCTATTCGAGAGGAGGAGGACGAGGTCGAACGCCCGCGTTGACTGCGCCACGTCCGCAAGTGGACCGCGCCCCTCCTCAAGGCCCAGCGACTGGCCTGCCTCTGCTGGATTACCTGGGCCTTGGGCCGAAGTGAGCAGTTCCCCTCCAGTCCCTCTACCCTGTGCATGTTGGGCTAGCCTCTGTTTCGGCCCAGTGTAGTTTTTTTTAGATCTGTGATTTTGTCTATTTTCCAGGGTATTGCAGTTTTACTGGAAAACCCTTGCACTTCATGCATTTAATATCTAATTAACCGTGCATCGGATTAAAATAAGTTATGTATGAAACATGACTAGAATTTTGTCTAGTTTCATAATTTGCAACTTTCATCCATGTTTAACATGTTTAAAATGCTGTTTGCATATATTTTGCCTATTTCCATGTTAATATGATTTAATTCATAACTAAATAACTGTAGCTCCAAATTTAATAACCTTCATATGTAAATGGGGTGGAAAATGCCTAGTTTAACATGGTGTACTTGTTTTGCATGTTTAAAAACCCTAAAATTGTGTTTAGGGCAGAACAGTACGAAACCTAATATATGCATATGGGGATTTACCGGAATTGTTGTTCATTGCTTCCGGCCTCATTTAAACTTGACTAGATAGGTAGTTTTACTTTGCTTCACCCTCTTGCCATGTTTAACAACATTTAATATTGTTGGGTACATAAACAAGATCGAACTAAATAAGTCATGTGGTGTTTCGTCAATATGCAACGGAGTTGCATATTGAGCTCCACTTAATTTGTAGGGTTGTTTGTGCACTTTGCCATGCCATGCCTCGTTAAACCGGACATGCATCATACTTGTTTACGCATCGTGCCATGATTATGTGATGGTTGTTTACTATGTTGTTTGCTCCTTTCCGGTGTTGCTTCTTCGGGTTGGTTCCGGTAACGTTGCGTTTGTGAGGATCCGTTGACTACGTCCGTGTGTCTTCTTCATGGACTCATTCTTCTTCCTTGCGGGATCTCAGGCAAGATGACCGTACCCTCGAAATCACTTCTATCTTTGCTTGCTAGTTGCTCGCTCTTTTGCTATGCCTATGCTGCGATGCCTACCACTTGCTTATCATGCCTCCCATATTGTTAAGCCAAGCCTCTAACCCACCTTGTCCTAGCAAACCGTTGTTTGGCTATGTTACCGCTTTGCTCAGCCCCTCTTATAGCGTTGTTAGTTTTAGGTGAAGATTGAAGTTTGTTCCTTATCTAATTAATGCATCTATATACTTGGTAAAGGGTAGAAGGCTCGGCCTTATGCCTGGTGTTTTGTTCCACTCTTGCCGCCCTAATTTCCGTCATATCGGTGTTATGTTCCCAGATTTTGCGTTCCTTACGCGGTTGGGTTATAATGGGAACCCCTTGACAGTTCGCCTTGAATAAAACTCCTCCAGCAAGGCCCAACATTAGTTTTACCATTTGCCACCTAGCCTTTTTCTTTCCCTTGGGTCGGCTAGCCCAAGGGTTATCTTATTTTAACCCCTTGGGCCAGTGCTTCTCTAAGTGTTGGTCCAACCCAGAGCACCGTGCGGGGCCGTCCCTTGGCAACTTGGGTTACGTTGGCTCCCGTACGCTTAGCTTATCCGGTGTGCCCTGAGAACGAGATATGTGCAGCTCCTATCGGGATTTGTCGGCACAGCGGGTGGTCTTGCTGGACTTGTTTTACCATTGTCGAGGATGTCATGTAACCGGGATTCTGAGCCTGATCGGGTCTTCCCGCTAGAAGGAATATCCTTCGTTGACCGTGAGAGCTTGTGATGGGCTAAGTTGGGACTCCCCTGCAGGGTTTTGAACTTTCGAAAGCGGTGCCCGCGGTTATGGGTAGATGATAATTTATTAATGTCCGGTTGTAGAAAACCTGAAGTTGATCTTAATTAAAATACATCAACCGCGTGTGTAACCGTGATGGTCTCTTCTCGGCGGAGTCCGGGAAGTGAACACGGTGTTGGAGTAATGCTTGACGTAGGTTGTTCTAGGATCACTTCTTGATCATAGTTGTTTGACCGTGCTTTTTCCTTCTCGTCTCGCTCTCTTTTGCGTATGTTAAGCACCATATATGCTAGTCGCTTGCTGCAGCTCCACCTCATACCTTTTGCCTTACCCATAAGCTTAAATAGTCTTGATCGCGTGGGTGTGAGATTGCTGAGTCCCCGTGACTCACAGATACTTCCAAAACCAGTTTGCAGGTGCCGATGTTACCGAGCAGGTGACGCAACCAAGCTCAAGGAGGAGCTCGATGAAGATCTTGTCCTTTGTATTGTTTCATTCTAGTTGATCAGTAGTGGAGCCCAGTTGGGGTCGATCGGGGATCTGTGTAGCTTTTGGGGTAGTCTTCTTTTATTTTGGTTCTGTAGTCGGACCTTGATTGTATCTGGTTGATGTAATGCTTTATTAATGTAATTGTGTGAAGTGTCGATTGTAAGCCAACTATGTATCTCTTTCCCTTTTGTATTACATGGGTTGTGTGAAGATTACCTCACTTGCGACATTGCTTTCAATGCGGTTATGCCTCTAAGTCGTGCTTCGACACATGGGAGATATAGCCGCATCGAGGGCGTTACAAATTGTCACGACAGATGTCCTAGTGTGAGGACTTAGTCGTGAGGCCAACACATCTATGTGGTAGCTTGAACGGGGTTGGTCGGAATCGAGAGACGCGAGGTTTTACCCAGGTTCGGCCCCTCACGGTGGAGGTAAAAGCCTACATCCTGCTTCATTGATATTGATGATGATGATCACCATTACAGGGGTGCTCTATTTCAAGAGCTATTGACTTGTCTGTCTAAACCTAACTTGTCCAATCTCCCCCTCTTAGGGTGCCCTGCCCCTCCTTATATATGTTGAAGGGGCGGCTTACATGACTAGTCCTATTAGGATTAGGATTACTCTATTACAAGTGGAGTCCTAGTCTTGCTTCCTTTGTAAGGGAATATTCCTTATGCCTTTTCTCATAAGCCGGCCCACCATAGCTAGAGCCGGACTCGCCATGAACTGCCCATTTGGCCACCGGGTCTTGTTGCACCTCTGACCCGCCTGGCAGGTTACCAATGAGTCACCAGGCCCAGCCGGGTCATCAGTGATTGGAGAGATCCGGGCGGGTCACTTCGTGAGTCGTCAAGTTAGGGCGGGTTACTAGTGAGTCTCCAAGTCCGGTCGGGTCATACATCCGGCCGAGTCATACCACGGGGTATATCCCCGACATTAGCCCCCAGTTTAGCTTGGATTTATCCATGGTAAACTTATCCTACAAAACAAACACAAGAACAAATTTGACAGGTTTGTGCTCCCGGTTAATAGTTCTTGTAAGCCGGTACCTAATCACCCTTAAGTCCTTATTATTTCCTCCTCCTGGAAAGTCCGGGTCAATAGACCAACTTCATAATCAATTTGCTGACATTGGCTTCTCACAGAAATATTATGAAGAATAATTCATTTGATTCAGCTCCTAATTCTTAAAAAATATTGGTGTTTGAAATACTCATCTGATTTTTAGTCGGCTTGAAGATGTAGATCTTGCCAATTTATGATACCAAAATTGCCGAGTTATAAACAGATGATGCCGAGTCATAATTGTTACCGACACGGGGTCAATCTGGTTTGCTTGAAAACTGAGAATTTAAAGTTTTTTCTCCCTTATATCCATATTACTTATAGCCCCCAAGTCTTAAGAGAAGAACATAGTGATAGCTTAAGACTTGCTTCAATATAAATGTTGCAACCTTTGAAGAAATCCAGATTGTTCATCTCAGTCACTAGTCAAAACTGAATATTCCACATATGTAGCCCGCAAGTGCCGGGTTGTCATGCTTGCAGCAACCTGGGACTTGTAATTGCCTGATGCCCATAAAACTTCAACTAGTGTAGCCCCCAAGGGCCGGGTCATTTTGCAATAATGAGCAGGGACTTTGTATGTATGATCATGTAGATTCGAGCAGCAACGTGTAGCCCCCAAGGGCCGGCTTAGTAAGATAATACTGAGCTGGGACTTTATATATACTTTATTAAAAATAATGTCATATGATGTAACCCTCACCATAGGGCTCGAACCCACGTCCACAAGGTTAAGAGCTTTATACTCTACCAACTGAGCAATAAACCTTTCAATATAATGGATTAAAGCTTGTGTACCTTAAATTTTTGACAAGAGCAATTGGTAGCCCTCAAGGGCCGACTCATTATGATGTGATGAGTCGGATCTTCAATAAGGCTAGTAAAAATGATGTTGCATTAGCCCCCAAATGTCATGGTGCATGCTTGCTGCGACATGAGACTTGCATATTTAATGTAATCTCAACTTGAATAATGTAGCCCTCAAGTGCTGGGTCGTAAGCCTGCAGCGAGTCAGGACTATTCCTTCCATTGTAGAATAAATCATATCCATTGATAAAATAATAGCCATTGCTCTAAAGCAACTTTGAAAACCTCAATCGTAATACTGGTTATTGATAACCATAATAAAAATCCAGTCATGTTGGATATTAAAGATTTGAATACTTTATCTGTTGACAAGTAAATCCAGAGTTTAAATACCCGGGGGCTCTTGGCCGATGGTGACTTAATTCGCATCCATTATAATCCGAGATTTTTGTAACCCGACACCTTATAGCCTTTGTGAAAATCAATAATTGATAACCCTTTTGAAATACCAATTTCAATTTTTGATGACGGGCTTGAACTTAATCATTTATATAAGTCATAGCTCTGCAAATCCTGCACAGAGTTTAAACAACATATGCCATGGCGACTTAACGTCAAAAGCTAGGGCGGGTAACAACCCAAACATAATATAGTCTTATGCAATTATGGAAAAGACTAGAATTAAGGCCATTCAAGCCTAAACATACTGGCAACTTAAAGTTAAAAGCCAGGGCGGGTTATCAAACCTCGCATATTGATATAACCAGGAAAACATACATGAAGGATTGATTCATACTGCTGGCTTACATTGCCATGCCCAGTGAGGGCAACAATCCAATGATTTATAAGCGCATGATTCCAAAGGTGCAATCCAAAGTATACTGGCGACTTAACATCCAAAGCCAGGGCGGGTTATCAAACCTATGTTCTGTGAATCCGGGAGCCCCTAAGGGATGTATTTTGCACCGTCAAGGCCGGGTACCTATGTTTGAGCTGTGCTGTGCAACAGACTCTCTTTGGTCCCTTTAACCCGGGCGTTAGACCTCCAAATAGGTTAGAGCTATGCTCATTTAGAATTTTGGCTTGATAGCCGAATTACTGAGGTAATCAGAGCTGTGCTCTTATAATATGGGCTTGATAGCCGGATTACCGAAGTAACCACATTTGTGCTCTTATAATATGGGCATGATAGCCGGATTACCGAAGTAACCAGAGCTGTGCTCTTATGATATGGGCTTGATAGTCGGATTACCGAAGTAACCAGAGCTGTGCTCTTATGATATGGGCTTGATAGCCGGATTACCGAAGTAACCAGAGTTGTGCTCCTATGATATGGGCTTGATAGCCGGATTACCGAAGTAACCAGAGCTGTGCTCTTATGATATGGGCTTGATAGCCGGATTACCGAAGTAACCAGAACTGTGCTCTTATGATATTGGCTTGATAGCCGGATTACTAAAGTAACCAGAGCTGTGCTCTTATGATATGGGCTTGATAACCGGATTACCGAAGTAACCAGAGCTATGCTCTTATGATATGGGCTTGATAGCCGGATCAAGAGGGTAGTCATAGCTATACTCAATGAGCAGGAAGCCCCCAAGTGACCAATGATATGATAAGCCAATAAGGCAGGATACCCATGTTTGAACCGCGCATCATGGCAGCAAGTTCTCTTTGGCAACCTTTAATTTTTCCCGAGAACTCAAACTTGCGAGAGATGGATTCTTTTTGAACCGGAAGTTTAACCCGGATATTGAGAGCTTCAAACCTTCGTGAGAGACAGATTTCCCTTGAGCCGGATTTTAAACCGGATATTGAGACCTTCAACGCTTTGTGGGAGACATATTTCCCTTGAACCGGATTTTAAACCGGAATCCTTCTTTTTAAGCCGGAAACTTTCTGACAGCCTTTAAATTTTCACCAATAGTGCAGTAGCCTCCGGGGCCGGGTTTATTTTTTCCTCCAATGACCTGAAGTTCTTGAATCTCACAATATGGCGTGGTCAGATGCTTGCGCATGATAATGGTGGCGCGAGCTATATATCCATGGCACGACCATCGCTCTTGCAATGAACAATTGTCCTGCATTGAAAAATATTGCAAACCAGAGTAATTGTTTTTTATTCGAAGAGCCTATTGGCCGATCTTTATTAGAGGGAAGAAACATCAGTACATGTTGGGTACAGTCTAAGCGAGCTAGACTGACGCCCTGTGATTACAAGCCACTCTAGGGTCACAACCCCACTTACAACATATCAGCACAGAGAAACTAGGTAGCAGCGGAGCTAGTCCGGTAGTTCAGTAATGCATCCAGCTGCTCTCCATATGGCTATGTCCTCTTTGCACAAGTCCAGCACCTTGTTGCAGGAGCTGGCCAGCTGATCGAAGATCCCTGAGTTCCTTTCCTGATATATTTGTCGGGAAATTGTTCTTTAAAGAAATAAAAAATGTATCAATAAAAATTGATTGGATTGATTTCACCTGATATATTTGTCGGGAAATATCAGTCGCCGGGTTGATGATGACTGAGGTGGAGTTGAAATCAACTGCGGACGAGTTGAAGATACTCATAATGATTTGGCATGTGTATTGTGATAAGATTTGAGTCGACCACACCATTGCCCCTTCCCCAATTTTGCATGGCCCGGTCAACATTAAGCAGTCTGCTCGAAATCAGCCCAACAAATGATATAACTATAACTCAAGCATCAGATCAAACGATACTCGGCACATCTCCACACCAGCTGCAAAACTGCCCGCGGCCATTGCGTTCTAATACAGTCCACTAGTGATGCATGCTGACAAGTAGTTTGAACTGGTGGAGCAAGAGAAAATTCTTGCTGTCGATGGCTGACGAGCTACAACATCAGCTAGATTTCATCCTACGTCCACCTAGTCGGGACGCTGACCTTTAACTGAAAATCTTCTCACGAATTGCCGATTCAACAGCAGCCCTTTTATCCAACTTCCATGAATGCGATAACAACTCTTTTCCTGGTCCCACATAAAAACAGAATTTCCACCATAACCTAAACCAATGCTCTCGTCTCTGATCGCTTAGGAGGCGGAAGCCAGGCAGGGGCGAAGCGGATCCGACAGAGGTCGAGGTGACCATGGCCGGCCTGTGTGCGACAGAGGTGAGGCAGCAGCTCCGCAAGACGGAACGAGGCCCGAGGCGGCTCGCAGGGCTCTCCAGCCAGCGAATTAACACAGCGGCGGCAGAGAGACGCCGGCAAGGCGGCTCACGACAGAGCAGCAGCAAGAGGCAACGCGAAGGCGGATGCGCCAGCGGCTCGGAAGTGGTGTAGCTCGCGACGAGGCAGCTCAACAAGACTGCGGGCGTGGCAGCGGTTCGGTGGCTCGATGCGAGGTGACTCAATGGAGGAGGCGGCGCTCGGAGCGGCGAGCCGGAGCCGGGTTGGAGTGCGTCAGCAATGGCTCGGGGACGTGCTCCAGGCGACCATGGCGGTGGAGACTCTCCGGAATAGCGCATGACTCGGATGGCGGATTGAGGCAACGCCATTGATGGAGGCAGCTCGCTGGCGCGGCCACGACAGGAGCGTGCCGGCGCGAGATGAGGCTGAGGGCGACTCGGAGTGAAGCCGCGGAGCCGAAGGCGACTCAGATTGGGCTGGCTCCTTGGCAAGTTAGGCGAAGACCGCGGCGTTTTAGAGTAGTAACTTGGAGCAGAGGCCACGGCGATGGAGGCGGGCTGAAGCGGAGTCGAAATTTCGAGGCCGTACACGTGGTCACGGGCTATCGGCAGCGGCAGAGGCCAGCCACCAGCTGGACCCGAGGCAAGGCCGGCAACGTGGCGGGTCAACAGAGGAGCCCAAGTCTGAGCACAGTTTGCTCCCGGGTCGTGGTCCTTCCTTCGTCCCTTTTTTCTTTTGCTTGGTTTTCACGTTGGTACATGGGTCTCTGATTCTCTGTACACATGTTTTCTTTTGTAAACCGGACAAGTAGCAGCAGTTGATCTATGCCAATTAGTCTCGGATTAGTCCCAGTAGCTAACATTGATCTGTTGGATTGACTGATCGCCACAGACACGTGCGGCGGCATATAAGCTAAAACCCTAGTTTCTTTTGTATCTGAATTTTATATATGCTACCGCTGAAAACTTGTTTTGATCTTCACGGATGAGCTTGTAGTTGATGTGAATCCTTCCATGTTGAATCTTTCTTCACTCGAAAATTTTGCAAAATTCTCAATCCCTTGGAGAGATCCCTTTAAGGACTCAACACCACCGTGCGCAGGCCCCACGGTGGGCGCCAATTGTCGTGGAATTGTCACGAAAGATGTCCTAGTGTGAGGACTTAGTCGTGAGGCCAACGCATCTATGTGGTAGCTTTAGCGGAGTTGGTCGGAATCGACAGACGCGAGGTTTTACCCAGGTTCGGCCCCTCACGATGGAGGTAAAAGCCTACATCCTGCTTCATTGATATTGATGATGATGATCACCATTACAGGGATGCTCTATTTCGAGAGCTATTGACTTGTCTGTCTAAACCTAAGTTGTCCAATCTCCCCCTCTTAGGGTGCCCCGCCCCTCCTTATATATGTTGAAGGGGCGACTTACATGACTAGTCCTATTAGGATTAGGATTACTCTATTACAAGTGGAGTCCTAGTCTTGCTTCATTTGTAAGGGAATATTCCTTATGCCTTTTCTCATAAGTCGGCCCACCATAGCTTGAGCCGGACTCGCCATGAACCGCCCGTTGGGCCACCGGGTCTTGTTGCTCCTCTGACCCGCCTGCCGGGTTACCAATGAGTCACCCGGCCCAACCGGGTCATCAATGAGTGGAGAGATCCGGGCGGGTCACTTCGTGAGTCGTCAAGTTAGGGCGGGTTACTAGTGAGTCTCCAAGTCCGACCGGGTCATACATCCGGCTGGGTCATACCGCGGGGTATATCCCCGACAAGTTCCCAATCTTTAGAGTTGTGTTTAATTCTTTCCAATAAATCCCATCTGAATTCAATAGTCTTCATCATAAAAGAACCAGTATAAGAAGTATCGAGCATGGAGCGATTACTGAGAGAAAGTCGAGCATAAAATTTATGAATAATAATTTCTCTTGAGAGCTCATGATTGGGGAATAAATATAACATTGACTTAAGCCTCCCCTAAGATTGAGCGACACTTTATCCTTCACGAGGCTAAAAATTATATATATAATTACGATCACGATGAACCAGATGCATTGGATAAAACTTCTGATGAAATTCCAATTTCAATCGATTGTAGTTCCATGATCCAATATCATCGCATAGCCTAAACCATGTTAATTCCTTTCCCTTCAAAGATAAAGGGAATACCTTCTTCTTGATAACATCCTCGGGCATACCTGCAAGCTTAAATAATCCACAAACTTTATCCACATAGATTAGGTGCAAATCGGGATGTAATGTTCCATCTCATGTAAAAGGATTAGCTACAGTTTCTCTATCATACCCGAAGAAATTTCAAAGTAAACGTTTTTAGTAGGTTCAGTAGGTCGAGGAGAAACTCTTTGCTCTACTGGTCATGTGAAGATATCACGAACAAGCCCTTTAAAGGATTACTTTCCATAGTAACAAGTGACAGCAAATTTCAGCACAGTATATAAATTGTTTCTACCAAATTCCACTTACCAAAGGCGCTTCACTCCCCGGCAACGGTGCCAGAAAAGAGTCTTGATGACCCACAGGTATAGGGGATCTATCATAGTCCGTTCAATAAGTAAGAGTGTCGAACCCAACGAGGAGCAGAAGAACATGATAAGAAGTTTTCAGTAAGGTATTCTCTGCAAGCACTGAAATTATCGGTAACAGATAGTTTTGTGATAAGGTAATTTGTAATGGGTAACAAGTAACAAAAGTAAACAAGGTGCAGCAAGGTGGCCCAATCCTTTTTGTAGCAAAGGACAAGCCTGGACAAACTCTTATATAAAGGAAAACGCCCCTGAGGACACATGAGAATTATCGTGAAGCTACTTTTCATCATGCTCATATGATTCGCGTTTGTTACCTTGATAATTTGATATGTGGGTGGACCGGAGCTTGGGTACAGCCCTTACTTGGACAAGAATCCCACTTATGATTAACTCCTCTTGCAAGTATCCACAATTACAAAAGAAGTATTAAGGTAAACCTAACCATAGCATGAAACATGTGGATCCAAATCAGCCCCTTACGAAGCAACGCATAAACTAGGGTTTAAGCTTCTGTCTCTCTAGCAACCCATCATCTACTTATTACTTCCCAATGCCTTCCCCTAGGCTCAAACAATGGTGAAGTGTCATGTAGTCGACGTTCACATGACACCACTAGAGGAGAGACAACATACATCTCATCAAAATATCGAATGAATACCAAATTCACATGACTACTTATAGCAAGACTTCTCCCATGTCCTCAGGAACAAACGTAACTAATCACAAATCATATTCATGTTCATAATCAGAGGGTTATTAATATGCATAGAGGATCTTAACATATAATCTTCCACCGAATAAACCAACTAGCATCAACTACAAGGAGTAATGAACACTACTAGCAACCCACAGGTACCAATCTGAGGTTTTGAGACAAAAATCGGATACCAGAGGTGAACTAGGGTTTGAGAGGAGATGGTGCTGGTGAAGATTTTGATGGAGATTGACCCCCTACCGATGAGAGGATCGATGGTGATGACGATGGTGACGATTTTCCCCTCCCGGAGGGGTGTTTCCCCGGCAGAACAGCTCCGCCGGAGCCCTAGATTGGTTCCGCCAAGGTTCAACCTCGAGACGGCGACGCTTCGTCCCAAAAGCTTCCTCCTTATTTTTTCTAGGGCAGAAGACACCTTATACCAAAAGATGGGCATCGGGGGCCTGCCAGGTGGCCCACGAGGCAGGGAGGCGCGCCTAGGGGGGTAGGGCGCGCCCCACCCTTGTGGACGGTGGCTGGCTCTCCTCTGGTGCTTTCTTCGCCCAATATTTTTAATATATTTCAAAACTGACTTTCGTGGAATTTCAGGACTTTTGGAGTTGTGCAGAATAGGTCTCTAATATTTGCTCCTTTTCCAGCCCAGAATTCCAGGTGCCGGCATTCTCCCTCTTCATGTAAACCTTGTAAATTAAGAGAGAAAAGGCATAAGTATTGTGACAAAATGTGTAATAACAGCCTATAATGTAATAAATATCGATATAAAAGCATGATGCAAAATGGACGTATCATTATGATAGTCAACATGATGCTTCTATGTCCGTATTTTGTTTTTATCGCCTCTCTCTCAAAGCATGTGGACATATTTTTCGATTTCGGTTTTCGCTTGAGGACAGGCAAGGTCTAAGCTTGGGGGAGTTGATATGTCCATTTTGCATCATGTTTTCTTACTATTATTTATGATGTTTTTATCCATAATAAAGCTTTTTGGAGTAATTCCAATGACTTTTCTCTCATAATATGCAAGGTATACACCAAGAGGGAGAACTCGGACAGCTGGAAATCCGGACCTGAAAAAGCTACGCCAGGCTACCTATTCTGCACAACTCCAACTGAGCTGAAACTTCACAAGGATTTTTTATGGAATATATGAGGAATATTGGAGCCAATAAGTACCAGAGGGGGCCCACCAGGTGGGCACAACCCACCTAGGCGCGCCAGGGAGCCCAGGCACACCCTGGTGGGTTGTGCTCTCCTCGGCCCACCTCCGGTGCCCATTTTCTGGCATATAAGTCATTTTGACCTAGAAAAAATAAGTAGAGGAGTTTTGGGACGGAGCGCCGCCACCTCGAGGCGAAACTTGGGCAGGAGCACTTTTGCCCTCCGGTGGAGCGATTCCATCGGGGGAGCTTCCCTCCCGGAGGGGGAAATCATCGTCATCATCATCACCAACAACTCTACCATCTTGGGGAGGGCAATCTCCATCAGCATCTTCAACAGCACAATCTCATCTCAAACCCTAGTTCATCTCTTGTGTTCAATCTTGTTACCGGAACTATAGATTGGTGCTTGTGGGTGACTAGTAGTGTTGATTACATCTTGTAGTTGATTACTATATGGTTTATTTGGTGGAAGATTATATGTTCAGATCCAATATGGTATTTAATACCCCTCTGATCTTGAGCATGTTTATCATTTGTGAGTAGTTGCTTTTGTTCTTGAGGTCAGGGGATAAATCATGTTGCAAGTAATCATGCGAACTTGATATGTGTTTGATATTTTGATAGTATGTATGTTGTGATTCCCTTAGTGGTGTCATGTGAACGTCGACTACATGACACTTCACCATAATTGGGCCTAAGGGAATGCATTATGGAGTAGCAATTAGGTGATGGGTTGCGAGAGTGACAGAAGCTTAAACCCCAGTTTATGCGCTATTCCATAAGGGACCGATTGGATCCAAAAGTTTAATGCTATGGTTATAATTTATTCTTAATACTTTTCTCGTAGTTGCAGATGCTCGCGGGAGGGTTAATCATAAGTAGGAGGTTTGTTCAAGTAAGAACAGCGCCTAAGCACCGGTCCACCCACATATCAAGTTATCA
Source organism: Triticum urartu (assembly GCF_056163025.1). NCBI lineage: Eukaryota > Viridiplantae > Streptophyta > Magnoliopsida > Poales > Poaceae > Triticum > Triticum urartu. The sequence goes on from NC_141878.1 coordinate 502,256,238, forward strand.
AAGTAGTGAACACAAATCGAACCAACATGATGAAAGTTACTAGATGAAATTCTCATGTACCCGCAAGAAGGCTTTGCTTATCATAAGAGACTGTTTTGGCCTGTCCTTTGCCTTAAAAGGATTGGGCTACCTTGCTGCACTTTTGTTACTACTATCGTTACTTGCTCGTTACAAATTATCTTTCTATCAAACTACTCTGTTACTTACAATTTCAGCACTTGCAGACATTACCTTGCTGAAAACCACTTGTCATTTCCTTCTGCTCCTCGTTGGGTTCAACAATCTTACTTATCGAAAAAGTTACAATTGATCCCCTATACTTGTGGGTCATCAGGGAGTTGAGGAACTTGATGGAGGTTCTTGACCAAACTTGGCAGCCTCCCTTCTGTTGTGATCTTCAACCACTTTGGTGGTGGCAGAGATGAAGCTATCTTTAACGCCACAACAGTAATTGACTTGGCGCTCATATTCTTCATACGACTGTTGGATTTCTGACTGGGGAGTCACAAGTTGCTGAGGAGATATGGAAATCATGTTTTCCCTCAACTCCTCTCTTTCTACAGTTGTTGTCTCTTCACCAGCTTAGCTTGAGAAATCTTATGCTTCTCATTCAGGATTAAGGAATAGAGCACATGGCTTGGACCCGGTGGAAAGTCAAGGTCATCAAGTGGTGTATCAGGTTTCTTGCACCATACATCAATGAAGTCTAGTAGCTTTCTTTGGGTCAAGAAATAGAGGAACTGAAGAGCTCTTGGCGATGGCATCTTGATCTTGTCTTCTTCTAAGGTAATCAACAAGTTCATCCTCATCTTCCATCCCATGTTCATTAGCTTGAGGCACTATGGCCTTGCTCTTGGGACTTAGCCTGGTGCCACGGCCAACAGTGACCTTTGCCTTCAGCTTGGGTGTTTTTCAGATTCATGGCTTCGTAGACCCAAGAAGGTTCGAACTCTAGGGCATGTGCGAAGAACTCAGCCTCTCAAGCCTACCAACTCACCTCCCCACGGCCTAGCCCGATTTGCGCGAGCAAGGAAGAAGATGAACACGGTAGTTACCCAGGTTCGGGCCACCCTGCGGTACTGTAAGACCCTACTCATGCTTTGTCTTGGATTGGCCTCACGCGGGACGAAGGATGAACTGGTACCGAGTATGAACTACCTCGCGAGGTTCAGGGGTGAGGAATCAGTCTCCCCTCTACAGTGGTGGCTAACCTATATTTATAGTGGCCTCGGTCCTCTTCCCCCAAAACGTAGGCGGGAAGGGATCCCACAGTGGCCAATTTGAAAGGGGACAAGTAGTACATCTTATCGTGATGAAAGGTGGTATTCGCCTGCAAAGCTTCTGGTCATGACGTAGCGGTGGGCTCGGTGATGACATCCATCCTGTCGTGCTGGTGGTCTTGATCTTGTTGCACGGGAATGGAAACCTTTTCCAGATTCCTCAAGAACCCACGCCTGTCCTTGCCTCCTTAGGACCAAAGAGGAAACCACCTCCTCTACGCCCGCTGGCGTCCGCTTGCCTTGGTCATCATGGCTTGTGTCATGGCAACCTCGTGAGGCTGGGTACCTGCATAGGAATCTCTGCTCCTCAGGAGGTAGCCTGGGGAGGCCACCTCTTCCGGTGGTCTTGGTGTCGTCCGCCTAGTGAGGTCTGGGGGCCCTCGCGAGGGTCTTGTCTTGGCGGTCTTGCAGATGGGCCGTACCGGGCCGTCGAAGGAGCCACGTCGTGGCCCGCAGACAGGCAAGTCTGGCTACCATGGTTCCCAGAATGTCGATAGTAGCCCCCGGGCCCAAGGCGCGCTCGGGCTTGGCTTCGAGGCGAAGCCAAAGGGCAAGGGCGAAGCGCCGCGGGCCCCAATCACCTGTGGGCCAGGCTGACGTGTGGCGCTTGATGGGACGTGGGCGTCTCCACTTCCCCATGTCACCTGGCAACTGCCTAGGTTGACAAAAGACTGGCGCCTGCTACCGCACCATCATTGCTTCCCCTTCGCCTTGCTCCAGATCCCCTTTCTCCCAGCCGAGAGCATCTCCAGATCCGGTTGCGTTCCTCCCTCTTCCTACACCTATTCCTTCAAGATTTCGTGCATGGCGTCCGGGAAGGTGAAAACTATAGCGTAGGCCACAAACTCCTCCTCCTCTCCTGCGCAAGCCCTTGGCGCGTCCTCCATCGTCGAGGAGAAGCACCCCGCCGTCATGCTCCCGCAGACGGCGAGTGGCGACAATGAATGGAACGAGACCATTCTCCTGTCCGGCTCCATCGAGCAAAGGACCCTAGCGCAGATGGTTTATCCCTTCTTCCTCCACAGCGTCTATGCGGGGCTTGTCCCACCTTTCTCCGAGTTCTTCACCACCGTCCTCGACCACTACCAGGTCCAGGCCCTGGATTTTCAACCAAACTCCATCCTCCTCCTGTCCATCTTTGCCTTCTACTTCGAGGCATTCATGGGTGTGAGACCCTCCGTTCCGCTCCTTAAGCACCTCTTCTCCTTGCGGCTGCACGATCCGACCCAGTGCTCCGGCTGTGTGTCCTTCATCGCGGACCATTGGAACAACATGCTCATGAGGGCCGGGAAGAAGGTGGAGAGCTTCCAGTGCTGCTGGGTCTTCATGGACGCCAAGGGCCTGAACATGCAGCTGGAACTTCCAACCAAGCTGGCGGAGAATCTCGATTGGTGGGGTCATGAGAAGTTCTCCGACCCCCAGGCAGTGCCTATCGTGAGGAAGATGACCGCAGACATGGATGCCAGGGCGCTGACGGGGGGCATGCTCGTGAAGGAGTTCTTGACGCAGCGCCTGGCTCCGCTCTAGTCGCACATGCGCCCATGTGAGAGTTTCGGGGCGCGGCGGGCAACATCAAGCCACGCTCGGGGAGCTTGACGGGCGAGGAGATGGACAAGGCAATGAACACCCTGCTCGAGGGTGAGCCGGGGGACCTCCTGGAGGCCTACGCCCCGTTGTACCACCACGACAACCAGGGGACTTGGTTGCCTCCATGCCGGTCTTTAACGAGCTAGGGCTCGTGCCGCCCGAGTGCCCCAGCTCCCCGGTGCCGGTGTCCTCTGGCGACAGCGCCGGCGAAGAGGGCGAAGGGGACTTGGAGGCGACCGAGGACGATGTGGCGGAGATCTCCCCCCTGTCACAAAGTGAGCTCCTCCGCGGCTTCACAGAAGATGATGATGCCGACGAGCCCCCGACAGCGGAATCCCCATGCCCTGTTGTGGTTCTGATGAGGTTCGGGGCCACTCCTCGAGCCTTGCACAGGTCAGGACAGGCGACCCCGAGGGAGAGCGGAGCGGCACCCCTCCTCCGGGTGACGCCTCCGCCTCGCCAAGCGGCGGCGCCGCGCTGAGGCCGGCCAAAGAGCGCCCCGCCAACTCCCCAAGTGCGACAAAGGCCGCACCTCGGAAGAGTGGAGGTGCCCCAGCTGTAACACCCCGGATATGAATTACCCAATATGTACTCCAACTCTTGCCGTTTCCGGCGTTAAGTTATTTTATTCTCTCGGGTTCGGGTTTTTGTCTCCGTGTGTTGTTGTCGTTATCATGCATCTCATATCATGTCATCATGTGCATTGCATTTGCATACGTGTTCATCTCATGCATTCGAGCATTTTCCCCGTTGTCCGTTTTGCATTCCGGCGCTCCGTTCTCCTCCGGTGGTCATTTCTACCTTTCTTTCGTGTTTGGGGATTAAACATTTCCGGATTCGACCGAGACTTGCCAAGCGGCCTTGGTTTACTACCGGTAGACCGCCTGTCAAGTTTCGTACCATTTGGACTTCGTTTGATGCTCCAACGGTTAACCGAGGGACCGAAAAGGCTTCGGGTGTGTTGCAGCCCAACACCCCTCCATTTTGGCCCAAAACCCACCAAAATCCTCTCCATCATCTAGAGCGTTCGATCACGATCGCGTGGCCGAAAACCGCACCTCATTTGGACTCTCCTAGCTCCTCCTATGCCTATTTAAAGATCCTCCCGAAAATCTCCTTCTTCTTCTCCCCGAAACCCTAGATCCGTTTCTCCGCGCGCCGGACATTGTCCGGACCGCGCCGGACACACCGCCGCCAGCCACTCCCGCGCCGCCACGTCACCGCCGCCGACCCGCGCGCCGCCGGGGCCCGACGGGCCCAGATCCGCCCCCCCGAGCCCGTTCCTCCCCGCCCAAGCGCCCGCGCCTCCACCGCCCCTCTTCCCCGACGCCGGTGCCGGCCGCCTCCGCCGCCCGCTGCCCACCTCGCCGGTAGCCTCTGCATCGCCGGACGGCCTCGCCACCTCGCCGGCCGCCGCGGCCAGGGAGCAGCTCCGCCGCCCGTGCATCGCCGAGCCGCCGCCATTGCCCCTCGCCGGCGACTCCCTTCGCCCGCTCGCCGGCCAACCTCGCCCACCTCGCCGGAGCCCGACCTGCTCGCCGGAGTCCTCGGGAGGCGCGCGCGTGAACAGTGCCGATCCGATCCAGATCCGGATCCTAACCCTAGGGTTGACTTTTGCCTCGTTTCCAGTATTTTTTTTGCATATTTCATCATGCTATATCTCCGCATCCGTAGCTCCGTTTTGGACATATAGCATATCAAAATGTTCATCTCAGAGAGTACATCATTTCATCTCATTGCATCATTTTCATTTGAGTTCATCTTGATGCCCGAAATGCTGTTGGAAGAGTGCTATTTGGGATAATTGTCAGATCTGCTGCTCCAATTAGATATTTGTCATTTTTGCCATGATTATTGTGTGCATGATATGCCATGGAGTTCTACATGAGTTTTGTACATGTTTTTCCATCTATCCAGAGGTGCAACCCATGTATTTTTATGATGTGTGTGGTGACTAGCACAAGCTTGCAAAGTGGAGCATTCGTTAATGCTGATTTCAAGGACTTAGCATTTCCACTAAGTCTTTGAGCTGTTTATCTCAATATGCCATATGTTCATGTTGTTTCCTAGTGATCCGTGCCTCTTTTGAGGATGATCAATAAGGATGTTTTGTTAATCTTGTAGTGCTCTATCCATCCATGTCTTTGTTTGCAATTATGGAGCACCCTAGCTTGAGTCAATCGAGCTCTACTTTTGTCATTTCGTGAATCTGGGTAGATTGTCTACTTGTTAGCAATTTTGCCGAGAATGTTGTAGTTGATCCGTGTATGCTATGTTATTGTTCTTGCCATGTCTAGCTTGTATTTTGTGTATTCTTGATGGGTGTATGCCTAGATTGTCATGACTTGCTCTGTAGTGAGTGCATCGAGCTCGTAAACATGCCTACTTGATATCTGTTTCAGCATGCTCCAGTTTTCACTAAGTCTGAGAACTGATTATGTTTTTGCCATGTTCACATGCTTGCAAATGTATTTTCTGATCCATTTTGGCTCAATGTCACTAAGGGACTTTTGTTAAGCTCCTTGAGTAGCTCCATGCCATGCTTTGCTTTGCCATGTTCAGGTCCTTTAGCATATAGTTTTCATGCTCCAAAGAGTGCTATCTGATCTGAAATTCCAGACAAGTGTTAATTTCACTAAGTCTGAGATTTGTTTGCCAAATGCATTTTCGACATGCTTGTTTAAACCTGTTAATGGATGAATTGGCCGTAGCTCAGTGCTAGTCTTTTGTTAAGCATCATGAGTGGATCCCTGCCATGTATTTTGATGCCATGTTTGAGTGCTGTAGCATGTTCATCTTGTTGCATTTAGATGGCTACTTGCTGTAAATCGCAGGACGTGGCCATATTTGAATCGCTTGCCATTTCCAAACCGTAACTCCGATTCGGGCGTTCTTTATATAGTTTTCAAGCGATTTCATCTCACCTTTCCAGTGGCACACTTGGATTTCCAAGTTGAGGCCAGGTTCATGCATTCCTTGTCAAATCTTGCATATGCATCACATATTGCTTCCCGCATAGCATACCATCTTTGTATCATGTTGTTTGAGTTTGCACATGGTTGATTGTGTCCTTGTTGCTTGTTTGTCTTGTTTGGGTAGAGCCGGGAGACGAGTTCGCTAATGAGGAGCCCGCTGAGTTTGCTTTCGAGGATCCAGTCAACTCTGACAACTTTGCAGGCAAGATGATCATACCCTCAAAATCACTACTATCTTTGCTTTGCTAGATGCTCGCTCTTTTGCTATGCCTATGCTAAGATGCCTACCACTTGCTTATCATGCCTCCCAAATTGCCATGTTCAACCTCTAACCCACCATGTCCTAGCAAACCGTTGATTGGCTATGTTACCGCTTTGCTCAACCCCTCTTATAGCGTTGCTAGTTGCAGGTGAAGTTTGGAGACCGTTCCTTGTTGGAACATTATTTACTTGTTGGGATATCATTATATTGCCATGTTATCTTAATGCATCTATATACTTGGTAAAGGGTGGAAGGCTCGGCCTCTCGCCTAGTGTTTTGTTCCACTCTTGCCGCCCTAGTTTCCGTCATATCGGTGTTATGTTCCCGGATTTTTGCGTTCCTTACGCGGTTGGGTGATAATGGGAACCCCTTGATAGTTCGCCTTGATTAAAGCTTTTCCAGCAATGCCCAACCTTGGTTTTACCATTTTCCACCTAGCCTCTTTTTCCCTTGGGTTTCCGGAGCCCGAGGGTCATCTTATTTTAACCCCCCCGGGCCAGTGCTCCTCTGAGTGTTGGTCCGAACCAGGCAGCCTGCGGGGCCACCTCGGGGAAACTCGAGGGCTGGTTCTACTCGTAGCTTGACCTATCTGAGTGTGCCCTGAGAACGAGATATGTGCAACTCCTATCAGGATTTGTCGGCACATTCGGGCGGTGTTGCTGGAATTGTTTTAACTTGTCGAAGTGTCTTGTAGAACCGGGATACCGAGTCTGATCGGAATGTCTCGAGAGAAGGTCTATTCCTTCGTTGACCGTGAGAGCTTGTCATGGGCTAAGTTGGGACTCCCCTGCAGGGATTTGAACTTTTGAAAGTCGTGCCCACGGTTATGGGCAGATGGGAATTTGTTAATGTCCGATTGTAGATAACTTGAACCTTAACTTAATTAAAATGAATCAACGGTGTGAGTTACCGTGATGGTCTCTTCTCGGCGGAGTCCGGGAAGTGAACACGGTGTTGGAGTAATGCTTTGCCAGGTTGTCCTCTAGTTACTCACTCGCGCTTTGCCTCCTCTTCTCGCTCTCTTTTGCGAATAGGTTAGCCACCATATATGCTAGTCACTTGCCGCAGCTCCACATAATTACCTTGCCTTTCCTATAAGCTTAAATAGTCTTGATCACGAGGGTGCGAGATTGCTGAGTCCCTGTGGCTCACAGATTACTTCCAAACCAGATGCAAGGCCTGATGACTCCGTTCCAGATGACGCGCTCGAGCTCAAGTGGGAGTTCGACGAGGACTCACGCCGTTACTACGTGTCTTTCCCTGATGATTAGTAGTGGTGCCCAGTTGGGGTGATCGGGACCGTGTCGCATGTTGGGTTATCTTTTATTTTGGCGCCATAGTCGGGCCATGAGTGTTTGAATGTTGTAATGCTATTTATGTACTTTGATTGACGTGGCGAGTGTAAGCCAACTATGTATCTCCCCTCTTATTATCTATATTACATGGCATGTTGTGATGATTGCCTAATTTGCGACATTGCTTTCAATGCGGTTATGCCTCTAAGTCGTGCCTCGACACGTGGGAGCTATAACCGCATCGAGGGCGTTACAAGTTGGTAATCAGAGCCTTCCCCGACCTTAGGAGTCCCCATTGCTTGATTGTTTTTAGCAGCCGTTGTTGAGTCTAGAAAAATGTTTTGAGTCATTTAGGATTTATATATCGGAGAGTTTAGGAATTCTTTTTACTTCCCAGTCTCCTCATCGCTGTGGTAAGGCATCCTGACGTAGAGTTTTGACTCTTCTCTTCTCAAATTTCACTAATTTTTTTTAGGATCACGCGGGTATCTTGGAATCGTTCGATGGTTTTGTGACAAGAACATTGTTCTTGGTGCCTCCTGTCTTTAGGGGTTGTGGCAGTGTCCCGGGGAGTTGAGCTCCGAGGTGTTGTTGTCACAATTTTATCGTTGCAATTCTGGAATACCTGAGTTTAGTACGCCGACATCGAAAATCTCTTTTATGCAGTTCGTTGGTGAGATAACCTCGACGCCACCCAGTACTGGGGCGGGAGTTTGGGAGTATTGCCATAACTTGTATAACGGATGCTTTTCAAAGGTTGAGGTAGATGGTTTCCGAAGTTTTTCTCGGTTATGTGTTGAAGGATGGATACAGCTGGATGTAGGAATTGCTAGATTTGGGTGAGATATTATGCTTCCCCTGTATCCCCAACACCTGATTGCATAACCGGAAAGGTTCGGGAGTTTCATAGGTGGGAATTCTTGTAGCTCTAGTTCTTCTTCCACGGATATTTGGTTTGAGATTGGGATTTCTTACCGAGTATTCGTTCTTGATCCGTACCTTGTTGATTATCACAACACACCCGGGTCAACTACCAAAAAGCAAAAACCCTCTACAGGGCACGGAACCGTACTGGAGGGATGGCTCAACGGACCCTGCAAAATTAATAGTACAACGGATACAATACCAACGCACAACCTTAGAGCATGTTGGATGCTCCGACAGGTGGCCAAAAGTGATGAGGATCTTCTTATCCCAAATACCACAGAGCACCATCCCGTGGATAACAATACGGTGTTAACAGTCTTTGAGACCTTCGCGTCAAGTAATAGGCGCAAGCGAACACTCCGCAGCATGGCCGAAATCTGCCACGTAGCAGCAATAAATCCATGGAGTGACACAACTATTACCTTCAATGCCAGTGATGAACCTAAATTCCGAACAGCCCGACCACCAGCCGCACTGGTCCTTAGTCCAATCGTGGACGGATTTCGACTCACCAAAGTACTCATGGACAGCGGCAGCGGATTAAACCTCATCTATGAGGAAACTCTTCAAAAGATGGAAATAGACTGGAACCGCATCGAGCAAAGTAGCACAAACTTTAGAGGAATCATCCCCAGTCGGGAAGCACGCTGTGCTGGGAAAATCACACTAGATGTGGTATTCGGCACGCCGGATAATTACAGGTCCGAAGAAATTACATTCCAAGTGGCCCCGTTCAGCAGTGGTTATCATGCTCTTTTAGGACGGGAGACATTCACAATCTTCCAAGCCGTACCCCATTACGGGTACATGAAGCTCAAAATGACCGGGCCCAACGGAATCGTCACTCTCACTAGCGATCCGGACACGGCACTCCGCGCCAAAAACAAAACAGCCGCACTAGCCCTCGAGGCATTATCCGAAGCCCTCTCGGCCGAGGAATTAACCACGCTACGCTCCATAGTGGACAGGGACGACGTGATACTTGACAAGAGATCCAAGTCCACCTCTTTTAAACCAGCGGATGAAACAGTCAAATTCCAAGTCCACCCAACGGACCCTACAAAAACAGCCTCCATCGGGGCACAGTTAAACCCCGCTATGGACGCTGCACTACGAGAATTCCTGCGCGAGAACTGGGACATATTCGCCTGGCATCCCTCAGACATGCCAGGAATCCCATGCAGGCTGGCTGAGCATAGCCTCAATATCCTAAAGGGATTCAAGCCGGTCAAGCAAGCTCTTCAGCGTTTCTCTGAACCTAAGAGACAGGCCATGGGAGAGGAACTAGCCAAGCTATTGGAGGCCGGATTCATCAGAGAAATAAAACACCCGGACTGGCTAGCAAACCTGGTGATGGTACCAAAGAAGGACAAATCCTGGTGCCTTTGTGTTGATTTCAAAGACCTCAATAAAGCTTTCCCAAAGGATCCCTCCCCCCTCCCACGCATCGATCAAATCATTGATGCTACCACAGGACATGAGTCATTGTGTTTCCTCGACGCATACTCCGGTTACCACCAAATCAAGATGGCGGAGTCCGACCAAGCCGCAACGGCATTCATCACACCATACGGTCCCTTCTGTTTTAACACAATGCCTTTTGGGCTAAAAAACGCTGGCGCAACATATCAGCGCATGATTCAGACATGTCTGGAGAAACAAATCGGCAAAACAGTAGAGGCATACATAGACGATGTGGTCGTCAAAACCAAACACGTCGACTCTTTGATAGATGACTTGAGGCTCACTTTCGACAACCTCCGAACATACGACATCAAGCTCAATCCGAAAAAATGCGTTTTCGGCATACCAGCCGGAAAGCTCCTGGGTTTCATTGTCTCCAGTAGAGGTATTGAAGCTAATCCGGCCAAAATCCGAGATTTGTCACAGTTGGCTACCCCAACAGACCTCAAACAAATCCGGAAGTTAACTAGATGCGTGGTGGCTCTAAGCCGCTTTATCTCCCGCTTAGGAGAAAAGGCTTTACCCCTTTATCGCCTCCTTCGGCGCACTGAACACTTCGAGTGGACGGACGCGACCACAGCCGGATTGGAAGAAATAAAGGCCATCTTGGCAACCAACCCAATCCTGGCCGTGCCAAACATCGGCGAACCAATGCTGTTGTACATTGTGGCAACTCATCAAGTTGTAAGCGCGGTGCTCGTTGTCGAACGGGAAGCGGACGGACATAAATTCCCTCTTCAAAAGCCGGTATACTACATATCCACTGTCCTCACTCCATGCAAATCACGGTACCCGCACTACCAAAAGATAGCATATGTGGTATTCATGGCATCGCGGAAGCTGCGACACTACTTTCAAGAGTGTTCGATTACAGTAGCCTCGGAAGTGCCACTTAATGATATTATAAACAACCGCGACGCTACGGGCCGGATTGCCAAATGGGCCATTGAGCTCCTCCCGTTCGACATAACATACAAACCTCGACAAGCCATTAAGTCGCAGGTATTGGCCGACTTCGTCGCCGAATGGACGGAGGCCGAACTCCCTAAAGAGTACGGCGCATACTCCAATTGGATCATGCACTTCGAGGGTTCTAAAATGCTGGCTGGTCTAGGGGCTGACGTCGTCCTGACGTCTGCAACCGGAGATACCGTTCAGTACGTATTGCAAATATTGTATACAGACTCCAACAATGCAGCCGAATATGAAGCTCTGTTGCATGGTCTTCGGATGGCAGTCTCCATGGGCACTCAACGCTTGGAGGTGCGTGGGGATTCAAACCTCGCAATATCCCAAATAAATGGAGACTTTGACGCCAAGGATCCGAAAATGGCGGCCTATCGAAACGCCGTACTAAAAATGTCAGCTCGGTTCGAGGTGCTCAAATTTCACCATGTGGCTCGGGAAAACAATCAGGCGGCAGATATCCTCGCCCTCATCGGCGCAAAACGTGATGCGGTCCCCCCCAACATATTTTTGGAAAGGCCACTACTAGGGAAAAGCCTATACACAGAATTTTACCAGTAGCATTGTACAAAATCAAGCGCTGCTGCTACTTAGTAGCAGTGCGCGTAAATAAACCGCGCTACTGCTATGACTTTAGCAGTAGCGCGTACTAGCGAAAAGCGCTGCTGCTACGTTTGAACTGGGCGCACATGGCTAGCCCGACCTAGTAGTAGCGCGTATAATGGCCCAGCGCTACTGCTAATCTCCTTAGCTACAGCGCGCTTACGTGTAAAGCGCTGCTGCTAACGGAAATAAAATAAAGTGAAAAAAGGGAAAAAAAGGAGAAAGTAATAGCAGTAGCGGGTTTCAGTAAACGCGCTATAGCTAACTTAGCTATAGCACGTTTCCGGAAACGCGCTACCATTACGTTTCACTTAAACAGCGGTTTCCCTCCACCCCGCCCCCCGGCCACCAGTTCTTCCCCAAATCGTCCCTCGCCCTCGCCGTCGTCTCCTCACCGCCACCGCCCGAGGCCGCCCTCAGCCTCACCGCCGCCGCCCGAGGCCGCCCTCAACCTCACCGCCGCCGCCCGAGGCCGCCCTCAGCCTCACCGCCGCCGCCCGAGGCCGCCCTCAGCCTCACAGCCGCCGCCCAAGGCCGCCCTCCACGTCACCGTCGGTGCCCTCCACCTCACCGCCGCCCGAGCCCGCCCAGGACCGCCCTTGCCCGTGCCCGAGCCCGCCCTCTCCGCCCCTGCCTCCGTCACCGAGCACCTCCCCGCCATCGTCTCCCCCTCTCTGTAAGTCCCCCACCCCTCCCCCTCACTCATCTCTCTCTGTATTTTAGAGAAAAAATTAGATGTTAATTAGATGTTTTTCAGTTAGGGCACTAGAGTTTTGCTAGGTTAATTAGGTTAGTAGTGCTGCTAGTAGTATTGGTACAGTAGGTTAATTAGGTGATGTTAAATGAATAACCTAAATGAATGAAATTAGTAGTTAACTGAAATTTTTTCCTTTCATCATTATAGAGCACTAAAGTTAACTGAATTTTGTTCTATTAGTAGTTAAATGAATTTTCTTCTACACTTTGTTTTTGAATTAGCTTGCGAAATTTGGACATGTGGTTGCTCGTGTATATTTGGACACTGTTTGCAGGGAATGATGCTTAGTGGCCTATGTTTTGCCGGAATGTTGATTCATTTATTTTCCGGCAAATTTCAGGTTCTCGATTTGTCCACTTTTTAGCAAAGCTCATGCCGAAATTTTCCATGAATTTCGGCATGACTTGTGCTATAAACTAGGACATATCGAGTGCCCGTGATTTGCCGCACCAGGAAGGAGTCAACATTCCTGCAAAACAATAGGCCTTTTTTATGTCATTATTCATTTTATTAGGTCTAGAATTAATTGACTAGATTTAATCATAGGAAACATGGCTAGCAACGATGAAGGACAGGGTTCTGGTGATTGCGACGATGCCTATCGGGCGGCAGACGAATTTTTTAGCCTTACCGATGATCAACCGATGTTATTGCTGGGCCCACCGGTGGCATCGGGGACTGAGACCGACACGCAGACCGGTGCTGAGACTGAGACCGGCGCTCAGACTCAGACCGGCATCGAGACCGACGCTGAGACTGAGACCGGCGCTGCCTCAGGGAGCGGAGCCGGTGTAGAACCGAAAGCAAAGAGGCAACGGGTTCCTAACAAACTCAGTACTACTAGAGTGGTGGTCACGGAGGTGGACGACGGCAATTTTGAGCCAACGGCGCCCGAGGAAGCGTGTCGATGCTACGGCAATCAAATAGGCTGCATCGTACGGACAACCGCCACCATGAACGATGAGAAACTACAGAAGATAGAAAATATGAGGAGCTCCCTCCTAAAGAAGTTTCACCAGATATTCTTGTTCCCGGGCCGGAATGAGAAGGATTATAAAGATCCAGATGAGGACCCGACAATGAAGAAGATAAAAAAACACGCCATGACCAAGTTTAGCGACGTGTTGGCCGCCTGGAAAAATCGAGTGAAAGCAAGGATCATCGACAAGAAGGAACCCTACTCCGAGATTGTAAAGGATAATCCGACAATCACGGAAGAGCAGTTTCAAATATTCAAGGAGGCTTGCGAGGCCGAAGATGCCAAAAAAAAGTCTAAGTACATGAAGGGGCTTCAAGAGAGGAACATTGGGAGCCACCACCTCGGAAGCCGTGGTTACGGCGGAAAGAGGTCCAAATGGGCCAAGGAGGACGCGGAAGCCGCGAGTCTGGGCATCCCAGACCCCTTGGCGGAGTTCACCGTCCCGCAGGAGCGTGATGTCCTCAGGGCCCGGCACCGTTGGGACCCAATGAAAAAGGTTTTCGAGACAACACCGGTCATTACGGAGTTCATGAGACTGCTGGTAATTTTAGTTTCTGATCAATTCGACTGCACACGTTAGTCATATTTGTAAACGATCGTTGTGCCTTTTGCAGAGAGAGCAGCACAGGATTGCGGCCGAAAGCGACTCGCCATCTGAGGCATTGGCGAGGCCCAAGTGGGACACTCCATTCAACCGTGCGTTGAACATATTGAAACAACAACCGGTGGATACTCGACCGTCGTATGGACGCGTGCACGGTGTTGGAGACGGCGCCACGTGGAAGAAGTACTACTGTGAGACCACGGAGGAGAGAAAGGAAAGACGGAGATTAAATGAAGAAAACATCGACAAGAGGGTTGAGATTGCGGTTGATAAGAAATCAACTGAGACAGTCGCAACAGCGGTAGCTGCCGCAAAACAGGTGGCTTTAGATATTTCTACTACCTTGGTTCCGGCCGTTTTCGATTGGACCAGGAAAAATCCAAAAAAAGATGCAGCGGACTTTCCCCTTGCTGACTTCTTGGCGGGGAGCAGCTCGACTAGCGTTGCACCAGCACCTGCAGCTGCACCTGCTCCCGCACCGGCTCCCGCACCGGACGTGCTAGGCGATGCTTCCTCTTTGGCTGAGCTCGACGCCCTCACTGTATCTGTCACACCGGGCCCCTTCAATATAAATGTATAATCTCCCGTTTTCGTTGCCTTTCGGATGTCTCATGTCGCAGACTTTTCTTTGCAGGCCGACGAAACCCCGTGCACCATATTGTACACCATCGGCGACCAGAAGGTGGACGTGGGGAAGGCGACGATAATGGAGCCGAAGGAACCATTGTTCCACAGCTGGCCGATCCCCCCGAACGTCTTCAAGGTTTCCGTGGCCAGTGTCAAACCGGGCCACGAGAATTTGCCTCCTCCAGTACTACTGGGGGATGACGACGAGACACCGGGGCGGCTTGGTGATTGTTGCAATGCTGGGTGGTTCCTGTTGTGGCCAAAGAGTCTGCTTCGTCTGGAGGCGGCCGTGAGCACACCCACGAGCACGCAGCCTCAGCAAGGTATGAACATCAACGCCCCACCTACCCAATTATCATCGGGTGTCGGGTTGGGTGATAGCGGACGGGGTAAGGAGGAGGCTCCATTAGTCGCTGATGACGTCGCCATGGATGAGGATGAGGACGACGATGGCACTGCTGAACAGTATGTCTATACTGGCGCCTCCTCAGGGTTTGAGCGTCATGAGTCGGTGCCTGAATTGCCGTCTCAACATATTATGGACGACCTTCCGGTAGTAAAGAAGTTTAGGAAGAGAGCGAGGAAAGGCAAAAAAGCTGTTTCTATGATCCAGCCGCCTCAGCAACCTCGGCTTCAGGACCGTATAGATATCCCCGGTGCGGATAAATGGCATATCCCTGGTCAACCAATCCTACCTGCAACAGCGCTACGGGCCAGATTTGGCGATAAAGAGACTTCATGACGATGTGCTGCGGTAGAGAAAGACCTCATCGCCTCGAAAGATCCAGGATACCCACTCTACGTGGTTAACATTCCGCGGCAAATGTCGTACGTTGACAGCTTCCCCGCGGATAAGTTCTTCCTCCGATTTGATTACATATTCGACATGTTTCACGTGAAGAAGCTGGATTTTACGTTTGTCTGCATTTATGCCTTGCACATGAACTACATCATCGGGGTTGAGCAGATATCTCATATCTGTGTCCCTGACCCGTACTACATGCACAAGGGTTTCTTGGGAGTCTACGCAAATCACTGTGAATACGCGAGGGATTACATCGTCAGTTTCATGCTCACCAATAAGGATAAGGGGGCGATTCTCGTGCCTTATCATCCCGTGTAAGTCATCCGCGCTGCTATCCTTCCTTCGATTTCAATCATTCATTTGCACGGTGGAGGCTAATTAATTTGAGGACTTATTTTGCGCAGCGGCGGGCGCGCCGTCCTCATCATCCTCTACCCCCGATTCTCCCACGCTCTTTACTTGGACACGTCGAAGAACATCCACAAAAAGGATTACACCCACATCAAGGATGTTCTCGACAGTGCTATGTATCACTACCAATCACTGGGTGGAGAGGTCAGGGACAAGAAGATGAGGGGCGGCAGGGTCGCCTTCGGCCATAAGACCAACTTCTGGTGCATCCAGCAACCGGACGATTCTCTTAATGATGGATTCTATGTCCTACACCACATGCTGGAGTACAGACGGGATCACCAGAACCTTCGCATGGCACCTTCTTCCGGCGATGCCCATATTCTGCAATGGGCAAAGGACATAGGAGATATCGAGGATCATCGACTTCGAGCTGAGTTCTATAACATCCAGCGCGAACTTGCCCAAATCATCATGAAGGAGGTCGTCAGAAAAATAGGGATGTTCTACGGAGAAGGACAAATGCCGCGGGAAGACGCCCGAACATGGATAGCCTCTCAGCGTCTCGACCTGAAGCCTTTCACTAGGCTCGAGGACTATCTCCCTGACTTGGATGGATGGAACGACATGTTGGAATGATTGTCGATATATGACAATGTGTCCGTTTAGTCCATACTTTCTGTATGACAAAACTTTGAGTTATGCACGGTGAAACTTTATTTGTGATGTAATTAAACTGTCCTCCTCCTCGACTAGCGAAAATAACTCTAGTTAGGGCATTTTGGGGTACGATGAACTTTGTTATTTATGCTTATGATATGTTGTTTTTATTTTTGCCATGTCTGTCTCTTTCTGTTGCTCAACTATATATGTTGCATATCATCGACTCATGTGATGATGCAGGTGCATAGATCATAGATGGCGAAGAAGTGCTATGCCAGGAGTATATATACGACAAGTGGCCGGAGTGTCAGGCCCTTCCGGTTTCCGAGCGACAGGCAGTAGTTAGTTTAGAGGTTCACGCTAATGCGAAAGAGGGATACGAACTCATGTTCTCAAAGTGATAGCTCTTCTCGCGTATATCATTGTTTAGATGGATGACGATGTATTTGCATATCATTCGAGACTTGTATCGCTATTTTCGAGATGATGACGAGAGACCACTTTGTGTTGGATGATGATTATGATGATGACATGATTTGATGAGACTAATTGTATGTATATGCTATGATTACATTTGTATGTGTATGGTATGCTAAAGATTATTGTATAAAGCCTATTCAAATACAAAACAAATACAAAACAAATATGCAGGAAAAAAACTAATAAATAAACTAGTAGTAGCGAGGGGGAAATTTAGCAGTAGCACCGCATTGTCAGTAGCGCGTCCCAGCAAACAGCGCTGCAGATAATATCAGTAGCGCCCTTTCCCAAAGAGCGCTACAACTATTCATGTATAGCAGTAGCGTGGGACAACCGGCGCTACTGCTATACGTTAGCTGTAGCGCCTTATTAGTAGCACCGGTGCCCGCGCTACTGAGAGGCCCAAAACCCTCGCTGCTGGTAGGCTTTTCCCTAGTAGTGGGCTGTTCAAGCCATCCGTAGTATGGGAAGGGGACACCGGTAACAACAGTCCGGACCCGGCCAAAATACCCGATACCGAACTCTCTGACAGAATCGGAGGCTCCGCCACCGAAATAACACCTTCAACCCACGAAATAATGGCCATTATTGCCCCGTGGACAGAACCATTCCTGGCCTACCTAACTAGACAGGAACTTCCGGAGGACCAAAATGAGGCACGCTGCATAGTGCGGCGATCCAAGGCCTACAGGGTCCATGAGGGAGAATTGTACAAAAAAAGCACTACCGGAGTCCTTCAAAGGTGCATCTCCGAAGAGGAAGGGCGGAATCTTTTGGTAGAAATTCACGCCGGACTCGGCGGTCATCACGCCACAGCCCGGGCTCTTGTAAGCAAGGCCTTCCGTACATGATTCTATTGGCCAACGGCCCGGGCAGATGCACATGACTTGGTCCAACGCTGCGCCGGTTGCCAGCTCTTTGCAAATCAAAGTCACATGCCACCTACCGCCCTCCAAACAATCCCCATTACATGGCCCTTTGCGGTCTGGGGGCTTGACATGGTTGGACCCCTTAAAGGGGGAACCCACAAGAAAAAATACTTATTGGTCATGGTGGATAAATTCACCAAATGGATAGAGGCCAAACCTGTTAAAACAGCCGAATCCGGACCGGTGATAGATTTCATATCCGGGGTTGTACACTGTTATGGCGTCCCCCACAGCATCATCACTGATAATGGCACGAACTTCACGGCCGACGAGGTAAAACTCTGGTGCAGCAAAATGGGCATCAAGCTCGATTATGCCTCAGTCTATCACCCACAAACCAACGGTCAACTCGAGTGAGCAAACGGTCTTATAATGAGCGGCATTAAACCCAGATTAGTGCGCTCCTTAACGGAGTCTAACACGCACCGGGTAGAGGAGCTCGACTCCGTACTCTGGGGGCTGCGGACCATGCCGAATCGTAGTACCGGATATACACCCTTCTTTATGGTGTATGGCGCAGAGGCACTCTTGCCTTGTGACATAATTCATGACTCACCTCGAGTGCGCATGTACGAAGAAAGAGAAGCCGAGCTCGATCGGCAGGACAGTTTGGACACCCTGGAGGAGGAGCGCGACGTAGCCAAAGCCCGTTCCGCATTTTATCAGCAACAGGCTCGAAGATACCAAATCAGAGAAGTACGGGCCAAAACTTATAACATTGGCGAACTAGTTCTACGCCTGCCGGATAAGAAAAAGAACAAGCTCGAGCCCAAATGGGAAGGTCCCTTCATTATTGACCAAGTTCTGACCGATGGAGCGTACCGACTGCGGGATGCATCGACTAGTCGACTCGAGCCGAACCCATGGAACATGCCCAGGCTCCAAAGATTCTATGCCTAGCACCAGACTCTATGTTAGTCCCCTCCCTTTGTCCATTTTCTGCATATACATTATCCGTCTTGTTTATCTTTCTTTCTTTCTTTTATTATTTCTCTAGGCCTTCAAGGGTCACCTTGTGCCTCACTTGCACATTACAGATGCGCTAGCCGCACTCTTCATACCTGGGGGCTTCTTTTACAGAAGCTTAAATTATTTATCTAGGCCTCAGGCCCCACACATGTGTTATACTTTCACATGTACCTTTTTTCACCATTATATGCATCGATATGACTTAAATTTTGTCCAAACTGGGTTGCCTGGCTCTTGTATTTATGCCCTACGTTCCCGTTAATTCGGCTAGGGCATAAGGGGAGCACCTCTGCGATTGTTACTACCTGGTCAGCCGGATGTGTACCTCAGACTGGGTGAAGCCGAAAGCTAGCGTTCTTAAGGGAATATTTGGTCGGTGAACAAAGGATGATTTTTATTTATTATCCATATCTGCCCCCAGATGTTTTTCCTGCGTTTCCTATCCCAGTCCGGACATGCACTTTAAGGCATCCTTACCTAGGGAAAGAAACCCTTAACAGAACTATTCTCCCTGGAAGATGTTTCTTACTACCCATGTAATATAAAATAACTAGTTGGGCACTTGTCTGATAAAGCACTAATGACCCCTACGCCTGGTCTCCACGCATACCCCGGTTCTTATATAACTGAGCGGGTATTTGGATACACTCCAGATTATTGGGCCCGGAGGTTGAAGCGAAAAGGTCCGCAACGACAAATGATCTACAATCCGGCAAGAAGGCATTATACATGTCACTTTAATTCCATAGTCATGCATACTGACTAAATTCCTCTTCTATACCATCCAACAGGCGGTCTAGCTTACAATCCTATTGAGAATACTTTGCGGCTAATTCTACTTGCCCATAAACTAAGCTAACGGAGATCTCTTTTCCGTCGGGCCCCATAGATCCGACCTCGGCCATGTGATTTGGGTCTGCCTTGGTATACTGCGTCTTCACCATGGCCCAGGCTTCTCTGGCACCCTGTCGACAGACTGATATCTTCCATAATCAGAAGCGCCGCCGTGCTCCCTTGAGCTTCTCCGCAAGCTCGACAACGCCCTCTGGCAGGGAGACGGACGGCCACAAGGCCTGGGCAACACCCTACATCACCTGCCGAACTTGTTCGTGCAGATGTGACAGCTCGGACAGAAGATCACCCGCAGACCCGGGCATTTCCTCCGCAGGATGACCCGTCAGCATACGTACAGACATAACGCTGTTAGTCGGCTTCTTCGCCGAACTCCTTTAAAAGGATTCGTTCAAGCACTTACTGAAAATGCCGCGCCGAAGCCGCTTATTCTCCTTTTCGGAGTCTACAAGCTGGCCCCGAACATCTTTTAGTTCCACGCTCAGCTTAATATTGGCATCTTGGAGATTGTTTTTCTCCCGCCTAACCTCAGTCAGCACGCGTTTGCCAGCCTCTAGCTATCGCATAACATGCTGGTCCTCCGGATTCTCTCCGGATTCATCTGCAACATCTGTTGTTAGATCTGCAGCCATGCCGCACATTATATGGTAACCATCATTCTTTAAAGTAAATGTTACCAGCAGGTGACTTTTTCGGTTCCTGCAATGCGGCCACAACAGCCCGCAGTTGGGTCTTGCATTCCTCCAGCTCCTGTGACAGCCTAGTATTCTTCTCTATAAGAACTTGCACAATAAAGATGATCCTTAAATCAGTTCTGCTAACTGTTTCAAGTCTCAGGGGCTACTGATACATATAAATCGTCAGATTTACTCACCCGTACATCCTTTACATACTGATCCGTGGCTCTGGCTAGACCATCTTGAGCAGCACGGAGGTACGCCTCTCCAGAATTGAAGGCGTCAAACGCCTCTGGTGAGAAACAAGCGTCACCGAGTACGGCCCGGCGGCGCCTATGATTCATGGCGCTTTCCACTTCTGAGTTTGTAGCGGATAATCTATCCGCATCCTCTGTAGGGGGATTATTCGGCATCTGCCCCATATCGGCTTCTGCCTCCATGTCCAGTCATGGCGCCCGACTGGTGGAAGCGTGATTGGCAACATCGCCGGACATATTTCGGCGAGCGTTTTTTCTGTTAAAGAAACACGGGCGTCATTACATTTCGAGAAAGACGACAACCACGGAAGCGGGTTTTGTTATACCTTTGCGCTGGCGTCTCCGTCCTGACCGCCTTCCTTTTTGGCCTACCCGGCCTCGGTGCCTCCTGTTGGCGCGTTGCCGCGGGTTCGGTAGGGCGTCTCGAATGCCTTCCCTGTAAAATGCCATGTGTATATGGTGGGTGAAGTGTCTAAAAGGGGATCCTAGTTTTGGAGTTGGGATTTTTGGTTTTTCTTACGTGCGATGCAGGGAGCAGTCCGAGATAGTCGGCCGTAATGGCCACCATGGCATCGTCGCAGCTTAACTGATAGAACTGCCGGTCTATCAGCTCCACGAATATAACTGAATCTTCTTCGAGTTCGGAGTCGAGGGCCCGGTCAGGGTCCTTTGGTTGTGGAGAAGGGCTGCTGACCTCCTTTATGGCTTTTCGCAGTTCCTGCCGCAAAGTGGCAAGGTGAATACTTACGACAAAGAATGTGGGAAAAATGGGAGCAGGGAGATATAACTTACCCAGCTTGGAGGATTGTACATGGAGAACCCATCCCGTGGCTTGATGCGGGTGAACTCCTCTTCCCCATCCTTGAACAATTCGGACATAATTTTCGCTAAAGCGGCGGCATTGTCCGGACCCTTACACCCGCAGCGGGTTGAGCCAGAGCTTTGATCCGGTTCATCAGATAGAGGACTTCTCTGTTGTGTTCCACCTGGGGGCTCCGTGGGCGCCAACTTCGGCGTTTCTTCAGAGGGGCATTGTTGAACTCAGGAAGACCCCGCCGAACAGGGTCCGGAAGGGGAACGTCCTGCATATAAAACCATTCTGAAGGCCAATCTTCGGGCGACTTCTTCGGAGTACTGGACAGGTATCCGATATCGGTGATGCGCCATATTTCGGCTCCGCCCACTTGATAAAGTGACCCCCTCTATGTGCGAGGGATGAGGCAAAATAGCCTTTTCCACAGCTTGAAGTGAGCCTCGCAGCCCAGGAACAACTCACAGAGAGCCACATAGTCGGCGATATGTAGGATGGAGGCGGGGGTAAAATTGTGTAATTGGAGGCCGAAGAACTCCAGGAGCCCGCGGAGGAACGGATGAATTGGAAATCTGAGTCCCCTTAATAGATAGGGAACATGGCAGACCCGTTCCCCCATAGAGGGACAGGGAAAGCTCTCCGCTTACTCCCCGCCATTATAGGTGGCGAGCCCGGCTCGAATGGGCACCATGTACGCCAGAGGGAGAAATCCCTTAGTCTGCAGTTCGACTAATCGACTGTGCGGGACTGAACACCTCTCCCAATCACCGGGCTTAGGGCTACGGGGGTGGGAGGAGGAGCTGCGGAGGTCGGCCATGCTGGAATGGATCCTTCCGAAACGCGCTCTGATGGATTCTCGCTGGGGGAGGATGGTATGGATCGGATCTAAGAATCCCCATCCCTTTAATAGACAATTTATTTATCTGGCTAGGGGGGCGAATGTAAAAATGCCCTGGCGCCTTGTATTCATTCAACACATGGGAGAAAGCCCTTATTGGGCACAGAAGCCAAGAGGTTCAACATTTATGGATCCAGACACTGCTTATGTACACTTGAAAATTGGAGAAGAACCCGCCTTGCAATGTCGAAGACAACACTACGTGCCAGACTCATCGTCATTGAAGCCTAGTTCGGGGGCTACTGAGGGAGTCCTGGATTATGGGGTCTCCGGACAGTCGGATTGTATCCTTTGTCCGGACTGTTGGACTATGAAGATACAAGATTGAAGACTTCGTCTCGTGTCCGGATCGGACTCTACTTGGCGTGGAAGGCAAGCTAGGCAATACGGATATGTATATCTCCTCCTTTGTAACCAACCTTGTGTAACCCTAGCCCCTCCGGTGTCTATATAAACTGGAGGGTTTTAGTCCGTAGGACAACATAAAATCATACCATAGGCTAGCTTCTAGGGTTTAGCCTCTTCGATCTCGTGGTAGATCAACTCTTGTAATACCCATATCATCAAGAATAAATCAAGCAGGACGTAGGGTTTTACCTCCATCAAGAGGGCCCGAACCTGGGTAAAACATCGTGTCCCTTGCCTCCTGTTACCATCCGCCTTAGACGCATAGTTCGGGACCCCCTACCCGAGATCCGCCGGTTTTGACACCGACACCTGTCATGCCCGAGGGGGGCTCGGAGCCTCCGGTGCCCCAAGCTATCCTCGCTACTGCCTCCCTGGTGATGACGCCAGCCGACGTGCCAGTGCCGCCTCCTCCCCAGGCCCTTGCAATGGTGGACTGCGCCCCCCTCATTAGGCCATGCGCCCAGGACGAAGCCTATGTCACACTCGGTCAGCTCTGAGCTGACCTCCAAGATGCCGACTGGTGCCTTGTGAGGGAGCGCCTCGGGCTTATCTCAGGGTGGCTCCAGGCCGACACATCCGCGAAGATGGCCTAGGGTCGGGCCGGGGCCGCCGCCGCCAAAGGCAGGAAGGAGGCCGCCGAAGCCAAGGAGGCTTGTGACGCAGCGTTGGCCAACGCTGCGTCCGCAGAGGAGCGCCACACTGATGTGTGATATGTCCATTTTGCATGATGCTTTTATATCGATATTTATTGCATTATGGGATGTTATTACACATTATATCACAATACTTATGCCTTTTCCCTCTTATTTTATAAGGTTTACATGAAGAGGGAGAATGCCGGTAGCTGGAATTCTGGACTAGAAAAGGAGCAGATGTTAGAGACCTATTCTGCACAACTCTAAAAGTCCTGAAACATCACGGAGAATTATTTTGGAATAAAAAAATATTGGGTGAAGAAAGCACCAGAGGGGGAACACCTGCCATCCATAAGGATGGGGGGCGCGCCCTACCCCCCTAGGCGCACCCCCTGCCTTGTGGGTCACCTGGGAGGCCCCCAATGCCCATCTTCTGCTATATGGTGTGTTTTGACCTAGGAAAATAAGAAGGAAGCTTTCAGGACGAAGCATCACCGTCTCGAGGCGGGACCTGGGCAGAACCAATCTAGGGCTCCGGCGGAGCTGTTCTGTCGAGGAAACTTCCCTCCGGGAGGGGGAAATCGAAGCCATGTCACTACAAAAAAAAGAGACATCCGTGACATTTTGGGCCGATAATTGTGACATAACCCGGTATCATCATAGATGTGGTGGACTCCTACTTCTATGACAACAAATCATGACAGAAAATGGGCTTTTCGTCCTGGGCGGGCCGGAGACGCAGCTGCATGACATTCTTTGGGCCGTCCATGACGGAAAAAACCGTGGTAGAAGCAAGGGCGAGGGAAATATTGGGGAGTGCCCGGTTACGGTGGGTGGTCGAGGCCGAGCGATGCGCATTTCTCTCGTACACGTACGCATGTGTGTGCGAGGGGTTGTGCTCTAACTGAACCCAAGCGAGGCGTTGGGCTCTAATTGAACCCGAGCGATTGCACTAGCTACGTTACTAAACCTCGATTGATCCCTTGCTGTTAACTGAACCCGAGTGATTCCTTCGCTACTGCTGCTAACTGAAGCCGATCGATGTTGCCTTTGGATGAACAGTGAGTGTTGTTGGGGGGGGGGTGGATGAACAGTTCCCGGTGGGGGGTTGGATGAATAGGACCCCGTGGTAGTAGAGGTTGTTGCCGCTGGATGAACAGGACCCCGATCGAGCCGGTTGGGGGTGGATGAACAAGACCCCATGGAGGGCTAGATGAACAGGACCCCGTGAAGGGCTGGTTGAACAGTAGCCAGTGGAGGGCTGGATGAACAGTAGCCCATGGAGGGGTGGTTGAACAGGACCCCATGGAGAGGGCTAGTTGAACAGTAGCCGGTGGAGGAGCGGTGGAGGCTGGATGAACAGGAGCCCGTGGATGAACAGTCACAAGTGGAGGCTGGAGGAGGTCGACGGTGGATGAACAGTAGCCTGTGGAGGCAGTCGATGGTGGAGATGAACAGTATCCCGTGGAGTCCCATTTTGCGGTATGCCACACACCTCCCAATGAACAGGACCCCCGTTTCGACTGTAGCGCTCCAACACAAGTCCGTTTCCTGCGTTTTGCGGTACGCCACACCCCTCCCGATCAACATGACCCCATTTCGACCATAGGAGGTCCAAGAGAAGTTTGTTTCCTCCATTTTACGGTACGCCAGACCCCTCCCGATGAACAGGATCCGGTTTCGACCGTGGCCGGTCAAACACAAGGTCGTTTCCTTCGTTCTGTGGTACGCCAGGCCTCATTTGATCGATTGTTCCGTCCAAGCCGGTTGGCTCCCGATGAACACGAGAATGACATAGTTTCTTCATTCCGACCCAGCCATGTACACGAGCCCTGGCCATACGTATGCGTGAGTAGGCGTTCGAGACCCCGCCTGTATGTGCGTACATGGCCGTATTTACTTTCTTGCACCCTGGTCGCTATACGTACGTGTACATGCTACGTGCACACCTCTACTACGACACGTGCGCGCCTATACTACGACACGTGCCCTTCCTTACATGGCCACGGTTCATCGCTGCAGCCTGCAGACAGACCAATCAACCAGTATGTACGTACACGTTCGTGACTAGAATGACAATGCTACGTACGCTTCGACCAGGTGGGTCCCGACTGTCAGGCACTTCCTTGCATGCGAAGATGTAGCTGGTAGGTCCCAGCAGTCAGGGGGAAACGTTTTTTTTCACGAAATACGGTGGCCCGTCTGATGGGTCCCTGCTGTCAGGTGGAGGAATAATTATTGTGCGCGTAATAAGGAGGCACTTCCTTGTTGCGGCCGTGGACCCAGCTGTTAGCCTCTCCACGTACAGTACTCTTCCGATGGAAGTCGTTCCTTGACCACGTTGACCATGCCGCACCGAGAGCACCAGGGCGGTGACGACGGCGAGGCCTAGGAAGGGGATGACGCAGAGCCGGGGAAGATGCGGTAGTGGATGCCCACGCGGAGAGGAGTATGAGGGTTCACTGGTTCGGCTGCGGTGTGAGGCTGCCGTTGCCGTAGAATAACAGGGGGTGTGGGTGAGTAGAGGGATGGCCTGGCCAGCGGTGGGAGTAGTAGGGGGCGGTGAGCCCTCCGCAACATCATAGCCGACCACGGGAGGAAGGAGCGCACGACACGACCGGCGCTGGTTTGGGCGGCTAGAGCAAGAAGACCAGAGGTTGAAGAAGCACTACGGCCGTTGGATGGACATCGCACGGTCACTAGAGCTAGAATCGTTCATGTTGACTAAGTTGACAAAGCCCTCCGTCCCCGTCAACTTAGTAGGCCCACAAGTCAGCCTCCCACTATGGTGGGTCCCAGCTAGCAGAGGGTATTCATTCTTTTGTGCGTAATAAGGAGGCACTTCCTTGCGTGCGAAGATATAGCTGGTGGGTCCAACCTATCAGCGGGGGAACGTTTTTTTCGTGAAATACAGAGGCCCTTCCGGTGGGTCCCAGCTGTCAGCTGGAGGAATCATTATTTTCCACGTAATAAGGAGGCATTTCCTTGGGTGCGGCCGTGGACCCAACTGTCAGCCTCTCCACGTACAGCCCACTTCCGATGGTTGTCGTTCATTGACCATGTTGACCACTCCACGCCGAGCGCATCCAAGGTGGTGGACGACGGCGAGGCCCCGGACAACAACGAGCTGGAGATGGGAAGACGCTGGAGTGGAGTCGCAGATGGAGAGGTGTACGAGGGTTAACTGGTTCTAGTGTGGTGTGGTTCGGCAGTCGGTGGAGAAGAACAGGAGGTGTGGAGGGGTGGAGGGATGGCCTGGCCGGCGGTGGGGTAGCGCTTCACAGCGAAGCGTGCTAAGCAGAGCTACATGCAGGAGGAGGTGGGAGCAGGTGGTCCCGACAGCGCTGGAGGAAGAAGACGAGAGATTGAAGATGGATGCCGGTCGTTGGATGTAAATCCAACGGCTAACGATGTCAGAATCATTTGTTGACTAAGTTGACAACGACTTGCGTTGGCTTCGACCTATTGGCCCACATTTCAGCCTCCAAAAATGTGGCACGTATTCAACCCATTTTTTCAAAATTTACAGTCAATTTGATCTTTTTTTTAGAATTACAGTCCATTTGCTGGGCTGGATGAACAAATAATGTAGCGTCCATGCGGCCCATTTATTTTTTTCCTAAAAATTACCGGCCATTTGCACTTTCTCGAATACACGATTTTGTCGGGCTGATTCTAATTATAACGTTGGGTTGGGCGCAGCAATGTTATCAAAAAATAAACAGGGGCTGAGCATTTTGTTATAAATATATTTAAATAATAAGTGATTTATTATTATATTGATCCTTAAATCTTACCAAGCTTTTGTACACAATCACCAGGATTTTTGTTGCCAAAAAAATCCAGGATTTTATTGTTAAGAAATTATTTTTAGAAGTTAATAAGATGTGGGATATTGTTTTCTTACATATGTAAGTATCTCTTAAATATATGATGACAATAACAATAATATATAATAACATATAAAATAATATAAATATATATAATATAGTTAGAAGGAAACATAAGTTGGACCAGGCGTTCCTATTCTTATATACAAAAACAGAACATACCTTTGCGTTTTCTTCAAAAAAAATACATAAGTTGGGCTGCCGATGTTTCAGGAAAAATAAAACCTTGGATGGGAGGTCCATAGGCCAGTCGATACATGACGACCCTCAAGAAAATACAAACCGACATGTTGTGGGCTGCGCATGTTAAAAAAGAAATCCTAGACGGGACAGCCCACAACCCAGCTGATACTTGCTGCCCCAGTGATAATAAATGATACCTGCCAGCTCCCCGGCTTCGTTGTAAATTTATCTCCTTTTGTAATCACATTGAAGCACCTAAAAATGTAACTATGTTGACAAACCCATGGGCCCCAACATCAGTATAGCATTAGGAGGAAGTATTTTTTTCAATGAGGCACTTGCTTGCGTACGACCATAGACCTGGTGGGTCCCGACTCTCCGCCTCTCCACGTACAGTCCTCTCTAGATTCCTTTCACATGTGGGTCCCCATTGTCATCTACGCACACCATATCCAACACTTGCCAAAACTTCGTCCCTCATTTTCTCTATTTTTTGCACGCTTGACATTGTGTGGGCATTTTGAAAATATCATATATATTTGACCGTGCATCATATGAAGATGTGCTATGCATGAGTGTTGATCAGCGTGATGTTAACTGGCTGTTAGTTTCATTTTCTACCATGAATAAAACTTCCAACATGATGTTATCCCTGTTTGAAAAGGCCGTGTTAATAGAAATGCTCTGCCTCTAAAAGTTGCAGTTTCTTATCTGAAATTGAACAAGCAGTTTCTTATCTGAAACTGAAACTTGCAGTTTCTTCTCTGAGAATCACATTGTCTGCACTTTTATACTCCTATGAAACTACATTTTCTAAGTGCTAAAAATAGATCTCTAGAATTAATAAAATACTTCATATTGTCAATACTGCAAATTTGAAATTCAAAATACATTCATATATGAAAGTACTCTCAAAATACACAACACAAAACACAATTCACAACATGCAAATACTGACAACCCTAAGCTCCTCCTGACAATTCAGAACCTGCCTGACTATTGGGCTGGGGGGCAGTCTCCTCCTATTCCTCGGCGGCAGACAGTCGCCCTGTGAGACGATGTGAACGACGAGGGCGAGGATGGCGGGTAAGCGTCATCGGGCCAACTGCTTTTCTCCTCTTGCAGTTGGGTTCGGTCGACGAAGACTCCACCGGCTCGCTCTGGCATGACACCCTTACAGACGGCACCCTGTAGATGCTCGATCCTTCAATCTCTGGTGGATGCTCCATCTGGGATCGATACTCCCACCACCGCTCCCTCACGACCGGATTCGGTGAATCTGTTTGCTCCATGGCCCAGAGGAGTAGCTCTATGTACTCCCGCACAACTCCCTTCGGGAGTATCGCCGCCTTTTCACTCTGTTGCAGATATTTGGCCATGGATGTTGCCATCACTACTAGGTGGTCCTTGTTGTCAAACCAAGACTGTATCTCCAACATCCTGGCTATCTTCGCATGGTCGCCGTCTGTGATCCTCATGTATAGGTTGTACTCATCCATCGATCTACTTCTCCACAGCACCTTCACTCGCCGGCGGTGGTTTTTGAATGGAAGAGGAGAGGAGAAGCGCTGGTTTTGGATTAGAACGGGAGAGGAGTGACGCTGGTTTTGGATTGGAACATGAGAGGATGGGCGGTGGTTTTGAAATGGAAGAGGAGAGGAGTGGTGTTGGATTTAGATTGGAATAGGAGAGGAGCGGTGGTGGTTTAAGAGGAGAGGAGTGGCGCTGGTCTTGGAAGTATTTTTTTTGTTTTGCGTATTTTGGGTCAAAGTTTGATCACGTACTATATTTGACAAGAAAAATGTGAATGCATGTCACCAAAAATTCTATCATTTGGTTCGTATCTGAATGCACTTTCAAATTATATTATTTTTGCAACATATAACATATATTTTATTTGTGAAAATCATGGTCAATTATGACCCAGAATAAAAGGAGACTAGTTAATGTGGGGTCGCTTTCTTAATTGAACAGTAAAAATTGTTTTTGATTTTGATCCAGTCACAGCGCGTCGGCCCTCTCGTCCAATTCTAAATCATTGCTGCACGCTCCTCTCCATCTTCTCCATTGCAAACCACCTCCTCTTCTCTCCATCATCTCCATTCCAAAACCACCATCTCGCCTCTCCCTCTTCTCCATTGCAAAACCATGTCCTATCCTCTCCATTCCAAAATCACCGTCTCGCCTCTCCCTCTTCTCCATTGCAAAACCACCTCCTCGCCTCTCCATCATCTCCATTCCAAAACCATCGTCTCACCTCTCCCTCTTCTCCATTGCAAAACCACCCCATCTTCTCTCCATCACCTCCATTCCAAAACCACCGTCTTGCCTCTCCCTCTTCTCTATTGCAAGACCACCGTCTCTACTCCCATCTTCCAAAGCTAGCACCAGACCACTCAGAAGGACATCTATGGAGAGGATGCAGCAGCGAATCAGGCAGATCACCGGCGGCGACCAGGAAAAGTTAGCCAGGTTGAAGGAGATCCTTACTTGGTTTGACAATGAGCGGGAGATTTCGAGGACAGTGAGGTCCATGTGGCAATATATGCGAAACAGCGAGAAGGCGGTGATGTACTCCTCGGTGGCAGTCACGCTGCAATCCTTCGAGTTCATCGAGTATCTCCTCTAGGTGATGGAGCAGACAGATTCTCCTGAGGCAAAAGTCAGGCGGAGGGGGTGGGCGTATAGGTCGAAGGTCGAGCACCTAGAGGATGACGAATCGATCAAGTACGGTGTGCCGTTCGTGAGGGTGCAGAGCCTGCCGAGTCACATGAGTATTCGTTCTCCCACCACAAGAGGAGGCCAAATGGCACGACGTCGCTTCCCCGCCGTTCTCCACGATTCCCTCGACGCTCATCTCATTTCAACGGCGGCTGTAGGGTTTAAGGTAAGCTTCGCACTAACCTAATCTTCCATCTGCTCATGCTTACAATCAGTGTGACAACTAATGAAAATCATCCTTACAATCAGTCTCCGAGTACTACGCCAATCACCCTAAAATAGCTCTGGACCTTCGGGTCAAAGTTGTGATACTGTGTACAAATAAAGAAAAAGAGATTGGTGCTTCTTTCAGAAAAGAGTACTCCCTAGAAAACTGCCAATATAAGCTACTAGTATTTGGTTAGAGCATTTGCTGTCGAGAAAGATCTGTCCACAGAGTGCGCCACACATCCCACTGGTGGTGGTGGATGCCAATGCGTGCATGGAGCATGGTTGGTGTCGATAATTTTTACTTGGCACACCTCACACTCTGCATATATGCCGGTTACATCCGTACATTTGTGCAGTTCCACCAAAATGCAGCTGAATAACCCTATTTGCACAGATAATGAAAAAGCGTGATTACATTATAGTGGCACTAGTTGATGACACATACACTAATAAGTAGAAGAAAATATTGCGGTAGTATCATAGTATGCCATGCTGTGAGGGCGAGATGGGCCCTGCAACGCCTCATACGGGACGCCTCGTACTGGAAATCGACCCAAGTCTCCCCGATACACCTTCTGCCAGTGATGAACACCAGTGTACAACGGTAGTACAAGGAGGGGCCTTGAGACATTCGAATCTCTATTTTTTGTGCAGATCAACTAAAATTAAGCACCCAAGTTTGCAGAAACGCTTAAACATTAACAATGGTACTAGTTGATGAAACATATACTAACAAAGAGAAGCACTTTCTTTATCTACATTGGAAATGAAATGATAGAGAGGACACTCGCTCTATTTTAACTATTCTATTACTTCATTTTATTAATGGCACTAGGGTCGAGCAGGTGGGAAATGAGGTGTACCGTGCATCGCAAGGATGGAGGCCGGGGGTGCTTAGACTGGGAAGCTAAAGCTGGCTCTTTCAGTCCCTATCTTCCCCCCTGATGTTTCTGTGGTAGCATTTGGGTTGTAATCCAAACTTGGTCGAGCTGGTGCTGCGTCCCCCTACCTGCCTAGCTTATGCGGTGAACTTGTCTCCTGCTAATACTTAGTCCGTTCTAGTAGTAGTTGCATAACTGCCCGTTTACACTGAGATGTTGTCGGATAATGGTTCTCTATGGTTGGGTTTCTTTAATGAAATCAGAGGAAACCCCCTCTTTCAATATATAAAAAAATCAGTGGCACTAGCGGTGCCAAAACATTGCCTCAAATTAATAGTGCCACTAGATTAATGTGCAAAATAATAACATTACTGCTTTATCATGGCAGTGCCAAAACAGTAGCACAAGAGCAGACTCAACATGCAGGATCTTTGGCAAACGGTCAGACCAAAAAGGAACATACCTCGTGATGGGAACCATATCTACAGTCAACGCCATCGTAGAAGGGATGACACGAGTCGCCAACATGGATGATTTGATTCATGGGACCTTTTGGTGCAGTTCACCTAAAATGAAGCAATGTCCCATGAGCTAGCAACTTCTTCTTCATTTTTTTAAGAAAAGGGCCCCAACCCCGGCTCCATTTCCATCAGAAAACGAATCCCACAGAGCTTCTTCCTCATTAGTTGCAATAAAATTGAGCAACATCAAGGTTTGTTGCGAAGCTCCTGGAATGTTCAACTATAATTTGGATATCATTTGTGCAGTTCAACTAAGATCAAGCGTGAAATGTATATCTCTATTTGCACAAAAAAGGTGGAAAGGAGGGTGACTAACAAGTGATGAAACATACATCAAATGAAAAGAAGCATGTTCCTTATCTAAATGGCAACCCTACAAGGATAGTAGCAATTTCTAAAGCAACAACATTACTAGATATTAGTGTGGGCATTATGATTAACTATGACAACCGTTAAATACGACATTACTTTAATGGTGCCATTGCTTCATTTTACCAGCAACATTACATTAATAGCTGCTACAGAGTTGGTATTTGGCCATGGGAGAGTAGGCGGACCAGGACAGTTGCATTTCTAACAAAAAGAAGCAACTTATCTTAATGGGAACGTTAGCATGACATGAAAAAAAAGTGCCATTGATTCATATTACTGGAGGCATTACATTGAAAACAACATTGGTTTAATGTGTCTTTACTTTTAACAGTGCGACTGCTATATTTTACTAGTGGCATTACATAAGAGTGGATCGGGGAAACAAACATCGGAACATGTTATCTGGGTTGGTCCCATTTTTGTTTGGTATAGCCACCTTATACTGTGTGAGGCTAGAAAATCTAGTGCTGGACTTACTCTGTTGACTTGTCCCCTAGTCCCCACTTCCTTTCCTTTTTCAACCAATAGATCGAGCTTATATTGAGTTTGTACTGCGTTTCCCTTTATTTCCCTATTAGACCAAGTGACCAGTTGGATAGCCAGTCTCTACTAATTTTCGCCCCCATTATTTCCTCTTTCGACCAAGTCCTAGATTCAGGTAACAAACCTTACCCCACCCCCACCCCCTTTCTTCCTTGTTTGAACCAAGTAGTACTAGATTCGAGTGCATGAACTAGTTTTACCTCTTAACAGTAAAAATTTAGGTGGCTTTCGAACAGCCGATCGATCCTATCTACGAGGGGGCCTGAGAAATAGTAAAAGATACAAATGCAGCAATGTCAGGAGCTCAGGAAGTAGAGCAAGGCCGGTTTCGAAGGAAGTTATACCTGAGGGTTGCGGGATGTCGCTAGGTGGGCGGCGGGAGGCCGGATCTGCCCACACTACGGCAACGAGGAAGAAGGGGTCAGAGGCCCTCCCTAGCCAGCGGTGCTTGGGATAGAACGACAAGGCACGCTGATTGGGACGCGCTGGCAGCGGGTAAGAGCCATCGCCGAGGACGACCGCGTGAACGTTGCCCCTTCTAACCTTCCCCGGCGGAGAGGATCCGGCTAGATCTGTGACCAGCGGTGAGTAGAGAGAGAGAGTGTGGCCACCACTATCGTGTTTAGATCTGGAGAGGACAAGACAGTGTCAAGAGAGCAACACTAGCAAGCAAGCGCGAAGGCTCCTGGCTATATAGTGGAGTACTAGTTTTCTTTTGTCTACCGGAGCCGGCTTAAGCTCGTCAATGACTATTGAGAAGTCTTCATTCATGTGCCCCAGAGGCGCAGTTGTCGTCATTTTGATCTGAAGCACCGGATTATAACATATAACACGAAAAAATGCCACATGACAAGAAACCATAACCTCACTACCCAAAGGAGACAACATGAATCCCGACGGACAAACTAGACGAGGATCAAAGCTCAAATTAAAGATAAACTTCTAGAAAAGGGGTCCATCGATAGATGTCCTAATTAACATAGCCGACTTGACCTAGATGGTAGCCGAGTAGTCTTCATGCATGTGCCCCCAATGACCAGTGCCTTGGAGGAACTCAGTTGTCGCTGTTTAACCCTCGCAATGATCCGAAGCACATGACACCTAATATTGCGATATTTTTTCAGATTTCTCATCAGAACTACAACCCTGTACAACACAACCTCCACGATATGTAGACGATAGCCAATTCAGGCGTCTGTTGGAGTCTGGTCACATGCATGGACGAACTGATCTTCCGTGTCATGCAGGGATCGTCCAGGCACCAACATCTGTACAAAACTTCTCTAGTACTATCGATCGTCTCTCTCTTCTATTAACTCACCGACTTGCGGGGCCGGGGAGTGTGCCAATGGTCAGTTCTCAATTGCGGTCCCACATGTGTGTGCAAACGTAATATGATGCGCGTTCCATTCGGAGAGCGGCATGCTAGACCGACCGACCGTCTGGGGTGCGACGCAAACGCGACGGGCGTGCTGTATACTCCGTACATGTGTGCCGCCATTTTCTTGAGGCTTTGCTCCATGGCGCAATCCATGGATACAAAATTAGTATACTGTACTAATTAAAAGCTGAGGGCGGAGCTTTTCCCGTGCGGTAGGTGGGGCTGTTCCGCCTAGTCGGTTCGATAGAGACACGAGAAGATGAGGGAGTAGGCTGCTGCAAACATAGGGCTGTGTGATTTGACAGCAAGTTACTGCTGGACAGGTGGGGCCCATGATTTGACTTGCCATTATCATTTTAACTATGGCACTACGACCGGCATGAGTCTCCCGAGTCCTGACCACCTCCATGGTATACAGGTGCCTCTCCCAATGCTTCACCATGTAGAGGCTGGCTCTTGCATGAGAGCCCACTCCTCCACTTTTTCCTTGCCTCTTTCCTCCACATATGCAAAAATGCCATGTAAGCGGGCTTATAGCCCACTATTGTACTTGCTCGTATAGGTGCTAAGCCTGCCACATAGGCATAAAGTCTGCTGTGGCAAGTTAATTAAGAAGAGAGACTAGTTTGGTGACTCCAGTAAGAAACAGTGCTAAGCGCGTGTACCTAGGTGAAAAGACAATTTTGAGTCTATAGCTAATTAAATGAAGCAAACTTAGCAACAAAAAACTAAGCACCTATGCATTGGGGACTTGAGTTGCTAAGCCATTTAATGCCCTTAGCACCTCATCTAAGCACCATTCCATTGGAAGAGGTCACTCCTTGGCAAATGCAATAAATACTACGAAGAAAGTGATAGAGATAAGTAAAAAAATACGCTTATAGCCAACCTTATAGCTAACCTTGTTGTATGAGTGACTAAGTGATGACTATATATGCCATGCCAACATCAGATAGCCTAAAGCATAGTGTTAAATCTCCAAGGGCGTGACCGCGCGAGCGAGGCGACGGTCGTGGTAGGCGCGACCATGATACGGGCTGCTGGCACCCCTTGGATCTGAGATCGAACGTTCGCATGCTAAGTTGCTGAAAATTTGCAGAATAACCCTCCAGGATAGGATATTCAGCCATAGGTCTAGAATCACGCCATGCAACCGTTCGATCTCAGATCCAAGGGCTCTCGGAAGCCCGTATCGTGGGAGAATGGAAAGCTTCATATCACCTGTAAATTTCCTGACGCTTGACATGATGTCGAAAGCCATTTAATTGGGCGTCGAGTAGACATGACATATAATTGGGCCCCCATAGTGCTGTGCATGAATCTATTTATCCACCAGGCAAGCCACTACCCTGCCGTTCGCACGCCCTACTCAACATTTTTTCAATCGAAAAACCGCTGGCAGTTCGCTCCTACTCATCCCCGAACGTCCTTTAACATTACAGAAGTTCACTCCTAGTCATCCCGTCCTTTCACATTACGACAGTTCCACTAATCCTAACCCTCCTCCCAAATCCATGGTGTCCCAAATCTCCATGATCAGCGGTGAGAACAAGGTTAGAACCATCACCGACAATGAGTCCAACGTCATCTACACCCGTTCTTCTGCGACGGTGAAAGGATGCCTTGCTCGCTTCAGACGCATGTTCGAAAACTCAAATGATGAGTGGGTCGCTGGGCTAGATGTTGAGTACACCACAACCCTAGACAAAGAGAAGAATCTAAAGGAGGAAGAGAAGATGCAGCCCGCTGTGATCTAGGTTTCATGCATGACTTATGCTTGGTCTACCACATATGCCATGCTGACGTTGAGTGCAAGGAATTTAAGAACTTCCTTAAGGGCGGCCTAGTCAAATTCGTTACTGTACACTTTGCGAATGACAGAACAGTCCTGGGTCGGATAGGCCTCGTTGTAGGCAACCCCTTCGACCTCCAGAAGAAAGGGCTGGTGCCCTCCCGTGATTAGCCTTCAATGCTGACCCTGGCAGGAGCCATGGTTCATCCTTCATATGGTAAACTGCAGAAACCTCCACCCAAGTTTCATCGTGCATGGCAGTGGAATGTAATAGATATAGACCACATCCACTACGCTGCAATGGATGGCTACCTATGTTTCAATATCTACAAGGGTTGGATGAAGAGCAAGAGCCAAGTGTGCGGTTCAAGCAAATAAGTATCGGCCAAGAGGAAGAGGGACAAGGACGAAGTCGAGGACGTGGACGAGGAGTCCGAGTAAGGTGGCAGTGTCGTTGCTCATGGTGGTTCTAATGCAGTGTCTATCGGATTAGTTGCTTAGTTTAATTTCAGGTGTTCTTAGTTTTATTTCAGGGGTGTGTTGTACTGAGCCCCCAGCAGAACTATGTTATGTTTCTTCTCGTTACTTTAACTCTTCAGTACGTACATACTAGTATTTCTT
Organism: Triticum urartu; assembly: GCF_056163025.1. Taxonomy (NCBI): domain Eukaryota; kingdom Viridiplantae; phylum Streptophyta; class Magnoliopsida; order Poales; family Poaceae; genus Triticum; species Triticum urartu. Next base: position 502,292,414 of record NC_141878.1, read on the forward strand.
ACAGTTCATGTTTTAGTTGGTATAGTACTACCACTCGTTTCTTCACATTATATACGTACAATATATATGGCCAACATCATATAGTCAGCAGTTTAGTTGTCAAAGAATTTCAGGGCGCTTAGTTTTGTCAAAGAATTTCAGGGTGCTTAGTTTTATTTGAGGGGTGTGTTGTGCTTGACACCATTATTGCGACTCAAATCTCTTTTGCCATGTTATAATAACATAAATACCGATGGACGAACATGCCAGCTCTCCCTCTATCTCACTATAGTAAAATAAAGTGTGGGGCCTACTTGATCCCAACAACATTCTTATTTTCCTATAAAATGATTCGCTTGGTTACTTCTGACAAGCGGAGCCACACTTATCATTGTGAGAATCGGCTTATTTTTGTCATATAACATGGTCAATGGGTTTGATGTGAAAATAACAATGTCTAATGGCATTTTGAGCAAACATCTAACTTAACGATGGCATTTTTGAGATATCTAATTGCATTTTAGAGCAGGCATCTCACAAATCATTGGCATTTTCGAGTAGTTGTAACTTCTAATGGCAAAACTGAGTAGTGATACACAACTAGTGGCATAAATAATAAGAACCCAAGAATTAAGTAGCTATGCTAATTTCTTTAATAGAATTTATCACCCCATTTAAGCACGTACTAGCTTTTTTAATAGTACTATATGTATAATTTGGCGAGGAGCGCTCTTTATATGTATCACCTTTTTTATTTAATTTCATCTTGTTAGTTTTGCTCCATGGCGCAATCCATCGATACTACTACTGTACAAAAGTATACATTTTTTAAACATCTAGAGGGCGGGGCAGTCTAGCTTGGTCGGTTTCAAGAGAGGCGAGGGGCTTTGTGATTTGACGACTCATTACTGCTGGGAGACGGGGCCTTGTGATTTGACTACTCGTATAAATGTGCTGACGACCTAAGGAGGAGCAAAGAACTGTGCGGTATACTCAAGTTTTCCACTGGAGTACGAGGAGGAGCACAAAACACGGCAGCCCAGTGCCATATGGTGATAAAAATGATCTAATTTGCTACTCATCTCATTGTTAGCATTGTTCTATTCATGCCTCACAGAGAACGTGACACGTGCCGCGAAACACCCGAAGCAGAAGAAGAAACACATGAGCAAAAGAGGAAGGAAGATTATCACCCCCAAAAAGAAGGAAGACGCACACACAAGTCTGGGGCGCTGCTCTCTACTACATGAAGGGTTGCTGGCCGCAGAGCCATAACTGCTTCTTCATCGCCTCCACGACCGCCATCTCCTCGCGCGTCTCCTCTGCCATCTTCTTCATTCTGTCCATGACACAGGATTTCTCGACGCGAGCCTTCATCATCTGTTCCACGGCTGCATTATGTACCTTGACAGCAGCCGGGTGCTTGATGCGGAGCTTCGCCTACTCCTCCTTCTGTTCCATGATGAGGGCATGCATCATCTTCATCGAGGAACTACTATTCTCATGCAGCTTCTTCCAGCCGGCGTTCTCCTCCTTCAGCAGGTCGAGCTCGTGGCAGAGCTTTGCCTTGTCCTCCTGAAGTTGCAGGATTTCGCCGGTCGCCTTCTTCTCTAAGGCAATGCTCTTCTTCAGCAGCATCACCAAGGCGGTCAACTCCCCCTGCTCATTGAGCTTAGCGGGCATGTCGTGGAGGCTCTCCTTCAGCAACTCCACCAAGCTGTGGATGAACTCCTTCTACTTATTGAGGTGCTTATTGAGCTGATCGAGCATGCCGACATGTTCGCCTCCACGGCTAGGGCGCTCCTGGGAGTCATCGCCTTCCCGTGAGAGATCTTTCGAGGTGTCTGCGAGGCGACGAGCCCTTTTTCCCGCAGCCTTGGTTGCCGCTCCCTTGTTATGAGTAGTTCTCGATCTAGAGCTCTGCACACCGGCCATGGCAAGGATGGACGAAGAAGGACTTATGAGGAGGAAGGTAGAGTAATTTTCGGTTAGGTAGTATCCCTTTTTATAACCTAAGTACTAGCACTAGTACTAAAACCTACATAGTGGGAACACATTCAGGTTTGGTACATACTAGTTGGTGTGAGCAGGCTTGCACTTAATTTTAGCACTAGTACTTTGGAATGTGATGGGAACAAGGTAAAGATTAATTGATGGATTTGTTTTCGGGGCCTGAAACGGCTCCCGATGAGTTTAGTGGAACATAAATTTCAAGTACTCCCTCCATCTCAGTTTACAAGGCTTGCATGTGTATCTAGGTCGTCAATGTAACTTATATAAAATAAATTGTTTAACATAAAAAATATATCATAAAAATAGAATATTTGAAGTTTGTAATGATATATTTTTCGTAATGTATGCCTCTTATTAAGTTGGTCAAATTAATGACCTAGGTACATGTGCAAGACTTGTAAACTGAGATAGAGGGAGTACTACACTGCTCAAATGTGGTCGCACAAGTCAGTGATGCAACTGGTTGTACATGTCAGACCAAGCCGATGCGTGTCCCTTCGGTGAGACACGGGTGCGATCGAGCGTCTGTTGGTGCGACTGACCGTAAAGTATTACGCGATGGAGACTCCTGGTTGTGGATTCGGTTAATTGTCACGACCAAGCATTCTAAAACTAGTGATAAATCAATTACCGTCTTTTTCCAAATGACCAAGTATTTTCACAGGAATACAATAAGTACATATAGACGGAGTGATTGTCAAGTTGCAGACTGACACGGCATTGCAAGTTCACTACAGCAGCAACCGACTAGGTCACTGCATCGCTGTAGAGAAAGGAGGGCAGCTCACCTCGCCTACGATGCATGCCCAGCAGCGCCGCCGCAATTGGTCTCAGGATTTGCCTTCTCCTACCGCCCATTTGAACAGTTGCACCGGCTGCTCATGCCATTGCGCAGACATGCACGTTCTTTCCTCCATAGTCGACTCCGTGAATATGATCTATGCCATTAGCCCTAGCTCAAAATCAACAATGCTGCCAGATGATGACATCCCTCAGCATCTCTCCCTTGAGATCGACTTGCGCCTCCGCCTTGTGCTGCGCCAGGCGTAGCTCCTTGGAAATTCTCTCCAATCGATGCGACACTTCCTCGATCCGATTTTCCCTTGCTGCCCACCACCTGAAACGCAGCCCTGGCATGTCCTCCGGCACCACCGATCTGTGATTCCAGAGCAATGGATCCCCTCTAAAACACATGTGGGTTTTACTCAAAGGCGGCAGTGCTGCGGGCCGCAGCGAGAGGGCAGCCCGCGGGATCCTGGGATCTAAGGGATTATCCATGGCGGGATCCGGTGGGCGAGGCGGGGAGGCGAGCCTAGGCGCTGGGAGAGCCCTACGAGGCTAAGATAAAGATAGTACTACTCCACTCTGTCCATATTTAAATACAAAGGCCACCAACAGTAGCCCTAGCAAAAATTGATCATGCTGCCTGCGTCTTGGTTTATTGGCCCCCTTTTTGTGCCACTTTTTATGACATGCATAAATATTATGTTACTTAAAAATATGGTCAAAAATTGGCACAAAATACGAAGGAGACCAATGGAAGTAGCAACCCATGATTTAACTACTCGCATGCACGCAGTGAAGTGGTAATGTCTTTCTTCCTCCCTCACGGCACTCAATTTGCATGCGCTATATTAGTTGACCATCAATGAAGTGAAGGACTTTACACGTGTCAAATTATCACATGGGGTGGATCTTCGTACAAAAATGCGTCCCCCCGTGTACCCGCGTGTGCGTGCGAGGGAATGAGTGAGTGCGTGGTGTGCGTGCACATCTTCGCTTCGTGCATGTACCGCCTGTGTGCCTCAGAGAGGACGAGTACATTCTTCTGGAACCAACAGCACATCACTGTGATCAATCCACACAAGGAGGTCGCGACAACACCTCCACATGTGCCACGTGGCTTCATGAATTGTAAGAGAGACACTGTGTAGCGTGCCATTGGAATTCTAATTTGCGTGTTTTGCACATAATCGAAGTACTAGTAAGGTACACATGCATTGCACACATCAGATTTGGCAACCAAATTGTGAATAAATACTACACTATAGCATGTAAGCTTTGAGTCATATATGCCTGATGTAGACGTTCATTTAATTCTTATAGTTCATCTCATTCAAAATCAATTAGTTTTTATAAAAAAAGCTAGGGCCTCTTTGATTCGTAGGATTTCCAAAACGCGGGAATAGGAAAAACATTGGATTAGAGTGGAATGTCGTCTTGAATCCTACAGGATTGTACGAGTGTTTGATTGTGCATAAAAAATGTAGGATTCTTTCAAAGAGGTTTGAGTGGATGGGATGTTTCCTATGAAATCTAGTGCAAATGAATCCAATGGTTTACAATCCTACGAATCAAACAACCAAGATAGGAAAAATTCCTAAGGATTAGAATCCTCCAAAATTCCTTCGAGAATCCTTTGAATCAAAGAAGACCTTAATCTATTTTATGATTCATGGAATTATGCATTGTAAAGCATAAAGTAAAAACAAATAATGGCAATTCAACTAGAAAAAAAGTTTGGGCAGTTATGATACGGAAGATTCTAGAACAAAGGAGAAGCACTTGTGTTTTGAGGTTTGTGCATTATGCTTAAGTTCAACCATGGAGTCTGCTAGATTGTACATGTGGCAAAATCCGGTGGGGGCTAGAAGATGGTGCGAGGGGCCAAGTGGAGGGAGACTATGAAGGAGTGCACAAGTGCAAGATCGATATTTAAAGAGAGGGGGCGAGAACGTGTGTTGTTGCCCGCAGTGGGGGAGCCATGAAAAATAAATGCATCTAGGGGGCCAAGCATTGCTATTCCTTTACGAGGAGGGCCAATTAATCAACTTAAACCATTTTACCAACAATTGTCTAATGATCCATATTAGCCTCGATATATAGTGATGTTAGGGGGGCAGGGCCCTTGCTGCCCCCTGTCTCCGCCACTGTGCGCGCGTCTGAGAGATGAAGCGGAAGGCATGGATGATGAGAGGGGGACATTGGATATATAATTAATGTGGGTGTATTAGCTATGTAATCCTATATAGAGAGGTATAGATTGATCAATGTGGACGTGGGAAAGAGGGTGAGACCTCACTAGATATATAGATTGATCGGTTTGTGTGGAAAACTAGGAAAGACCTAGCTATACACACACACACACATAGAGGAACATAGATCGTTGCGCATGCACATGAGAGATAAAGAATTCCCGATATGATGGAGAGGGGGAGGTGTGTGTGTGTGTGTTCATGCATGGGAGACCGACCTGAAGAAAAAGATTCCATGTGTGCGATGGATAATGCCGACTGGTAGTGTGTGTGCATGCATGCACGAGAGAAAGTTAGTGGTACAATTATAAAGAGAAGACGACTGTGTGGGTGTAAAAGACTAGGTGAGGTCATAATCAATGTAAAGTTGAATTCAAATATTTGAATGAGAGATCATGATGTTTGAAACCCATGCATGTATGAATATAACTGAGATATGCGCAGTGTGGTTTGGAAACGAGCATGTTGTACTATATACACATTGAACAATGTCAGACTGATTTGAATTCGAGATACCGATGGCACACATCGTTTGGCCACATTGCATCCATGCATGGACACACTATTCTAATTGGAGATGATGGGTGGCTTTCGCATCAGATATCTATATCTATACCCCTATATATATTATATTTTATATTTTTTTATATAGTGTGCGGATAACTTTAACTTTCAAAGATGGTCGTTGGATGAAGCCAATCCAATGGTGCAGAGATGGCAAATTTGAGCACTACTGGCCATTGGATATCATCTAGATTCCACCAGATTTTGCCACATGTACAATCTAGAAGACTCCATGGTTGAACTTAAGCATAATGCACAAACCTCAAAACACAAGCACTTCTTCTTTGTTCTAGAATCTTCTGTATCATAATTGCCTAAATGTTTTTCTTCATGATTTGCCATTATTTGTTTTTTACTTTATGCTTTACAACGCACAATTCCATGAATCTTAAAATAGATTAGCTTTCTTATAAAAACTAGATTATTTTGAATGAAATGAACTATACGAATTAAATGAACATCTACATCATGCATATATGACTCAAAGCTTACATGCTATAATGTGGTATTTACTCATAAGTTGGTTGCCAAATCTCATGTGTGCAATGCACGTGTACCTTACTAGTCTAAATGGTGTTTCTGTGTGTTGTGCGTCTTAAACACATTGTACGTAGTATCATACATGGTTTAGACCGAACATCTAGCTAGATCATACATGTACTATGATTTGAATTCAACATAAAATGGATACATATATTTGAATTTGAGATCGTATGTACATGTAGTTCGTATTTATATAGGAATTTACTTCTCCTATATTCATGTCATGTGTTGTGAAGATAATATTTAGATGGTTGTATAACTAACCCGAGTAAAATCCCATTCAAACAGGGAAAATGTACTCAAATTTAGTCCATATGCTAGATAACACACATTTTTTTATTGTTGAGGGAAGTGCAAATTGTTTTGGTATTGTACATGTTATGTTTGTTGTCCCAATTTTTTTAGTTTTCTTTGTTGTATTTGAATGCATTTCTAGTAATATAGTAAAACAGGACATGGCTCTCTCTAGTGATGAGGTGCGAATTGTCTTTTTTTGGGTACATGTTAAGCTTATTCTTCCGAAATTTCAAGCCGCGCCTTGTTTTGCCGAAATTTCAAGCTAGCATCTCTGTCTATCGTGTTGTGAAACTCCCACCTCTTCAACACGCGCCTTGTTACCCCAAAATATTAAAGATATATATATATATATATCTTTGTCTTGTTGTGCTCCGAAAACTCCCTCCATCTCAACCCGTGCCTTGCTATCCCAAAATTACAACGCGTGCGAAAACTCCCACCTCCTGCGAAATCTCGATACGCGAAATGCCCGTGATACCCCTGAACCGAAAGAACCGCCTAGCTAAAATCGGTGGGGGTACTTTCGTGACTTACCGCACATTTTGGACAAGCGCGTCCCTAAGCCATGGCTCCCCGCTCCCATCCCATCTGCCCACCCATTCGTACACCGAGGCCGCGAAAACCAGCGAAGCCCCACACCCTCCTCCATCTGCCACCCAGCCGGAGCCTCTTCCCCGACGACGTCGTCCATAGCAACACCTTGACGTCCCTCATCCATCGTACCGGATGAGGATCCATCGTCAATCTCGTCGTCCTGCCGGTTCCGCCACACCGTCCTCCACCTCCAAGGAGCTACCCCGTTATTCCCCTCGTCTTTCGTGCCACCTCCATTCCCACACCGTCGTCTTCACCTGCACCACCGAAAGAGCATCATCATCACCGTTTCCTCGAATGAAGCCGAGGCCTAATCAGCGCCACCAAAGAGGTTGTACACTAATTGCCACATTTTCTTATTGATTCGATCTCACGGTGCTGCCGACGCTCGGTCCCGAGTCGACATGGCGCGGCTCCATCCACGGCGGCGTCGCCGGCCACTTCCTCCACGGTGTCGCTCCCTCGGTGGCGATGTCCACATCAGTAGGAGCTGCTGCTTCTTTAGTTCTCGCTCGCGCTGCTGCTCTACTCTTGCTCTCGGTACCCTGCCTGGTCTGCTCTTGCTATTTCTCTTGCTCTTCCTCGCGATGCTGCTCTCACTCTTGCTCTTGCTTGTGATGCTGCTCCTATTTGGCTACACTTCAGTCGACTGAATCGACTTTTGGGTCAGTCGATTTTCAGAGGGTGGGGGTGTAACACCCTCGATGCGACTATAGCTCCCACGTGTCGAGGCACGACTTAGAGACATAATCGCATTGAAGGCATATGTCGCAAGTTAGGCAATCTTCACAACATCCCATGTAATATAAATCATAAAGGGGAGAAAACATAGTTGGCTTACACTCGCCACGTCAATCAAGTACATAAATAACATTACATCAATCAAACACTCATGGCCCGACTATGGCGCCAAAATAAAAGAGTACCCAACATGCGACACGGTCCCGATCACCCCCAACTGGGCACCACTACTGATCATCAGGAAAGGAAACATAGTAACGTTGAGATTCCTCGTCGAACTCCCACTTGAGCTCAAGCGCGACACCTGGAGCGGAATCATCAGGACCTGCATCTGGTGTAATAGTAATCTGTGAGCCACAGGGACTCAGCAATCTCGCACCCTCGCGATCAAGACTATTTCAGCTTATAGGTGAGACAAGGTAAATATGTGGAGCTGCAGCAAGCGACTAGCAAATATGGTGGCTATCCTGTTCGCAAAGGAGAGCGAGAAGAGGAGGCAAAGCGCGAGCGAGAAACTAGAGAGCAACCTGCGCAAACATTACTCCAACACCGTGTCCACTTCCCGAACTCCGCTGAGAAGAGGCCATCACGGTAACACACTCAGTTGATTCATTTTAATTAAGATAAGGTTCAAGTTATCTACAACCGGACATTAACAAATTCCCATCTGCCCATAACCGCGGGCACGACTTTCGAAAGTTCAAATCCCTGCAGGGGAGTCCCAACTTAGCCCATGACAAGCTCTCACGGTCAACGAAGGAATAGACCTCCTCCCAAGACGTTCCGATCAGGCTCGGTATCTCGGTAATTCAAGACATTTCGACAGGTTAAAACAAGACCAGCAACACCGCCCGAATGTGCCGACAAATCCCGATAGGAGCTGCACATATCTCGTTCTCAGGGCACAATCGGATAAGCAATCTGTACAACTAAAACCAGCCCTCAAGTTTCCCCGAGGTGGCGCTACAAGGGGCTCTAGGTTGGACCAACACTCAGAGGAGCATTGGCCCGGGGGGGGGGGGGGTTAAATAAGATGACCCTCGGGCTCCGGAAACCCAAGGGAAAAAGAGGCTAGGTGGCAAATGGTAAAACCAAGGTTGGGCATTACTGGAAAAGCTTTAATCAAGGCGAACTATCAAGGGGTTCCCATTATAACCCAACCGCGTAGGGAACGCAAAATCCGGGAACATAACACCGATATGACGGAAACTAGGGCGGCAAGAGTGGAACAAAACACTAGGCGAGAGGCCGAGCCTTCCACCCTTTACCAAGTATATAGATGCATTAAGATAACAAGATAATATAATGATATCCCAACAAGTAAATAAATGTTCCAACAAGGAACGGCCTCCAATCTTCACCTGCAACTAGCAACGCTATAAGAGGGGCTGAGCAAAGCGGTAACATAGCCAATCAACGGTTTGCTAGGACAAGGTGGTTAGAGGTTTGACATGGAAATTTGGGAGGCTTGCAAGAAAATGGTAGGTATCGTAGCATTGGCATAGCAAAAGAGCGAGCAAACTAGCATAGCAAAGATAGTAGTGATTTCGAGGGTATGATCATCTTGCCTGCACAGTTGTCAGAGTTGACTGGATCCTCGAAAGCAAACTCAACGGGCTCCTCGTTAGCAAAATCGTCTCCCGGCTCTACCCAAACAAGACAAACAAGCAACAAGGACACAATCAACCACGTGCAAGGATCAAACAAGACGATGCAAAGATGGTATGCTATGCGGGATGCAAAAAGCAAGACATGACAGGAAATGCAAGAACCTGGCCTCAACTTGGAAATCCAAGTGTGCCACTGGAAATATGAGATGAAATCGCTTGAAAATGATATAAAGATCATTGGAATCGGAGTTACGGTTTGGAAATGGCAAGCGATTCAAATATGACACCGGTCTGCGATTTACAGCGAGTAGCCATCTAAATGCAATGAGATGAACATGCTACAGCACCCAAACATGACAAAAAAATACATGGCAGGGATGCATTCAAGATGCTTAACAAAAGTCTAGCACTGAGCTACGCCCAATTCATCCATTAACAGGTTCAAACAAGCATGGCAAAAATTCATATGGCAAACAGATTTCAGACTTAGTGAAATTAACACTTGTCTGGAATCTCAGATCAGGTAGCACTCTTCGGAGCCACAAAACTACATGCTACAGGACCTGAACATGGCAAAGTAAAGCATGGCATGGAGCTACTCAAAGAGCTTAACAAAAGTCCCTTAGTGACCTTGAGCCAAAAGGGATCAGATAATACAATTGCAAGCATGTGAACATAGCAAAAAACATAATCAGTTTTCAGACTTAGTGAAAATTGGCACATGCTGAAACATAACTCAAGTAGGCATGTTTACAAGCTCGATGCACTCACTACGGAGCAAGTCATGGCAAGCTAAGCATACATCCATTAAGAAGGCACAAAATGCAAGCTATACATGGCAAGAACAATAGCATAGCACACACGGATCAACTACAACATCATCGGCAAAATTACAAACAAGTTGACAATCTGCGCAGATTCACAAAGTAGCAAAAGTAGAGGTCGATTGACTCAAGCTAGGGTGCTCCATAATTGCAAACAAAGACATGGATGGAAAGAGCACTACAATATTAACAAAACATCCTTAATGATCATCCTCAAAAGAGGCACGGATCATTAGGAAACAACATGAACATATGGCATCATGAGATAAACAGATCAAGGACTTGGTGGAATTGCTAAGTCCCTGAAATCAGAATTAGCAAGTGCACCACTTTACAAACTTGCACTAGTCACTACACACATCACAAAAATACATGGGTTGCAACTCTGGAAAGATGACAAAACCCTTAACAAAACATATGTAGAACATCAGGGCATATCATGCACACATTAATCATGGCAAAAATGACAAAAACCTAAATGGAGTAGCAGATCTGACAATTAACTCAAGTAGCCCTTTTCGAACAGCATTTCGGGCATCAAGATGAGCTCAAATGAAAATGATTCAATGGAATGAAATGATGTACACTCTGAGATGAACATTTTGATATGCTATATACATGAATCGGAGCTACGGATGCAAAGTTACGGGGCTACGAATAGGGCAACTTGGATCTGAGAATTTCGGGACTTAGAGAAAAACAACCTCCGGATCTAGGGTTGACTTTGGCACGGAAGTCGAGGCAGGGCCGGATCTCGCCGGAGTTGAAGTCACCGGAGAGAGGGGGAGATGGATCCGGCCGGGCTGTGGCCGGATCTGGCCGGAGCAGGGGTGGCCGGCGAGGAGGAGGACGGTGCAGGGCGGCGCGGGGACCGGGCCGGCAAGCACGGGCGGCGGCTGGCTCGCGCCGGCGAGGTGGTGGCTGCGCCGGCGATGGAGAAGGGCGGCGGCGGCGTCTGGCGTGGCAGCGTCGGAGCCGAGGAGGGAGGCGGCGTGGGGCGGGGACCTCGGGCGCGGGCGGCGGGGCGGGGACCTCGGGCGCGGGCGGCGGGGTGCCTTCGGGCTAGGGGGGCCGGCGTTGGGCCTGGCGTGCCTGCTTCGGTGGGGAGGCGGCGAAGCGGTCCCCGAGACAGGTGGCGGCGTCTGACTGGTGCGGCGGGGCGGGCGGACACGTCCGGCCGTCCGGATTTCGTCCGGCGGCGCTGAGGACGAAATAGACTAGGGTTTCAGATGAGGGGGATCCGGATTTTCGGGAGGGGGTGTATATATAGGCATAGAGGGAGGTAGGAGAGTCCAAATGAGGTGCGGTTTGCGGCCACGCGATCGTGATTGAACGCTCTAGATGATGGAGAAGGCTTAGGTGGGTTTTGATCCAAATTGAAGGGGTGTTGGGCTGCAACACACATGAGGCCTTTTCGGTCCCTCGGTTCACCGTTGGAGTATCAAACGAAGTCCAAATGATACGAAACTAGACAGGCGGTCTACCGGTAGTAAACCAAGGCCGCCTGGAAAATCTCGGTCCAATCCGGAAATGTTTAATCCCCACACACGAAAGAAAGGTAGAAATGACCACCGGAGGAGAACGAAGCGCCGGAATGCAAAACGGACAACGGGGAAAAGCTCGAATGCATGAGACGAACACGTATGCAAATGCAATGCACATGATGACATGATATGAGATGCATGACAACGATAACAACACATGGAGACAAAAACCCGAACCCGAGAAAATAAAATAACTTAACGCCGGAAACGGCAAGAGTTGGAGTACAAATTGGGAAAGTTACATCCGGGGTGTTACAACACTCCACCACTACGAAAGGATCTCGTCCCAAGATCTAGGACTGAAAGAATGCCGGGTGCTCAGAACGGAGGTGATCCTCGCGTTCCCAGGTAGCTTCACGGTCGGAATGGAGTGACCAATTGACTTTGAGAAATTTGATTGACTTGTTGCGAGTCTTGCGTTCAGTCTCTTCAAGAATAGCCACTGGGTGCTCACGATAAGAGAGATCTTCTTGGAGCTCAATGTCCTCGAAGTTGACGGTACGGTCAGGAGTCTTGAAGAACTTTAAGAGTTGAGAGACATGGAACACGTCATGAACATTTGCAAAGTTTGAAGGAAGTTCGAGTTGATAAGCGAGGTCGCCTCTCTTGCTATCAATCTTGAAAGGTCCCACGTATCTAGGCGCAAGCTTCCCTTTGATACCAAAGCGATGAGTACCTTTCATAGGAGAGACGCGAAGGTAAACATGATCTCTGATCTCGGAAGCCAAATCACGGTGCTTACTATCATAGTAGCTCTTCTGGCAGGATTGGGCTGCTTTGAGGTTATCATGAATGACTTTGCACATTTCTTCTGCCTCTGTGATTAAGTCATTACCCAAAAGCTGACGTTCACCGGTTTCAGACCAGTTGAGAGGGGTACGACACTTCCTGCCATACAAAATTTCAAATGGGGCCTTGCCCGAACTTGCTTGAAAACTGTTGTTGTAGGAGAATTCAGCATAAGGAAGACAATCCTCCCACTTCATGCCGAAGGAGATCACACAAGCCCTGAGCATATCTTCAAGAATTTGGTTGACACGCTCGACTTGACCGCTAGTTTGAGGATGGAAAGCTGTGCTGAAGCGGTTGTTAGTGCCCATGGCCTTCTGAAAGAATCCCAAAACTTGGATGTAAAGATGCTGCCACGGTCTGAAGAGATCACCTGAGGAATACCGTGCAGAGAGACAATACGAGAGGTATAGAGTTCCGCCAATTGAGTTGCAATGATCGACTCTTTGATAGGCAGAAAGTGAGCCACTTTGGTGAGTTTGTCGATGACAACGAATATAGCATCATTGCCACGCTTGGACTTTGGAAACCCAGTCACGAAGTCCATTTTAATGTGGTCAAACTTCCATTCTGGAATGGCAAGAGGTTGGAGGAGACCCAAGGGCCTTTGGTGTTCTGCCTTCACTCTTCTGCAGACATCACATTCATTCACGAATTGAGCAATCTCGCGCTTCATTCGAGTCCACCAATAAGCTTGCTTAAGGTCCTGATACATCTTCGTGCTCCCAGGGTGGATGGAGAGGAGAGAATTGTGAGCCTCATTCATGATCACTTTACAGAGGTCACCTTTGGGTACAACAATACGATCCTCGAAGAAGAGAGTATCCTTGTCGTCAAGGCGGTAGCACTTGTACTTGGGTTGACTCTTGGCAATCCCAATCTTCACCTTTTTCACCATAGCATCAAGAAGCTGGGCTTGGCGAATCTGGTCTTCCAAGGTAGGAGAGACTTGAAGGTTGGCGAGGAAACCTTGAGGAACAACTTGCAGATTAAGTTTGCGGAAAGCTTCACAAAGCTCGGGTTGATAAGGCTTGAGAATCAGACTGTTGTAGTAAGCCTTTCTGCTCAAAGCATCAGCAATCACATTGGCCTTGCCTGGAGTATACTCGATACTCGGATTATACTCTTGAATCATTTCGACCCATCGAGTTTGCCTGAGGTTGAGATTAGGCTGAGTGAAAATGTACTTGAGACTCTTGTGATCAGTGAAAATATCCACTTTTCTTCCCAATAGAAGATGTCTCCTAGTCAAAAGAGCATGCACAACTGCCGCCAACTCGAGATCATGAGTGGGGTAGTTCTTCTCATTAGGCTTCAACTGGCGAGAGGTATAAGCAACAACTTTCTTCTCTTGTATCAAAACTGCGCCAAGACCTTGGAGAGAGGCATCACAAAAGACCTCGTACGGCTTGGATTCATCAGGCGGAGTCAGAACTGGAGCAGTGATCAATTTCCCTTTCAAAGTGTTGAAAGCAATGTCACACTCCGGAGACCAAACGTACTTGACGTGCTTCTGGAGAAGATTAGAGAGAGGCTTCGCGATCTTAGAAAAGTTTTCAACGAATCTTCGGCAATAGCTTGCGAGACCGAGGAAGCTACGGAGTTGCTTCACGTTCTGAGGAGGTTCCCAATTCACAATTGCAGACACCTTCTCAGGATTGACGGCAATGCCCTTGGAAGAGATGATATGACCAAGATAAAGAACCTCATCAAGCCAAAATTCACACTTGGAGAACTTGGCGTAGAACTGATGTTCCCTGAGCTTATCGAGCACCAAACGCAAGTGCTTGGCATGATCTTCCTTGTTCTTCGAGAAAACCAGAATGTCATCGAGATAGACCAATACGAAGTCATTGGTGTAGGCGTTGAAGATGAAGTTCATCAGGCGAGAGAACATCGGAGGAGCGTTGACGAGGCCAAAAGACATGACAGTGTATTCATATGAACCAAAACTTGTCCTGAAAGCCGTCTTGGGAATATCTTGCTCACGGATTCGAATCTGATGATAACCCATACGGAGATCAAGCTTGGAGAATACTTGGGCACCTTTGAGTTGTTCGAACAGCTCATTGATGTTAGGAAGTGGATATTTGTTCTTGATGGTCTTCTTTTTCAATGGACGGTAATCAACACAAAGTCGGTCCGTTCCATCCTTCTTCTTCACAAAAAGAACACCACAACCCCACGGAGAAGAACTAGGCTGGATGAGACCCATTTTCTCTTGAATATCGAGTTGCTTCTTCAGCTCCTTCAACTCTTCAGGTCCGAGCTTGTAAGGACGCTTGCAAACAGGTTCCGTGCCAGGCTCAAGATCAATAACGAATTCAACTGGTCGGTGCGGAGGCATTCCTGGAAGCTCTTCTGGAAAGACGTCTTGATATTCGCAAATGACTGGATTTTGAGAGATAGCATCCAATTCAACCTTCTCATTGAGAGAAAACAAACGGATAGTATCATCACGAGCGGCAAAGACAATAACATCCTCAGACGAATGAGTCAATTGAATCTGCCTGGCTGCACAATCAAGCTGAGCCTTGTGCTTAGAAAGCCAATCCATTCTGAGAATAAGATCAATATCCGAGTCACCAAGAACATTTGGAGAGGACAAGAACTTATAGTCACCCAAAGTGATTGTAACATCCGGAACGCATACTCGAGATGTCATTTTACGGGCCGGAGAGACAATAGCCAACGGTTTCGGTAACACTTGAGTAACAAAATCATGCTTAGATGCAAAAGGTCTCGAGATGAAACAATGCGATGCACCGGTGTCAAAAAGAACTCTTGCAGGAATATCATTATCAGGAAGGTTACCCATGATGACATGTGATGAATCCTCTGCCTGAGCTGCATTCACCATATTGACCTTGGCGTGCTTGGGATTATGCTTGACCACAGCTGTACTTGCCGATCTGACAGGAGGAGGAGGAAGACGCCTCTGGTTGAAACACTTGTTGGCATAGTGACCCTTCTATTGGCACTTGTTGCATGTGACCTCTGAAAGCAGACGGTGATACGGAGCACTCGATCTTGGAGCTTGAGACGAAGTCTTGTTCTGAAAGCCAGGGTTGGGTGGGTGGGAAGAACCACTGCCACCTTTGCTCTTCTGCTGATACGGCTGACGGAATGGAGGAGGAGGAAGCCAATACTTCTGCTGCTTGGCCACTTGAGTAGAGGAAGAAGGAGTAACATCTCTGACTCGCTTCTTGGAAGCATCACACTTCAAATGAGCAGCCTCTTGCTTCAGTGCCATGTTGTAGAACTCATCGTATCTCAAGGGCTCAAAGAGAACAAGAGCTAGCTGAATTTCTTCTCTGAGACCACCCCTGAACTGATATATCATGCTCTTCTCATTAGGGACGTCCTGCTTGGCAAAGCGGGCGAGCTTCTGGAACAACTTGTTGTAGTCATAGACAGACAAAGAGCCTTGCTTCGGATTGCGGAATTCCTCACGGTTGCTTTCAACTACGCTCTGAGGAATATGATGAGCTCGGAAATCTTGACGGAATTCATCCCAAGTGATAACACGTCCACCTCTGGAATCCTTGTACTGCTGGAACCATTCTGCAGCTTGATCTTTAAGTTGCAAGGAAGCGAACTTAACAAAGTCCTCAGGCCTGACGTTACTGCACTCGAAATGCTTGCACAAATCCACAAGCCAATCGTCAGCATCGGTTGCCTCAACACAATTGTTGAAAGTCTTTGGCCCGTTAGCAAGGAACTGGTTGAGTGAAGCAAAGTGATTCTGATTGTTGCCTTGATTCCCTTGGTTGCCTTGATTGCGCTCTTGTAGAATTTGCATGATCAGCTATGTGTTTGCATTGGTTGCGGCCATCACAGCTTGCCATGCCTCCGGAGGAGGTGGCGGTGGTGGCGGATCAGGATTCGGAGTCATGCGCATTGGAGGAGCCATCCTGAAGAGGTTGACCACCATTAGCACATTGACAGACAAATATTGAAGCTGAATCCAACGGAATGAAAATGGCAACATATAGTCTTCACATCCGAACAGAACGAAGGAACGCATTCCTCTTGAAATGGTCACATATCCATAAATTGAGAAGCCACGTAGAATTAAGGTAGAGAAATAAATCAACAAGGTACGGATCAAGAACGAATAATCGGTAAGAAATCCCAATCTCAAACCAATATCCGTGGAAGAAGAACTAGAGCTACAAGAATTCCCACCTATGAAACTCCCGAACCTTTCCGGTTATGCAATCAGGTGTTGGGGATACAGGGGAAGCATAATATCTCACCCAAACTAGCAAATCCTACATCCAGCTGTATCCATCCTTCAACACATAACCAAGAAACCTTCGGAAACCATCTACCTCAACCTTTGAAAAGCATCCGTTATACAAGTTATGGCGATACTCCCAAACCCCCGCCCCAGTACTGGGTGGCGTCGAGGTTATCTCACCAACGAACTGCATAAAAGAGATTTTCGATGTTGGCGTACTAAACTCAGGTATTCCAGAACTGCAACGATAAAATTATGATGACAACACCTCAGAGCTCAACTCCCCGGGACACTTCCACTAAACCCCTGACAGGAGGCACCAAGACAATGTTCTCATCATAAAACCATCGGAACGATTCCACGATACCCGCGTGATCCTAAAAAAAATTAGTGAAATTTGAGAAGAGAAGAATCAAAACTCTACGTCAGGATGCCTTACCAGAGCGATGAGGAGAATGGGAAGTAAAAAGAATTCCTAAACTCTCCGATATATAATTCCTAAATGACTCAAAACATTTTACTAGACACAACTCGGCTGCTAAAAACGATCAAGCAATGGGGCTCCTAAAGTCGGGGAAGGCTCTGATGCCAACTTGTAACACCCTCGATGCGACTATAGCTCCCACGTGTCGAGGCACGACTTAGAGACATAATCGCATTGAAGGCATATGTCGCAAGTTAGGCACTCTTCACAACATCCCATGTAATATAAATCATAAAGGGGAGAAAACATAGCTGGCTTACACTCGCCACGTCAATCAAGTACATAAATAACATTACATCAATCAAACACTCATGGCCCGACTACGGCGCCAAAATAAACGAGTACCCAACATGCGACACGGTCCCGATCACCCCCAACTAGGCACCACAACTGATCATCAGGAAAGGAAACATAGTAACATTGAGAGTCCTCGTCGAACTCCCACTTGAGCTCAAGCGCGTCACCTGGAGCGGAATCATCAGGACCTGCATCTGGTGTAATAGTAATCTGTGAGCCACAGGGACTCAGCAATCTCGCACCCTCGCGATCAAGACTATTTAAGCTTATAGGTGAGACAAGGTAAATATGTGGAGCTGCAGCAAGCGACTAGAAAATATGGTGGCTATCCTGTTCGCAAAGGAGAGCGAGAAGAGGAGGCAAAGCGCGAGCAAGAAACTAGAGAGCAACCTGCGCAAACATTACTCCAACACCGTGTCCACTTCCCGGACTCCGCCGAGAAGAGGCCATCACGGTAACACACTCAGTTGATTCATTTTAATTAAGTTAAGGTTCAAGTTATCTACAACCGGACATTAACAAATTCCCATCTGCCCATAACCGCGGGCACGGCTTTCGAAAGTTCAAATCCCTGCAGGGGAGGCCCAACTTAGCCCATGACAAGCTCTCACGGTCAACGAAGGAATAGACCTCCTCCCAAGATGTTCCGATCAGGCTCGGTATCTCGGTAATTCAAGACATTTCGACAGGTTAAAACAAGACCAGCAACACCGCCCGAATGTGCCGACAAATCCCGATAGGAGATGCACATATCTCGTTCTCAGGGCACAATCGGATAAGCAATCCGTACAACTAAAACCAGCCCTCAAGTTTCCCCGAGGTGGCGCTACAAGGGGCTCTAGGTTGGACCAACACTCAGAGGAGCATTGGCCCGGGGGGGGGGGGTTAAATAAGATGACCCTCGGGCTCCGGAAACCCAAGGGAAAAAGAGGCTAGGTGGCAAATGGTAAAACCAAGGTTGGGCATTGCTGGAAAAGCTTTAATCAAGGCGAACTATCAAGGGGTTCCCATTATAACCCAACCGCGTAAGGAACGCAAAATCCGGGAACATAACACCGATATGACGGAAACTAGGGCGGCAAGAGTGGAACAAAACACTAGGCGAGAGGCTGAGCCTTCCACCCTTTACCAAGTATATAGATGCATTAAGATAACAAGATAATATAATGATATCCCAACAAGTAAATAAATGTTCCAACAAGGAACGGCCTCCAATCTTCACCTGCAACTAGCAACGCTATAAGAGGGGCTGAGCAAAGCGGTAACATAGCCAATCAACGGTTTGCTAGGACAAGGTGGGTTAGAGGTTTGACATGGCAATTTGGGAGGCTTGCAAGCAAATGGTAGGCATCGTAGCATTGGCATAGCAAAAGAGCGAGCAAACTAGCATAGCAAAGATAGTAGTGATTTCGAGGGTATGATCATCTTGCCTGCACAGTTGTCAGAGTTGACTGGATCCTCGAAAGCAAACTCAACGGGCTCCTCGTTAGCAAAATCGTCTCCCGGATCTACCCAAACAAGACAAACAAGCAACAAGGACACAATCAACCACGTGCAAGGATCAAACAAGACGATGCAAAGATGGTATGCTATGCGGGATGCGATGCGGGATGCAAAAAGCAAGACATGACAGGAAATGCAAGAACCTGGCCTCAACATGGAAATCCAAGTGTGCCACTGTAAATATGAGATGAAATCTTTTGAAAATGATATAAAGATCATCGGAATCGGAGTTACGGTTTGGAAATGGCAAGCGATTCAAATATGACACCGGTCTGCGATTTACAGCGAGTAGCCATCTAAATGCAATGAGATGAACATGCTACAGCACCCAAACATGACAACAAAATACATTACAGGGATGCATTCAAGATGCTTAACAAAAGTCTAGCACTGAGCTATGGCCAATTCATCCATTAACGGGTTCAAACAAGCATGGCAAAAATGCATATGGCAAACAGATTTCAGACTTAGTGAAAACTGGAATCTCAGATCAGGTAGCATTCTTCGGAGCCACAAAACTATATGCTACAGGACCTGAACATGGCAAAGTAAAGCATGGCATGTAGCTACTCAAAGAGCTTAAAAAAAGTCCCTTAGTGACCTTGAGCCAAAAGGGATCAAATAATATAATTGCAAGCATGTGAACATAGCAAAAAACATAATTAGTTTTCGGACTTAGTGAAAACTGGCAAATGCTAAAACATAACTCAAGTAGGCATGTTTACAAGCTCGATGCACACACTACGGAGCAAGTCATGGCAAGCTAAGCATACATCCATTAAGAAGGCATAAAATGCAAGCTAGACATGGCAAGAACAATAGCATAGCATGCACGGATCAACTACAACATCATCGGCAAAATTGCAAACAAGTTGACAATCTGCCCAGATTCACAAAGTAGCAAAAGGAGAGGTCGATTGACTCAAGCTAGGGTGCTCCATAATTGCAAACAAAGACATGGATGGAAAGAGCACTACAATATTAACCAAACATCCTTACTGATCATCCTCAAAAGAGGCACGGATCACTAGGAAACAACATGAACATATGGCATCATGAGATAAATAGATCAAGGACTTAGTGGAATTGCTAAGTCCCTGAAATCAGAATTAGCAAGTGCACCACTTTGCAAGCTTGCACTAGTCACCACACACATTACAAAAATACATGGGTTGCAACTCTGGAAAGATGACAAAACCCTTAACAAAACATATGTAGAACATCAGGGCATATCATGCACACATTAATCATGGCAAAAATGACAAAAACCTAAATGGAGTAGCAGATCTGACAATTAACTCAAGTAGCCCTCTTCGAACAGCATTTCGGGCACCAAGATGAGCTCAAATGAAAATTATGCAATGGAATGAAATGATGTACTCTCTGAGATGAACATTTTGATATGCTATATGCATGAATCAGAGCTACGGATGCAAAGTTACGGGGCTACAAACAAGGCAACTTGGATCTGAGAATTTCGGGACTTAGAGAAAAACAACCTCCGGATCTAGGGTTGACTTTGGCACGGAAGTCGAGGCAGGGCCGGATCTCGCCGGAGTTGAAGTCACCGGAGAGAGGGGGAGATGGATCCAGCCGGGCCGTGGCCGGATCTGGCCGGAGCAGGGGTGGCCGCGAGGAGGAGGACGGTGCAAGGCGGCGCGGGGACCGGGCCGGCGAGCACGGGCGGCGGCTGGCTCGCGCCGGCGATGGAGAAGGGCGGCGGCGGCGGCGGCGTCTGGCGTGGCGGCACCGGAGCCGAGGAGGGAGGCGGCATGGGGCGGGGACCTCGGGCGCGGGCGGCGGGGCGCCTTCGGGCCAGGAGGGCCGGCGCTGGGCCTGGCGGGCCCGCGTCGGTGGGGAGGCGGCGAAGCGGTCCCCGGGACAGGTGGCGGCGTCTGACTGGTGCGGCGGGGCGGGCGGACATGTCCGGCCGTCCGGATTTTGTCCGGCGGCGCGGAGGACGAAATAGACTAGGGTTTCAGACGAGGGGGATCCGGATTTTCAGGAGGGGGTGTATATATAGGCATAGAGGGAGCTAGGAGAGTCCAAATGAGGTGCGGTTTGCGGCCACGCGATCGTGATCGAACGCTCTAGATGATGGAGAAGGTTTAGGTGGGTTTTGGGCCAAATTGAAGGGGTGTTGGGCTGCAACACACACGAGGCCTTTTCGGTCCCTCGGTTAACCGTTGGAGTATCAAACGAAGTCCAAATGATACGAAACTTGACAGGCGGTCTACCGGTAGTAAACCAAGGCCGCTTGGAAAATCTTGGTCCAATCCGGAAATGTTTAATCCCCACACATGAAAGAAAGGTAGAAATGACCACCGGAGGAGAACAAAGCGCAGGAATGCAAAACGGACAACGGGGAAAAGCTCGAATGCATGAGACGAACACGTATGCAAATGCAATGCACATGATGACATGATATGAGATGCATGACAATGATAACAACACACGGAGACAAAAACCCGAACCCAAGAAAATAAAATAACTTAACGCCAGAAACGGCAAGAGTTGGAGTACAAATTGGGAAAGTTACATCCGGGGTGTTACAGGGGGGCTCACTGGAGTTAAGGAAGAACCAGCCGTAGCGGGGAGGGGAGCTTGCCGGAGAGGTACCCCACTATCTATCTTAGGGTTCAGGGTGGGGGCGGTGGTCGCCGGCGGTGGTCGCTGGCGGTGGCGGGGCGGTGGCGTGGGGATCAGCGGAGAAATAGCGCAACACCGGGGGGGGGGGGTGATGTCTACTACACAACCTTCTTCTTGTAGATGTTGTTGGGCCTCCAAGTGCAGAGGTTTGTAGGACAGTAGCAAATTTTCCTCAAGTGGATGACCTAAGGTTTATCAATCCGTGGGAGGCATAGGATGAATATGGTTTCTCTCAAGCAACCCTGCAACCAAATAACAAGGAGTCTTTTGTGTCCCCAACACACCCAATACAATGGTAAATTGTATAGGTGCACTAGTTTGGCGAAGAGATGGTGGTACAAGTGCAATATGGATGGTAGATATATGTTTTTGTAATCTGAAAATATAAAAACAGCAAGGTAACAAGTGGTAAAAGTAAGCGTAAACGGTATTGCAGTGCTAGGAAACAAGGCCTAGGATTCATAATTTCACTAGTGCAAGTTTTCTCAACAATAATAACATAATTGGATCATATAACTATCCCTCAACATGCAACAAAGAGTCACTCCAAAGTCACTAATAGCGGAGAACAAACGAAGAGATTATTATAGGGTACGAAACCACCTTAAAATTATTCTTTCTGGTCAATCTATTCAAGAGTCCGTAGTAAAATAACACGAAGTTATTCTTTCCGTTCAATCTATCCCAGAGTTCGTACTAGAATAACACCTTAAGTCACAAATCAACTAAAACCCTAATGTCACCTAGATACTCCAATGTCACCTCAAGTATCTGTGGGTATGATTATACAATATGCATCACATAATCTCAGATTCATCTATTCAACCAACACAAAGGACTTCAAAGAGTGCCCCAAAGTTTCTACTGGAGAGTCAAGACGAAAACGTGTGCCAACCCCTATGCATAAGTTCACAAGGTCATGGAACTCGCAAGTTGATCACTCCCATTGTCACCACAGATAAGCACATGCAAGACATACATCAAGTGTTCTCAAATCCTTAAAGACTCAATCTGATAAGATAACTTCAAAGGGAAAACTCAATCCTTTACAAGAGAGTAGAGGGGGAGAAACATCATAAGATCCACCTATAATAGCAAAGATCGCAATACATCAAGATCGTGCCGAATCAAGAACACGAGAGAGAGAGAGAGAGAGATCAAACACATAGGTACTGGTACATACCATCAGCCCTGAGGGTGAACTACCACCCCTCGTCATGGAGAGCGTCGGGATGATGAAGATGGCCACCGAGAGGGATTCCCCCTCCGGCAGGGTGCCGGAACGGGTCTAGATTGGTTTTCGGTGGCTAAAGAGGCTTGCGGCGGCGGAACTCCCGATCTAGGTTATGTTCTGGAAGTTTGGGTATATATAAGAGGTGTTGGCGTTGGGAACAAGTCAGGGTGGTCCCCGAGGCGGCCACGAGATTGGGGAGCGCGCCTAGGGGGGTAGGGCGCGCCCCCACCCTCGTGGGTGCCTCGGGACTCTTCTGGCCCATCTCCGATACTCCGTGGGCTTCTTCTGGTCCAAAAATAATCTCCGTGAATTTTCAGGTCAATTGGACTCTGTTTGATTTTCCTTTTCTGCGATACTCAAAAACAAGGAAAAAACAGAAACTGACACTGGGCTCTAGGTTAATAGGTTAGTCACAAAAATCATTTAAAATAGCATATAAATGCATATAAAACATCCTAGATGGATAATATAATAGCATGGAACAATCAAAATTTATAGATACGTTGGGGACATATCAAGCATCCCCAAGCTTAATTCCTGCTCGTCCTCGAGTAGGTAAATGATAAAAACAGAATATTTGATGTGGAATGCTACCTAACATATTTATCAATGTAATTTTCTTTGTTGTGGCATGAATATTCAGATCCATAATATTCAAGACAAAAGTTTAATATTGACATAAAAATAATAATACTTCAAGCATACTAACCAAGCAATTATGTCTTCTCAAAATAACATGGCCAAAGAAAGCTTATCCCTAAAAAATCATATAGTTTGGCTATGCTTCATTTTCGTCACACAAAAATGCTCTCATCATGCACAACCCCGATGACAAGCCAAGCAATTGTTTCATACTTTAGCAATCTCAAACTTTTTTCAACTTTCACGCAATACATGAGCGTGAGCCATGGACATAACACTTTGGGTGGAATAGAATATAATGATGGGGGTTGTGTGGAGAAGACAAAAAAGAAGAAAATCTCACATTGACGCGGCTAATCAACGGTCTATGGAGATGCCCATCAATTGATGTCAATGCGAGGAGTAGGGATTGCCATGCAATGGATGCACTAGAGCTATAAATGTATGAAAGCTCAACAAAAAAAAACTAAGTGGGTGTGCATCCAACTGGCTTGCTCACGAAGACCTATGGCATTTGAGGAAGCTCATTGTTGGAATATACAAGCCAAGTTCTATAATGAAAAATACCCACTAGTATAAGAAAGTGACAATATAAGAGACTCTCTATCATGAAGATCATGGTGCCACTTTGAATCACAAGTGTGGAAAAAAGGATAGTAGCATTGCCCCTTTTATTTTTTATTTGGCCTTTCTTTTTCTTGGCCTTTCTCTTTTTTTCTTTTTGGGATAGTGCTCTATTAATGATGATCATCACACTTCTATTTATTTACAACTCAAAGATTACAACTCGATACTAGAACAAAGTATGACTCTATACGAATGCCTCCGGCGGTGTACCGGGATGGGGAATGAATCAAGAGTGACATGTATGAAATTATGCATGGTGGCTTTGCCACAAATACGATGTCAACTACATGATCATGCAAGGCAATATGATAATGATGAAGTGTGTCATAATAAACGTAACGGTGGAAAGTTGCATGGCAATATATCTCGGAATGGCTATGGAAATGCCATAATGGGTAGGTATGGTGGCTGTTTTGAGGAAGATATAAGGAGGTTTATGTGTGATAGAGCGTGTCATATCACAGGGGTTGGATGCACCAGCGAAGTTTGCACCAACTCTCAAGGTGAGAAAGGGCAATGCACGGTACCGAAGAGGCTAGCAATGATGGGAAGGTGAGAGTGTGTATAATCCATGAACTCAACATTAGTCATAGAGAACTCGCATACTTATTGCAAAAATCTACAAGTCATCAAAAACCAAGCATTACACGCATGCTCCTAGGGGGATAGATTGGTAGGAAAATACCATCGCTCGTCCCCGACCACCACTCATAAGGAAAGCAATCAATGAACACCTCATGCTTCAAATTTGTCACACAAAGTTTACCATATACGTGCATGCTACGGGACTTGCAAACCTCAACACAAGTATTTCCCAATTCCACAATTACTCAACTAGCATAACTCTAATATTACCATCTTCATATCTCAAAACAATCATCAAGTATCAAACTTCTCATAGTATTCAATGCACTCTATATTAAAGTCTTTATTATACCCAACTTGGATGCCTATCATATTAGGACTAAATTCATAACCAAAGCAAATTACCATTCTGTTCTAAAGACTCTCAAAATAATATAAGTGAAGAATGAGAGTTCATCTATTTCTTCAAAATAAAACCACAGCCGTGCTCTAAAAAGATATAAGTGAAGCACTAGAGCAAACGACAAACTACTCCGAAAGATATAAGTGAAGATCAATGAGTAGTTGAATACTTATGTAACTATGTGAAAACTCTCTAACATTTAAGAATTTAAGATCATGGGATATTATTCAAACAGAAAGAAAGACAAAATAAAATAAAATGACGCTCCAAGCAAAACACATATCATGTGGTGAATAAAAATGTAGCTCCAAGTAAAGTTACCGATGAACGAAGACGAAAGAGGGGATGTCATCCGGGGCATCCCCAAGCTTAGGATCTTGGTTGTCCTTGAATATTACCTTGGGGTGCCTTGGGCATCCCAAATCTTAGGCTCTTGCCACTCCTTATTCCATAGTCCATTGAATCTTTACCCAAAACTTGAAAACTTCACAACACAAAACTCAACAGAAAACTCGTAAGCTCCGTTAGTATAAGAAAATAAATCACCACTTTGGTACTGTTGTGAACTCATTATAAATTCATATTGGTGTAATATCTACTGCATTCCAACTTCTCTATGGTTCATACCCTCCGATACTACTCATAGACTTATCAAAATAAGCAAACAAGACATAGAAAACAGAATCTGTCAAAAATAGAACAGTCTGTAGTAATCTGTATCATTCGAATACTTATGTAAGTCCAAAAATCCTGAGAAATTAGGAAGTCCTAGGCAATTTGTTTATTAATCTACTGCAGTTGGAATTGGTATTTTATCGCTCTCTGGTAAAAATGAAAATTATTTCCGTGAGCGCATACTTTCTGTTTTTTACAGCAAGATCAAATAACAATCACCCAAGAAGATCCTAAAGGCTTTACTTGGCACAAACACTAATTAAAACATAAAAAACACAATCATAACAGAGGATAGATTATTTATTTATTACTAAACATGAACAAAAAGCAAGAATCAAAAATAAAATTGGGTTGCCTCCCAACAAGCGCTATCGTTTAACGCCCCTAGCTAGGCATGATGATTTCAATGATGCTCACATAAAAGATAAGAATTGAAACATAAAGAGAGCATCATGAAGAATATAACTATCACATTTAAGCCTAACCCACTTCTTCTGCATAGGGATTTTGTAAGCAAACAACTTATGGGAACAAGAATCAACTTGCATAGGAAGGTAAAACAAGGATAACTTCAAGATTTTCAACACATAGAGAGGAAACTTGATATTATTGCAACTCCTACAAGCATATATTCCTCCCTCATAATAATTTTCAGTAGCATCATGAATGAATTCAACAATATAACCATCACATAAAGCATTATTTTCATGATCTACAAGCATAGAAAATTTACTACTCTCCACATAAGCAAGATTCTTCTCAATCGGAATAGTGGGAGTATCATAAGAAACTCGAATACTATAAATTGTTTCCACATTAAAAGAGAAATTTTCAGAAAGAGGGTAATCATAATCAAGAAAATTTTTATAAATATAATCATCACTACTTTTTATAGCATAAGTGTCATCACAATAATCATCATAAGTAGCAACTTTGTTCTCATCATAATCAATTGAAACCTCTTCCAAGATAGTGGAATCATTACTAAATAAAGTCATGACCTCTCCAAATCCACTTTCATAATTGTCAAAATAAGATTCAACATCCTCCAAAATAGTGGGATCATTACTTCCTAAAGCTGACACTCTTCCAAACCCACTTTCATCAATATAATCATCATAAATAGGAGTCATGCTATCATCATAATAAATTTGCATATCAAAACTTTGGAGGTTAAACATATCATCTCCATAAAACATAGCATCCCCAAGCTTGGGACAAACATTAATTGTAGCAAATAAATTCTCAAACATGTCATTCTCACCAAACATATCATCCCCAAGCTTGGGCCTTTTCATATCATAAGCATAATCACTCTCGTCATGAATAGTATGGATAGCACCAATAGCATAGCAATTATCATCATCACAACGAGTGATAGGAGCAACTTCATTTGGGAGGGCTACCTTTTTTACCTTTGCTTCTCCGTCTTTTCTTTTTCTTCTTCACATCATGTGTTGTCATGACCGGTTTTCCAATAAAAATGTTTATTGAGAAACCAATCTTTTGAGTCCAGTATGAGAAAAATCCTCCTTACTGGTAGACAAATTCTTGATACAATAAGCCAGTAGCATAAAATATATTACAGGGTCGAGCTACGGTTGCTCAACCAAATTATTACAAGCACGCCAATAATTATACATAATGGCGGATATGACACAGTGGTGTGGAGGCATACTACTGACTCGAGGATAGGGTGGTGGTGGAAAATCACAGTGGGGAGTGAGATACATGACTCTAAAACTGGCATCTCATCGAGCGTCGAGGTGAGGCTCGATGAATTTATTTGGTAGCGGAAGCGGATATAATACAGTGACCAAATCCAGGGTCGCACAAGACTGACTGGGATTCCTCTAGGCGTCGGACTCGCTATCAAATTCTTCATCCATGAGATTGCCTTCGTCAGCATCTGGCTAAAGCAACAAGCCAGGTGAGTACTTTGAAAGTACTCGCAAGACAGTTCAGACGTAAGATATAACAAATGCATGCATGGATGCGTCATGATTAATTTACCAATGCACGTTCAAAATTTAGCAAGCAAGGTAAGTAAAAAGGGAATCGGCGGTAGTCCGCCTGAAAACCCAACAAAAAGAAATAATAGGAAACCGATCGGGTGTCTGAAGCGACGCCTTGAAGGGTGAACAAATAAATAAAGATCATGCCGCAGTCGGGCGTCTAAGCGACACCACGTAAAGGGCATAAACTGAAAATAAAAGACATGCGTGCCACAGTCGGACATCGGGGCGACATCACAGAAAGGGCTTATATTGAAAGTAAATAACAGTACTGCCGCACTCGGACGTCTGAGCGACATCGCAGAAAGGGCTTTTATTGAAAGTAAATAATAACAATGCCACAGTCGGACGTCTGAGCGACATCGCAGAAAGGGCTTTTATTGAAAGTAAATAATAACAATGCCACAGTCGGACGTCTGAGCGACATCGCAGAAAGGGCTTTTATTCACAAGTAAATAATACTCATAATAAATATTCAATTCATGATAATAAACGGGTTAGTCCATCCACAGGAATAAACATTTAACCGGACTTAGCACTCATGTGATTCACCGGAGTCTCTGTCATTAAAACTGACATTTGTCAGGATAAGATAATACCGAACTTGGACATGGAATAGATGATTCAAATGAATATATGACTCTGCAGAGTTTGTACGAATTTTTTTCCCACAGCCAACGGATTTCCGTAGTCACGAAGGACTAGTTCCGTTTACGGTATTTCGGAAGAAAACATAGCTAACCAGTACACACCCATCCTACCTCTTGATGCTAGGAATCACCCTAGACATCGTCCAAGAAAAACTTTTGAGACGGGGAGATCACAATCTCGAATAGCATGGGATCAAATTTATATACGCGCGCTCTAAGGGGTGCCCCCCTCTCGGTCCCAACCGGAAACACCCATGCCCCCTGACCGGATGACTGGCTTTAATCCAGGGCCATGGAACCATCATCACGACCTCTCCTTTTGGTGTGTACCAAGAAAGCAGTTTGCAACTTACTAAGCCATATTCCTTGCGGAAAACATGTGGTAGTACAGGGAAGGAAAAATGGAAGGAACTGGACCGATACGGGTTGACACTGAAGTCATATAGTCTGGCATAAGACTGGCATGCTACAACACTGCCATCTTACCCATCCTCATGCCAACACATGGCCATGCATACTCACATCCATCCACTTATGGATTTTCGAAACTCACTTGCCTCTAACATGACATTCGTCGGTATGCTCATCAACATGCCATGAAACTACTTAATGCAAACATGCCAAAACAATCATCATATCAAAAGTTCAAACATGCTTGCCTGGTTCAGAGTAGTCGGAGCCTAGCTCGGTGAAGTTTGCGGTCCCGTCACCTCCTTCGGTATCTACGGTATAAAGAAAATATACGCGCTATCGTGAATACCGTGAGGTGCACAAAAATTTCTCCAAATATTTTTCAAATAAATCTGATAAAAAACTAGACAAAATTTCAAAGAGGACAGAAAAAGAATCAATCAAAAATACTCTTCTATTTAAAAGTTATTAGTGTTTTTGTCCAGGGACCTATCTGTAATGAAACAAAAACTTTCCAGGGTTTTCTTTATAAAAACATAAAACGCTTCAGTCCCGAATACGTCAGTCCAGTGGGGAAGACGTACTTTGCCCAAAGGCGTTTCCAGAAAATGATTCAAAAAGAATAAAAAGCTGACGGGGTGGACCCACCCGTCGGGTTTGAAAATAAAAACAGAGAGTTGGCGCCAGAGGGCCGCGGCGATCGCCGGCGGCGATCCACGGCGAGGCAGGAGGATCGGAGGGTACCTCCATGTTTAGGGCGTCATTCCGCGTCGGTTGGTGGTGGTGGTCGCTGGCGAACACCACGTCGGCGGCGGTCCTTGCTCCGGCGGATGATGGTTCGGGCGTGGATGGAGCTCGCCGGAGAGTGCTGCGGAGGGCAAATTGAGGAGGGGGTTAGACCTCTGGTAGCTAGAGGAGGTTACTGACGGAGTTTGGGTGCCGGGGACGGCCTCACCGGAGTGAAAAGGGGTGGAGGCCGAGGCGGAACGGAGCGACCGGAGTTGGGGGAGGAGACCTCCTCGAGGTCCTCCTAGTGGCCTGGCGGGGCGTTGGTGAGGTGCAGTGGTGGTGCATGCTCGAGGGTGAGCTCGGGGTCCCCTTTTATAGGCGATCCGAGGCGGTGTCCGTGAACGGAGTTCTCCGGTGATGGATTACGGCGGTGCAGTGCTTGGTCGGGAAGGTTCAGAGGTTGAGCGTTGTTGTGGATGTTCCCTGGTTCCATTTAGGTGCTAACCGCAGCGGGATTTGGTTGCTTAGGGGGAGCTCGACGGAACGGGGCGGCGCGGGCCCGTCGGCAGCAGGGAGCGCGCTCTGTGCGTGCCGCGTCACGGCGACGGTGCTGGATGCATGCGCTGGCGAGGAAATGGCCACGCGGAGGCACCAGGGGGTTTGGGCGGCGCCGAACGGCGTTATGCCGCCGTTCTGCTCCCTGTCGGACGCTACGGTGGTTCGGCCGCTGCAAGACACGCCGGCGCAGGCGGGCCAGGGTGCCACTGACGCCAGGAACATGCCAAGCGCGCGTGTGAGGCTCCGAACAAGCAAGCTAGGCCGTGAGCAACGTGCCAAGTGCACTGTGAGCATGTGACTGAATTTCTGACGAAGATCGACACTGAAACTCTGAACTTAACTGAAGATGAATAGAAATAGTGCATGCAAGGTGTTCGACAGAATGATCTAGGCATGTAGGGATTTTTCCTTGAGTTGAAACTTGGTGGGGTGGCCTCTCATTGCACCAGGGGGCTGCCTGAATTTTTGTGGAATTTTTGGAGCAGAGGAGATATGAATTTCACCAAATTTGGCAATTCTGGTCCAAACTTGCAGAGACTAAAATTTGAAAAATTTGAAAAGAGGGAGAGTGGATCAAGATGGTTCTGGGTTGTGGATGCTAAGGACAATCCAGAGGAGTTGGTTTGAGATAAAAACTCAAAGGCAATGAGGTACTTGCTTTGAAAATCACTCAGGCTCAAAATAATTGGCAGAAATGATTTGAGAGATAAAATAATTGAAATAAAATCCAAAACTTGTTTGGACCTGTTGAGACAGAGAATTTAGATTGTTCAAAGGTGGAGGGAGGGATTTTGAGAAGATTTACTATAGGAGACATGGTAAAACCATGGGTGGTTTTCAAGATAAGAAAAACCTCAAAATTCATAGAGTTCTTTTTATAAGAAAAAGAATAATTTCCAAAAATATACTTTGAGAAGGGAACCATCAGAGAAAGAGTTTTAAATGATCAAACACCATAGTTTGAAGAAGATACAAAAATAAAAATCCTTGCCAAAGAAGTTTTTAAGAGGAAGGTTTTCTGGAAAAATTTTAAATGGCCTCTTTTCAAAAACCAGCAAAGTTTTGGCTGAAAACCAAATAAAAATTTTGGAGTGTCACATGTGTGGGTTTAATCCTCTTTTTGGAGCTCCTTATTAATGAGATTGGTTGAATAGAAAGCTCCTCCTCGTTACCTGATTCATCATAAGAAAGAATAGGAGGATATTGGGAAATCTCTTCCCTTTCATTAGTATTCTCTTCATCTTCTATTTGTTTTTTGACTTTATGTAATTGGCAATGTAAGGATTTTCAATGTAATTCACCGCACAATACATATAAATTTCCTCTATATCAAAATCAAGAACTTTATGAAGGACAAACTCTGGAAGATTCTTAGTTAAACGTTTCATTTCTTCATAACCCACAAGCAAACTAAGTTCATTATGATGTGCAAGGGAAATCAAGTCATCACAATTTTTGGACACGATTCGATCATGAAACAATTTGCATTGGATATTTAAATGACCACGTTCATTGCAAAGTTCACAAGGATGGCTAAGAAAATTTAAATTTTCAGCACAAACATCTAGCCTTTCTTGCAACCATTTAGTTTCTAAATACTCATGCCTCTTGCACAATCTATTTTCCCTATTTGGTGTGTACTTGCAAACCCTATGTACTCCACAAAAATTGACATGCTTATAAGAGACATTTTCATCATGACTAGTGCAATCATCATTAGTACTATGGATATTCAACGAGTTTGTACTAACAACATTGCAATCACGCTCATCATTCAAATATTTAGTACCAAACATTTTAATGCATTCTTCTTCTAGCACTTGGGCACAATTTTCCTTTCCATCATTTTCACGAAAGATATTAAAAAGATGAAGCATATGAGGAACCCTCAATTCCATTTTTAGTTCTATTTTATAGACTAAACTAGTGATAAAACAAGAAACAAAAATATTCGATTGCAAGATCTAAAGATATACCTTCAGGCGCTAACCTCCCTGGCAATGGCGCCAGAAAAGAGCTTGATGTCTACTACACAACCTTCTTCTTGTAGACGTTGTTGGGCCTCCAAGTGCAGAGGTTTGTAGGACAGTAGCAAATTTCCCTCAAGTGGATGACCTAAGGTCAATCCATGGAAGGTGTAGGATGAAGATGGTCTCTCTCAAGCAACCCCGCAACCAAATAACAAAGAGTCTCTTGTGTCCCCAACACACCCAATACAATCATAAATTGTATAGGTGCACTAGTTTGGAGAAGAGATGGTGATACAAGTGCAATATGGATGGTAGATATATGTTTTTGTAATCTGAAAATATAAAAACAGCAAGGTAACAAGTGGCAAAAAGTGAGCGTAAACGGTATTGCAGTGCTAGGAAACAAGGCCTAGGGTTCATACTTTCACTAGTGCAAGTTCTCTCAACAATAATAACATAATTGGATCATATAACTATCCCTCAACATGCAATAAAGAGTCACTCCAAAGTCACTAATAGCGGAGAACAAACGAAGAGATTATTGTAGGGTACGAAACCACCTTAAAGTTATTCTTTCTGATTGATCTATTCAAGAGTCCGTAGTAAAATTACACGAAGCTATTCTTTTCATTCAACCTATCCTAGAATTCATACTAGAATAACACCTTAAGACACAAATCAACCAAAACCCTAATGTCACCTAGATACTCCAATTTCACCTCAAGTATCTGTGGGTATGATTATACGATATGCATCACACAATCTCAGATTCATCTATTCAAACAACACAAAGAACTTCAAAGAGTGACCCAAAGTTTGTACCGAAGAGTCAAGATGAAAACGTGTGCCAACCCCTATGCATAAGTTCACAAGGTCACGAAACTCGCAAGTTGATCACCAAAACATACATCAAGTGGATCATGTGAATATCCCATTCTCACCATAGATAAGCACATGCAAGACATACATCAAGTGTTCTCAAATCCTTAAAGACTCAATCCGATAAGATAACTTCAAAATCCATTACAAGAGAGTAGAGGGGGAGAAACATCATAAGATCCAACTATAATTGCAAAGATCGCGATACATCAAGATCATGCCGACTCAAGAACACGAGAGAGAGAGAGATCAAACACATAGCTACTGGTACGTACCATCAGCCCCGAGGGTGAACTACTCCCTCCTCGTCATGGAGAGCGCCGGGATGATGAAGATGGCCACCGGAGAGGGATTCCCCCCTCCGGCAGGGTGCCAGAACGGATCTAGATTGGTTTTCGATGGCAACAGAGGCTTGCGGCGGCGGAACTCCTGATCTAGGTTATGTTCTGGAAGTCTGGGTATATATAAGTGGTGTTGGCGTCGGGAACAAGTCAGGGGGTCCCCGAGGTGGCCAGGAGATAGGGCGGGGGCGCCTAGGGGGTTGGGCGCGCCCCCGCCCTCGTGGGTGCCTCGGGACTCTTGTGGCCCATCTCCAATACTCCGTGGGCTTGTTCTGGTCCAAAAATAATCTCTATGAATTTTCAGGTCAATTGGACTCCGTTTGATTTTCCTTTTCTACGATACTCAAAAACAAGGAAAAAACATAAACTGGCACTAGGCTCTAGGTTAATAGGTTAGTCCCAAAAATCATATAAAATAGCATATAAATGCATATAAAACATCCTAGATGGATAATATAATAGCATGGAACAATAAAAAATTATAGATATGTTGGAGACGTATCAGGGACCCTAGAGGAATGGCCGGGGCGGCGGTGGACCGGCGGTGAGGAGTGGTTTCGAGGCGGGCGGGGCAGCGCATCGCCGGCCGCGGGTGGCGGGGGGTGGCGTGATAACCCACAAGTATAGGGGATCGCAACGGTTTTCGAGGGTAGAGTATTCAACCCAAATTTATTGATTCGACACAAGGGAGCCAAACAATATTCTCAAGTATTAGCAGCTGAGTTGTCAATTCAACCAAACCTGGAAACTTAATATCTGCAGCGAAGTATTTAGTAGCAAAGTAATATGATAGTAGTGGTAACGATAGCAAAAGTTAATGATAACAACAGTAATGTTTTTGGTATTTTGTAGTGATGATAGCAATAGCAACGGAAAAGTAAATAAGCGAAGAACAATATATGAAAAGCTCGTAGGCAATGGATCGGTGATAGAGAATTACGCCGGATGCGGTTCATCATGTAACAGTCATAACCTAGGGTGACACAGAACTAGCTCCAATTTATCAATGTAATGTAGGCATGTCTTCCGAATATAGTCATACGTGCTTATGGAAAATAACTTGCATGACATCTTTTGTCCTACCCTCTCGTGGCAGCGGGGTCCTAATGGAAACTAAGGGATATTAAGGCCTCCTTTTAATAGAGTATTGGACCAAAGCATTAACACATAGTGAATACATGAACTCCTCAAACTACGATCATCACCGGGAGTGGTCCCGATTATTGTCAGTTCGGGGTTGCCGGATCATAACACATAGTAGGTGACTATAGACTTGCAAGATAGGATCAAGAACTCTCATATATTGATGAAAACATAATAGGTTCAGATCTGAAATCATGGCACTCGGGCCCTAGTGACAAGCATTAAGCATAGCAAAGTCATAGGAACATCAATCTCAGAACATAGTGGATACTAGGGATCAAACCCTAACAAAACTAACTCGATTACATGATAAATCTCATCCAACCCATCACCGTCCAGCAAGCCTACGATGGAATTAATCACGCACGGCGGTGAGCATCATGAAATTGGTGATCGAGGAAGGTTGATGATGACGATGGCGACGGATTCCCGTCTCCGAAACCCCGAACGGACTCCAGATCAGTCCTCCCGAGAGGTTTTAGGGCTTTGCGGCGGCTCCGTATCGTAAAACACGATGAATCCTTCTCTCTAATTTTTTTCTCCCTGAAAGCAAATATATAGATTTGGAGTTGAGGTCGGAGGAGCTCCAGGGGGCACACGAGGTAGGGGGCGCGCCCTGGGGGGGCAGGCGCGCCCCCCACCCTCGTGGCTAGGGTGTGGGCCCCCTGGTCTTCATCTTTTGCAAGGATTTTTTATTATTTCCAAATAGACGTTCCGTGAAGTTTCAGGTCATTCCGAGAACTTTTGTTTCTGCACATAAATAACACCATGGCAATTCTGCCGAAAACAACGTCAGTCCGGGTTAGTTCTATTAAAATCATGCAAGTTAGAGTCCAAAACAAGGGCAAAAGTGTTTGGAAAAGTAGATATGACGGAGACGTATCAACTCCCCCAAGCTTAAACCTTTGCTTGTCCTCAAGCAATTCAGTTGATAAACTGAAAGTGATAAAGAAAAACTTTTACAAACTCTATTTGCTCTTGTTGTTGTTGTAAATATGTAAATCCAGCATTCAAGTTTTCAGCAAATATTATAAACTAACCATATTCACAATAATGCTTAGGTCTCATGTTTACTCATATCAATGGCATAATCAACTAGCGAGCAATAATAATAAATCTCGGATGACAACACTTTATCAAAACAATCATAATATGATATAACAAGATGGTATCTCGCTAGCCCTTTCTGAGACCGCAAAACATAAATGCAGAGCACCTTTAAAGATCAAGGACTGACTAGACATTGTAATTCATGGTAAAAGAGATCCAGTCAAGTCATACTCAATGTAAACTAACAGTAATGAATGCAATTGACAGCGGTGCTCTCCAACTGGTGCTTTTTAATAAGAGGATGATGACTCAACATGAAAGTAAATAGATAGGCCCTTCGCAGAGGGAAGCAGGGATTTGTAGAGGTGCCAGAGCTCGGTTTTGAAATAGAGGTGACTAATATTTTGAGCGGTATACTTTCATTGTCAACATAACAACCAAGAGATGGCGATATCTTCGATGCTACACACATTATAGGCGGTTCCCAAACAAAATGGTAAAGTTTATACTCCCCCTCCACCAACAAGCATCAATCCATGGCTTGCTTGAAACAACGAGTGCCTCCAACTAACAAGAGTCCCAGGGGGAGTTTTGTTGCAATTATTTTAATTTAGTTTGCATAAAGCATGGGACTGGGCATCCCGGTGACCAGCCACTTTCTCGTGAGTGAGGAGCAGAGTCCACTCCTCTTGAGAATAACCCACCTAACATGGAAGATACGGACAACCCTAGTTGATACATGAGCTATTCGAGCATACAAAACAGGATATTTATTTGAAGGTTTAGAGTTTGGCACATACAAATTTACTTGGAACGATAGGTAGATACCATATATAAGTAGGTATGATGGACTCATATGGAATAACCTTGGGGTTTATGGAGTTGGATGTACAAGAAGTATTCCCGCTTAGTACAGGTGAAGTCTAGCAAAAGACTGGGAAGCGACCAGCTAGAGAGCGACAACAGTCATGAACATGCATTAAAATTAATCAACACCGAATGCAAGCATGAGTAGGATATAATCCACCATGAACATAAATATCGTGAAGGCTATGTTGATTTTGTTTCAACTACATGCATGAACATGTGCCAAGTCAAGTCACTTAAATCATTCAGAGGAGGATACCACCCTATCATACCACATCACAACCATTTTAATAGCATGTTGGCACGCAATGTAAACCATTATAAGCTCCTAGCTAATCAAGCATGGCACAAGAAACTATAATCTCTAGTTGTCATTGCAAACATGTTTATTCATAATAGGCTAAATCAGGAATGATGAACTAATCATATTTACAAAAACAAGAGAGGTCGAGTTCATACCAGCTTTTCTCATCTCAGTCAGTCCATCATATATCGTCATAATTGCCTTTCACTTGCACGGCCGAATGATGTGAATAATAATAACAATGCACGTGCATTGGACTAAGCTGGAATCTGCAAGCATTCAATAAACAGGAGAAGACAAGGCAGTATGGGCTCTTTTGTCAGATCAACAATAATGCACATAAGAGCCACTTCAACAATTTAATTATGGTCTTCTCCTATCGACCCCGAAATAAAAGAAATAAACTATTTACACGGGAAAGCTCCCAACAAGCAAAAGAAGAACATGAAATATTTTTGGGTTTTATTTTTAATTACTACTACAAGCATGGAAATTAAAACTAGCTAAAAGCTACAACTAATTTTTTTGTTTTTCTTAAAGTTTATTAAACACACAAGAAGAAAGCATAAAAAGGAAATAAACTAGCATGGATATTACAATGAAAAAGTATGAGCACCGACATCTCGCAATGAGTGTGTGCACATGAATGTAATGTCGATGAGAAATACGTACTCCCCCAAGTTTAGGCTTTTGGCCTAAGTTGGTCTATGGCCACGGCTGGCCTGGCGGATATCCATAGTTGTAGCTGGGGTCATACTGAGATGCAGCGGCTATCGCCTCCTGAGCTGCAGCGTGGCGACGAGCGGCCTCCGCCCTCCTCTCATACTCATCTGCCTCCTCTCTGGTAATAAAATATCTTCCTTTTTCCTGAGAATCAAAGAAGGCAGGAGCAGGGAGAGTAATACGGACAGCACGACGTTTGTCAAAGATTAAGCGATACTGGAGAGGTGATTCATTCCTCTCGACAAACTGGTGGTGAACCATAGCATTAAAGTCTAGGTAAGCAGGAGGCAATTCAATATCATCATTACATATGGTTACACCAAGAAAATCAGCTAAGCGGGTTGCATAAATTCCACCAAAGAAATCTCCATTAAATCTATTAAGATGCAACCTACGTGAAACAATGGCTCCCAAATTATAAGATTTATCTCCTAACACAGCACTCCTAAGAATACTGAGGTCAGGGACACACATGTGACATGCCTCATCTTTACCATTAATGCATCTACCTATGAAGAGAGCAAAATAATGTATAGCAGGAAAGTGAATGCTCCCTATGGTAGCTTGTGTTATATCTCTAGATTCCCCCATAGTTATACTAGCAAGAAAATCTCTAAATTCAGATTTGCGAGGTTCCCTGACACTACCCCATTGTGGAAGTTTGCAAGCAGTGGTAAAATCCTCTAAGTCTATAGTGTAAGAATTTTCATAAAGATCAAACAGGACGGTTTGAGAATTACGTGAAGATGAAAATTCAAACCTCCTCACAAAGGAACTAGTGAGATAGTGGTACCGATGGCATTTTTCTTCCTCAAAGCTCACAAGATCAGCGTTACGCAAATATGCGTTAAATTCTTCCTTAATCCCCGCTCGATCCATGAAGTCCTCTAAAGGCCGTTCACAGGGCCGCACTGGAGTGTCCCTTCGTGGCTCATCATCAGCATCATGCATTGCAAGCCTGGGCTCTTGTTTCCTTGAAGAGC
This sequence comes from Triticum urartu, assembly GCF_056163025.1. Classification (NCBI taxonomy): domain Eukaryota; kingdom Viridiplantae; phylum Streptophyta; class Magnoliopsida; order Poales; family Poaceae; genus Triticum; species Triticum urartu. Next base: position 502,330,912 of record NC_141878.1, read on the forward strand.
CACCTTGGTACATTTTCCTAAACATATTTCTTCGTCTGAAAAATTTCTGAAATTTTTAGTAACTTCAAATAAAAGTGAGCCAAACTCAACAAAATTGATAGCAACAACTCCTACAAGTGCCTAGAGCCTATATCATGCATTAGAACTACTTGGGACCATATAAATTTAACATGCAAGCTCAAGAACATGGTCACCTAGGCATCATAAATTTGCAATGAATAAAGCACTAGAACAAAAACTAATTGGACCAATGGAGGAGTCACATACCAAGGAACAATTCCCCCAAGCAGTTTTGTGAGAGGTGCTTTGAGCAAGGAGATCGAAAATGGCAGCAAGATGAGCTTAAACTCGTGCTTGAGCTGGATATTGGTGTTTGTGGGAGGAAGAAGAAGTGTGTGGGTGCAAGAATAAGTGGAGGAGGGCCACCATGGGCCCACGAGGCAGGGGGGCGCGCCCAGGGGGTAGGGCGCGCCCTCCACCCTCGTGGCCAGGTGGATGGCCCTCCTGCTGTGTTCTCAGTGCCAGATATTCTCAAATATTCCAGAAAAAATCATATTTAAATTTCAGGGCATTTGGAGAACTTTTATTTTCGGGGTATTTTTATATTGCACGGATAATTCAGATAACAGACAGAAAAATACTATTTTTATTTTATTTAATATAAATAACAGAAAGTAAAAGGAGGGTACAGAAGGTTGTGCCTTCTAGTTTCATCCATCTCATGCTCATCAAAAGGAATCCACTAACAAGGTTGATCAAGTCTTGTTAACGAACTCATTCCGAATAACATGGAACCGGAGAAATTTCGAATAACACTATGTTACCTCAACGGGGATACGCACATCCCCAATAATAAGAATATCATATTCTCTTGACAGTAGGAAGAGGAAATTCAAAACCTCCAAATATAATCGATGAAATTTTTCCAATAGAGTTGATACTATGCACTTGAGGTTGTTTCCTCGGAAAGTGTACCATATGCTCATTACCATTAACATGGAAAGTGACATTGCCTTTGTTGCAATCAATAACAGCCCCTGCAGTATTCAAAAAGGGTCTTCCAAGAATAATAGACATACTATCATCCTTGGGAATATCAAGAATAACAAAGTCCGTTAAAATAATAACATTTGCAACTACAACAGGCACATCCTCACAGATACCGACAGGTATAGCAGTTGATTTATCAGCCATTTGCAAAGATATTTCAGTAGGTGTCAACTTATTCAAATCAAGTCTACGATATAAAGAGAGAGGCATAACACTAACACCGGCTCCAAGATCACATAAAGCAGTTTTAACATAGTTTCTTTTAATGGAGCATGGTATAGTTGGTACTCCAGGATCTCCTGGTTTCTTAGGTATTCCACCTTTAAAAGTATAATAAGCAAGCATGGTGGAAATTTTAGCTTCCGGTATCTTTATTTTATTAGTAACAATATATTTCATGTACTTAGCATAAGGATTCATTTTAAGCATATTAGTTAATCGCATACGCAAAAAGATAGGTCTAATCATTTCAGCAAAGCGCTCAAAATCCTCATCATCCTCTTTCTTGGATGGTTTGGGAGGAAAAGGCATGGGTTTTTGAACCCAAGTCTCTCGTCCTTACCGTGTTTCCTAGCAACAAAGTCTTTCTTATCATAACGTTGATTCTTTGATTGTGGGTTATCAAGATCAACAGTAGGTTCAATTTCTATATCATTATCATTACTAGGTTGAGCATCATCATGAATATTATCATTAACATTATCACTAGTTTCAGGTTCATTACCAGATTGTGTTTCAGCATCAGAAATAGAAATATCATTTGGATTCTCAGGTGTTTTAGCAATAGGTTCACTAAAAGCATGCAAAGTCCTATCATTTTTATTTTTCTTCCTTTTAGAAGGACTAGGTGCATCTATATTATTTCTCTGAGAATCTTGCTCAATTCTCTTAGGGTGGCCTTTAGGATACAGAGGTTCCTGAGTCATTCTACCAGTTCTAGTAGCCACTCTAACAGCAAAATCATTATTCTCACTATTCAATTCTTTGAGCAAAGGATTTTGAGCCTTAAGTACTTGTTCTACTTGAGTGGTAACCATAGAAACATGTTTACTAATAAGTTTAAGTTCACCTTTGATATTAGCCATATAATCACCCAAGTGTTCAAGCATATTTGAATTGTATTTCAATTGTCTTCCAAAATAAGCATTAAAGTCTTCTTGCTTAACCATAAATTTATCAAACTCATCTAAGCATGGGCTAGCAAACTTAGTAAATGGGATTTCAGCTTTATCATATCTATAGAGAGAATTTACCTTTACTACCTGTGTCGGGTTATCAAGACCATGAGTTTCTTCAATAGGTGAAGGATTAAGATCATATGTTTCTTCAACATGCGGTAAATTAAGACCATGTATTTCTTCAATAGGAGGTAAATTCTTAGCATCTTCAGCTTTAATACCTTTTTCTTTCATAGATTTCTTTGCCTCTTGCATATCTTCAGGACTGAGAAATAGAACACCTCTCTTCTTCGGAGTTGGTTTAGGAATAGGCTCAGGAAGTGTCCAATTGTTTTCATTGGTCAACATATTATTCAATAGAATTTCAGCTTCATCCGGTGTTCTTTCCCTGAAAACAGAACCAGCACAACTATCCTGGTAATCTCTGGAAGCAACGGTTAGTCCATTATAAAAGATATCAAGTATTTCATTTTTCTTAAGAGGATGATCAGGCAAAGCATTAAGTAACTTGAGAAGCTTCCCCCAAGCTTGTGGCAGACTCTCTTCATCAATTTGCAAAAAGTTGTATATATCCCTTAAAGCAGCTTGTTTCTTATGAGCAGGGAAATATTTAGCAGAGAAGTAATAAATCATATCCTGGGGACTACACACACAACCAGGATCTAGAGAATTAAACCATATCTTAGCATCACCCTTTAATGAGAAGGAAAATATTTTAAGGATATAACGATAGCAAGATTTCTCATCATTAGTGAACAGGGTGGCTATATCATTTAATTTAGTAAGATGTGCCACAACAGTTTCAGATTCATAGCCATGAAAAGGATCAGATTCAACCAAAGTAATTATATCAGGATCAACAGAGAATTCATAATCCTTTTCAGTAACACAGATAGGTGAAGTAGCAAAAGCAGGGTCAGGTTTCATTCTAGCATTAAGAGATTTCTGCTTCCATTTAGCTAATAACCTCTTGAGCTCGTATCTATCTTTGCAAGCTAAAATAGCTAAAGCAGCTTCCTTTTCAAAAACATAAACATCAGGAATAACAGGCGATTCGTATTTATTAGGGAAAGAGTCTTCATCATCACTTTCATCAATATTATCAGTTTCAATATTTTCATTCTCTCTAACCCTAGCAAGTTGTTCATAAAGAAATTCACCAACTGGCACAGTAGTATCAAGCATAGAAGTAGTTTCATCATAAGTATCATGCATAGTAGAAGTGGCATCATCAATAACATGCGACATATCAGAACGAATAGAAGAAGCAGGTTTAGGTGTCGCAAGCTTACTCAAAACAGAAGGTGAATCAAGTGCAGAGCTAGATGGCAGTTCCTTACCTCCCCTCGTAGTTGAGGGATAAATCTTGGTTTTTGGATCTCTCAAGTTCTTCATAATGATAAGCATATATAAATCCTAAGTGACTCAAAGAATAGAGCTATGCTCCCCGGCAACGGCGCAAGAAAATAGTCTTGATAACCCACAAGTATAGGGGATCGCAACAGTTTTCGAGGGTAGAGTATTCAACCCAAATTTATTGATTCGACACAAGGGGAGCCAAAGAATATTCTCAAGTATTAGCAGCTGAGTTGTCAATTCAACCACACCTGGAAACTTAATATCTCCAGCAAAATATTTAGTAGCAAAGTAATATGATAGTAGTGGTAACGATAGAAAAAGGTAATAATAACAAAAGTAATGTTTTTGGTATTTTGTAGTGACGATAGCAATAGCAACGGAAAAGTAAATAAGCGAAGAACAATATATGAAAAGCTCGTAGGCAATGGATCGGTGATAGATAATTATGCCAGATGCGGTTCATCATGTAACAGTCATAACCTAGGGTGACACAGAACTAGCTCCAATTCGTCAATGAATGTAGGCATGTATTCCGAATATAGTCATACATGCTTATGGAAAATAACTTGCATGACATCTTTTGTCCTACCCTCCCGTGGCAGCGGGGTCCTAATGGAAACTAAGGGATATTAAGGCATCCTTTTAATAGAGTACCGGACCAAAGCATTAACACATAGTGAATACATGAACTCCTCAAACTATGGTCATCACCGGGAGTGGTCCCGATTATTGTCACTTCGGGGTTGCCAGATCATAACACATAGTAGGTGACTATAGACTTGCAAGATAGGATTAAGAACTCTCATATATTGATGAAAACATAATAGGTTCAGATCTTAAATCATGGCACTCGGGCCCTAGTGACAAGCATTAAGCATAGCAAAGTCATAGCAACATCAATCTCAGAACATAATGGATACTAGGGATCAAACCCTAACAAAACTCACTCAATTACATGATAAATCTCATCAAACCCATCATCGTCCAGCAAGCCTACGATGGAATTACTCACGCACGGCGGTGAGCATCATGAAATTGGTGATGGAGGGAGGTTGATGATGACGATGGCGACGGATTCCCCTCTCCGGAGCCCCGAACGGACTCCAGATCAGCCCTCTCGAGAGATTTTAGGGCTTGGCGGCGGCTCCGTATCATAAAACGCGATGAATCCTTATCTCTGATTTTTTTTCTCCCCGAAAGCAAATATATAGAGTTGGAGTTGAGGTCGGAGGAGCTCCAGGGGGTCCACGAGGTAGGGGGCGCGCCTTGGGGGGGGGGGGGGCAGGCGCGCCCCCCACCCTCGTGGCTAGGGTGTGGCCCCCCGGTCTTCATCTTTTGCTAGGATTTTTTATTATTTCCAAATAGACGTTCCGTGAAGTTTCAGGTCATTCCGAGAACTTTTGTTTCTGCACATAAATAACATCATGGCAATTCTGCTGAAAACAGCGTCAGTCCGGGTTAGTTCTATTCAAATCATGCAAGTTAGAGTCCAAAACAAGGGCAAAAGTGTTTGGAAAAGTAGACACGACGGAGACGTATCATGGCGGTTTGGCCGGTGGTGGCTGGCGGCTCAGGGGGGTGGAGGTTGAAGATGAACTGCTAAATGATCAGCTGCCCCGGCTCTCGCACGCGTTGCTGCTACTGCTTTTCTGCTAGTAGTGCGTTCAGTTTCGACAGTAAAATTTAGTTTCGATAGCAAAATTCAGTTTCGACAGTTAAGATCAGAGATGAGCGGCTGATGTATTTTACATCTAGCACTTTGTGGTTATGTATTTTACGTCATCTATTGGAGATGCTATTAGAATTCACTCAGGTTAATGTTGTCTCTCTTGTCCTGCTTCAGCCTAAGCGTCGTACAACTCACTGGAGCTGCTCCAACAATGAAACCCTCCATCACAGCGGAGCAGTACCCCGGGCTCCATCTCCAGATGCCTAAGATCTTCTCACCCTCCTCCGGTAGCCAAGTCAGCCATAGCATCCTCACCGACCAACCCAATCACGCTGAGATCGACATGGCTTCGCCAAAGAGGTTGTACACTTGTTGCATCTCTTTTTACTCTACATGTTATATATATTGTCCACTGAGCACACATAGTAACGTGAAATACGATTATTTTATCTTACTATATGACAAGTAGTGAGGTACCAGGCAACTTAGCTATCCGTGATGGACTCTCTTGAATGCCATCATTATTTATCTCTGCGCGTTTGAGCTGTGCATTTGTCGATGGGCTTGGGAGTTGAGCTAGTAGGGCAATGGCCTAAGTCCAAACTAGTAGAAGTAGCACAAAAACATTTTTTGAGTGTAGGCTTTTCCTTGCTCAAGCCTGCCTACTAGAATCGCCAATGCTTGAAAGTAAAAGTGAAGGAAAAACATAGGAATTGGAAAGTTTCCTATGGTACTACTATTCATGCATTTGGTTCAAAGGAATGGAGCAAAGGAAAACTGTAGGATTTGTTCATTTAGTCTCTCCTTGAAAGAAAAACTGTAGGAATTTTAATTTCCACTTTCCCTCCTTTTCAAATTCCTATTCATGAATCACAAGACTAAGAGATAGTAGCATAATAGCATTATAACCGTACATTTTCTTGTGGTTTGACTTAATCTCACCATGCTTCTTTGCATCATGTGATCTTCCAATTCTTGTGAACCAAACACCAAGATTGGTAGAAATCATGTGTTTTTAAATTCTCTGTTTTGCACATGCATTCCTATCCTATTCCTGCCTATTTCCTATCCTGCATTGTTAGAATCCTCAAATTCAAACAAGCCCTTACACAATTACTTCTGTTACAGATATGTTTCAAAGAAAACCTTGTGTGGTTTGTCCTGCTCCTACTGCGATGTGTTCCACCCCAGCTCAGGTGCTCCAATGACGAAAGGTTTCACCATAGCAGGGATCCCCTCTCCAAACTGTATTTCGTCGCCTCAGATCTTCTTCCCCGCCGCCGGCAGCCACGACAACTGCATTACCATCATCAACTGAGCATATGATCTTGAGGACTACACGGGTCCGCAAGAGAGGTCACACTCTTCCGTGTCTGCTTATGTTATGCATCGCTTAATATGATGACATGCTACTTTATCGTCGTGTTCACCGATTAGACTCTGAGTCAGGTCCAAACTAATGCTGAAACTTGAGTTTTTAAATGGTTGTGGGGTACATATTGGGGCAGCAATTAGTACTATCTTTCTACTATCTGGTTAATCTCGGGTGTCTACTACGAGTTTCATGTTGGGTGCAAACAAACATTAAAGGATCCATTATCTGTATTTTTTAACTAAAGCTATTATTTTCCTGCTATCATTGGTTTTGGGTCTATCCACAGTTTGCTACCATCACTCTGGATTTGTGCATGCACTCCTTACATAATCTCACTAGGTTTTATTCCTATGCATGTCAGTTATTGTACACAATGGAACTAAACATGTAGAGCAAAGGAGACGAGCCTTGCGTGGCAATAAAATTTCATGCATATGTCGCTCCATGGTGGGCGCAAAGGCAGCCCCCTCCACCCATTTTGGATTGTAATCAAGAGGAAGATAACTGTTCTGAGGGGGATTCAGAAGGAGAAGACCACTCCTATTTACCCCCTGAGGTCTTCACTCTAACTTGGCATGTTGATGTTGGTAATATCATGCATATGGTGCCTTGCATTTCTTATTTTATACATCAAATATGTCATCTGCTTAGTTTAGACATGCTTTCTGTGAATGCCATATGTTTAGTTTCTTTATCGTATATGTGAATCATGCAATGCCATCTTGTTTAGCCAGACATCATATATGTGAATTTTGCAATGCCACCCTGGTTAGCCAGTCATCTTATATGTGAATTATATCATGCCATCATTTTTATTACGTATTAAATTTGTCAACAATTTTAGTACATTCAATTACTCTTCCTGTGCACCAGCCATTCGGCACAGTCATGGAAAAATCTGGAGTGGAAACAAGGTCTTCAGAGGAGACAGTGCTATCTGACGAAGCGCATGTCTTGCTGGTTACATTGCAGACCCCATGGTCTATGGGGATTTGGAGCATTATGGTTGGACCACGGAGGAATAAGAAGACTATGATCTGAAAGGAAAGGAAGCGACAAGTTCCGATGAAGAGGAACTCCCACTTCCCCAACCTGGGGACATGCACGTGGAGTTCAAAAAGTCAAGTCTTCCTAATAAAGCAAAGAAACCTAAGATGGAGTTTATCACTTTTTGTATCTTGTAGGAAAACAAACAGGAACTATGTAAAAAGATATTAAGGCTTCAGCAGGAGACCGATGACTTAAGGGAGGAAAATTCTATCCTCAACCTCAAGCTGAGGAAGAAGGATACCACTTCAACAACTCCATCATCACCACTTCCGGAGAAAGAGACATAAATACACGGGTATGGGCACTCCCCTTGGCAACTGCCAAGCTTGGGGGAGGTGCCCCGGTATCGTATCACCATCACACCTTTACCATTATCGTTTTTCTTAGTTTGATCCTTTTGGTTATATCTTGATCTAGAAGAATAAAGTTTTTAGTATGATCTATCTTTGAGTTTTGTTTTGATCTCTATTTATGTAATCGAGTCCTTGAGTTATATATAATAAAGAGTAGTTTTGAGTTGAGGGCTTCGCTTTCTTACTATGATCTTGAGGGAATTAAATAAAAGAAAGAACAAAAAGAAATAAAAAGATCATGTATTGAACTTATGGAGAGTAATGACTTCACATATATAAAGAGTATGATGAATAAAAGTTGTTGAGAGTTGACAAACATAGTTTTTGGTCATTGTTGCAATTAATAGGAAGTAATAAAGAAAGAGAGGCTTCACATATAAATATACTATCTTGGACATCTTTTGTAATTGTGAGCACTCATTAAAATATGACATGCTAAGAAGTTGATGTTGGACAAGGAAGACAACATAATGAGTTATGTTTGCTTATGTCTGAATAGAAGTTATATTGTCATGGATCCTCCAACATGTTGAGCTTGCCTTTCCCTCTCATGCTAGCCAAATTTTTTGCACCAAGTAGAGATACTACTTGTGCTTCCAAACATGCCTTAAACCAGTTTTGCCATGAGAGTCCACCATACCTACCTATGGATTGAGTAAGATCCTTCAAGTAAGTTGTCATCAATGCAAGCAATAAAAATTGCTCTTTAAATATGTATAATCTATTAGTATGAAGAAAATAAGCTTTATACAAACTTGTGATATGGAAGAAATAAAAGCGATGGACTGCATAATAAAGTTCTTTATCACAAGCGGCAATATAAAGTGACGTTCTTTTGCATTAAGATTTTGTGCATCCAACCGTAAAAGCGCATGACAACCTCTGCTTCCCTCTACGAAGGGCCTATCTTTTTCTTTTATCTTCTACCCTTATACAAGAGTCATGGTGATCTTCACCTTTCCTTTTTACACTTTTTCCTTTGGCAAGCACTATGTGTTCGAGAGATCTGGATATATATATATATATATATATATATATCCACTCGGATGTAGGTTATAATAAAGTATTATTGTTGACATTACCCTTGAGGTAAAAGGTCGGGAGGCAAAACTAAAAGCCCCTATCTTTCTCTGTGTCCGACTAAGGCTTTGAACCCATAAGTATCACGTGAGTGTTAGCAATTGTGAAAGAATAAATGATAGTTGCGTATGTGGACTTGCTAAAAAGCTCTTATATTGACTCTTTCCGATGTTATGATAAATTGAAATTGCTTCGATGACTGAGATCATAGTTTGTTAGTTCTCAATGAAGTTTCTAATTCATACTTTACCTTGTGAATGAATTGTTACTTTAGCATAAGAAATTATATGACAATATATGTTGCTGTTCTAAAGATGATCATGATGCCCTCATGTCCGTATTTTTCTATTGACACCTCTATCTCTTAAGCACGTGGACATATTTTTTGATATCGGCTTTCGCTTGAGGACAAGCGAGGTCTAAGCTTGGGGAAGTTGATATGTCCATTTTGCATCATGCTTTTATATCGATATTTATTACATTATGGCCTGTTATTAGACATTATATCACAATACTTATGCCTTTTCTCTCTTATTTTATAACGTTAACATGAAGAGGCGAGAATGCCGACAGCCGGAATTCTGGACTGGAAAAGGAGCAAATATTAGAGACCTATTCTGCACAACTTCAAAAGTCCTGAAACTTCATGGAGAATCATTTTGGAATATATAAAAAATATTGGGCGAAGAAAGCACCAGAGGGGGCCACCTGCCATCCAGAAGGGTGGGGGCGCACTCTATCCCGTGGGCGCGCCCCCTGCCTTGTGGGTCACTGATGACCCACAAGTATAGTGGATGTATCGTAGTCCTTTCGATAAGGAAGAGTGTCGAACCCAACGAGGAGTAGAAGGAAATGATAAGCGGTTTTCAGCAAGGTATTCTCTGCAAGTACTGAAATAAGTGGTAACAGATAGTTTTGTGATAGGATAAATTGTAACGAGCAACAAGTAACAAAAGTAAATAAAGTGCAGCAAGGTGGCCCAATCCTTTTGTAGCAAAGGACAAGCCGGAACAAACTCTTATAATAGGAAAAGCGCTCCCGAGGACACATGGGAATATCGTCAAGCTAGTTTTCATCATGTTCATATGATTCGTGTTCGATACTTTGATAATTTGATATGTGGGTGGACCGGTGCTTGGGTGTTGTTCTTACTTGAACAAGCATCCCACTTATGATTAACCTCTATTGCAAGCATCCTCAACTACAACAAAAGTATTAAGGTAAACCTAACCATAACATGAAACATATGGATCCAAATCAGCCCCTTACGAAGCAACGCATAAACTAGGGTTTAAGCTTCTGTCACTCTAGCAACCCATCATCCACTTATTACTTCCCAATGCCTTCCTCTAGCCCAAATAATGGTGAAGTGTTATGTAGTCGACGTTCACATAACACCACTAGAGGCTAGACAACATACATCTTATCAAAATATCAAACGAATACCAAATTCACATGACTACTGATAGCAAGACTTCTCCCTTGTCCTCAGGAACAAACGTAATTACTCACAAAGCATATTCATGTTCATAATCAGAGGGGTAATAATATGCATATAGGATCTGAACATACGATCTTTCACCAAATAAACCAATTAGCATCAACTACAAGGAGTAATCAACACTACTAGCAACCTACTAGCACCAATCCCGGACTTTGAGATAAGAATTGGATACAAGAGATGAACTAGGGTTTGGAGATAAGATGGTGCTAGTGAAGATGTTGATGGAGATTGCCCTCTCCCGATGAGAGGAGCGTTGGTGATGACGATGGTGATGATTTCCCCCTCCCAGAGGGAAGTATCCCTGGCAGAACAGCTGCCGGAGCTCTAGATTGGATCCGCCAAGGTTCCGCCTCATGGCGGCGGAGTCTCGTCCCGAAAAGTTCCTTCCTATTTTTTTCTCATCGAAAGACTTCATATAGGGGAAGATGGGCGTAGGAGAGCCACCAGGGGGCCCATGAGGTAGGGGGCGCGCCCTAGGGGGGGGGCGCCCCCCACCCTTGTGAGCAGGGTGTGGGCCCCCTGGCCTTCATCTTTGGCGAGGATTTTTCTTTATTTATTTTAAGACATTCCGTGGAGTTTGAGGACTTTTGGAGTTGCGCAGAATAGGTCTCTAATATTTGCTCCTTTTCCAGCCCAGAATTCCAGCTGTCGGCATTCTCCCTCTTTATGTAAACCTTGTAAAATAAGAGAGAATAGCCATAAGTATTGTGACATAAAGTGAAATAACAGTCCATAACGCGATAAATATCGATATAAAAGCATGATGCAAAATGGACATATCAACTCCCCCAAGCTTAGACCTCGCTTGTCCTCAAGCGAAAAGCCGATAACAATAAATATGTGCTCATGTTTAGAGGTAGAGGTGTCGATAAAAATAAAATATGGACATGAAGGCATCATGATTATTCTTATAACAGCAACATATATAGATTTTGTCATATGACTACTTATGTTCAAGTGATGATCTATTCACAATGCAAAAGTATAAATCATAAACCTTATTGGGCTCCGACAAACTATAATCTCAGTCATTGAAGCAATTGCAATTTATCATAACATCGAAAAGAGTCTATGTCAGAGCTAAAAAGCAAGTCCACATACTCAACTATCATTTAGTCCTCCATAATTGCTAACACTCACGCGATACTTGTGGTTACGGAGTTTTAATCGGACACGGAGAAAGATAGGGGCTTATAGTTTTGCCCCACAACCTTTTACCTCAAGGGTAATGTCAACAATAATGGTTAATGCTCCCCTACATCCAATTAGATATATATATATATATATATATATATATATCATGTTCTTTCCAACATGCTGAGCTTGCCAAAGGATAAAATGAAAAAGGAAAGGTGAAGATCACCATGACTCTTGCATAAGGTAGAAGATAATAATAAAGGATAGGCCCTTCGCAGAGGGAAGCAGAGGTTGCCATGCGCTTTTATGGTTGGATGTATAAAATCTCAATGCGAAAGAACGTCACTTCATATTGCCCCTTGTGATATGAACCTTTATTATGCAGTCCGTCGCTTTTATTACTTCCACATCACAAGATCGTATAAAGCTTATTTCTCCCACACCAATCAATCATACACATTTAGAGCAATTTTTATTGCTTTGCACCAATGACAACTTACTTGAAGGATCTTACTCAATCCATAGGTAGATATGGTGGACTCTCATGGCAAAACTGGTTTAAGGGTATTTGGAAGCACAAGTAGTATTTCTACTTAGTGCTGAGAATTTGGCTAGCATGAGGGGGAAAGGCAAGCTCAACAAGTTAGAGGATCCATGACAACATACTTTATCTCAGATGTAAGAAAGACATAACTCATTACGTTGTCTTCCTTGTCCAACATCAACTCTTTGGCATGTCATATTTTAATGAGTGCTCCCAATCATAAAATATGTCAATGATAATATATCTATATGTGAAAACCTCTCTTTCCTTATTACTTCCTATTAATTGCAACAATGACCAAAGCTATGTCTGCCAACTCCCAACAACTTTTAATCATCATACTCTTTCTATGTGAAGTCATTACTCTCAATAAGATCAATATGAACTTTTTGTTTCTTTTTATTCTTTTCTCTTTTCTTTTATTCACCCAAGATCATGGCAAAATAATCAAGCCCTTAACTCAACACTAATCTTTATTATATATAGCCCACTGACTCGATTACATAGAGAGATCATAAAGAAAAACTCAAAACTAGATCATGCCATAAACTTTATTCTACTAGATCAAGATACTACTAATAGGATCGAACTAAGAAAAATGGTAAAGATAGGAGTTGTGATTGTGATACGATACCGGGGCACCTACCCCAAGCTTGGTAGTTGCCAAGGGGAGTGCCCATACCCATGTGATTATATCTCCTTTGTCGGTGAAGAAGGTGGAGGTGACGGATAATCGCACATCGAGCGTAACAGGTCCTCCAGTTTGCGAATACTGCCCTTGAGTGCAACAATATGCTCCTTCAACAAAATATTTTCTTGTGTGAGATACCTGTTTTGTATACAAGCTAATTCAATCATCTTGAAATCTTCGATCTCAGTTGGGGTAAGAAAGATATGATCAAGTTGAAGGATGTCTTTTGCTGCCGGAGCTTGATCCTCCGTAGCCTTCTTGATCCGTTCAGCCTTGTTGACCCTCGTGGGTTCTTTCCTCTTCAGATCTATCTTCATTAGCCAACCATCGTTGTCACCATTGTTGGAGGAGGGAGATAACATGATGCCTAGCCTGGAAAACCCTGACAAAAACAGCTCGAAACAAGAACAGAGGAGGTTTGCGTGATACGGGAGTCAAAACCTTCGGGAGGTTATATAATGAATTTTTACCGACCAAAATACGTAACATGCAAGAAAACGGAGTCCGGAAGGCACACGAGGTGCTCATGAGGTAGGGGGCACGCCCAGGGGGGTAGGGCGTGCCCACCACCCTCATGGGGCCCTCGTGTCCTTCCCGGACTGCTACTTATTTTTCTATTTTTCTAAATATTCCAAAACGGAGAAATATTGCCTTAAAAATTGTTTTGGAGTCGGTTTACTTACCGTACCACATACCTATTCCTTTTCGGAGTCTGAAACGTTCCGGAAAGTGTCTCTTATGTATTCCTCCGGGGTTATGGTTTCAATAATATTGGTTTCAACATTTATGGGATTACCTGAGATATAATGTTTGATTCTTTGACCATTTACCACTTTCGGATTTGTGCCCTCGAAGTTGTTGATCTTTATGGCACCGGAACAATAGACCTCTTCGATAACATAGGGGCCTTCCCATTTAGAGAGAAGTTCTCCTGCAAAAAATCTTAAACGAGAGTTGTATAGCAATACATAATCACCTACATTAAACTCACGCCTTTGTATCCTTTGTCATGCCATCTTTTAACTTTTTCTTTAAACAACTTGGCATTTTCATAAGCTTGGGTTCTCCATTCATCAAGTGAACTAATATCAAATAACCTCTTTTCACCGGCAAGTTTAAAATCATAGTTGAGCTCTTTAATAGCCCAATATGCCTTATGTTCTAGTTCGAGAGGTAAGTGACAGGCTTTTCCATAGACCATTTTATACGGAGACATACCCATAGGATTTTTGTATGTAGTTCTATAAGCCCATAATGCATCATCAAGTTTCCTGGACCAATTCTTTCTAGACCTATTAACAGTCTTTTGCAAAATTAATTTGAGCTCTCTATTGCTCAACTCTACTTGACCACTAGACTGTGGGTAATAAGGAGATGCAATTCTATGATTAAGATCATATTTAGCAAGCATTTTACGGAAAGCACCATGAATAAAGTGTGAACCACCATCAGTCATTAAATATCTAGGGACTCCAAACTCGGGAAAATAACTTCCTTAAGAATTTTAATAGAAGTGTTATGATCAGCACTACTAGTTGGAATAGCTTCTACCCCCTTAGTAACGTAATCAACAGCAACTAAAATATGTGTGTATCCATTAGAGGCGGGAAAAGGTCCCATATAATCAAAGCCCCAAACATCAAACGGTTCAATAACAAGAGAATAATTCATAGGCATTTCTTGACGTCTACTAATATTACCAATTCTTTGACATTCATCACAAGACAAGACAAACTTACGGGCATCCTTGAAGAGAGTAGGCCAATAAAAACCAGATTGCAATACCTTATGTGCAGTTCTATCTCCAGTGTGGTGTCCTCCATAAGCTTTGGAATGACACTTATGTAGGATATGTTCCTGTTCATGCTCAGCTACACAATGTCTAATAACACCATCTACTCCTTCTTTATAAAGATGTGGGTCATCCCAAAAGTAATGTCTTAAATCATAGAAAAACTTTTTCTTTTGCTGGTATGTGAAGCTAGGTGGTATAAACTTAGCAACAATATAATTAGCATAATCAGCATACCATGGAGTACTACGAGAAGTACTTATAACATTTAATTGTTCATCAGGAAAGCTATCATTAATAGGTAGTGGGTCATCAAGAATATTTTCTAACCTAGACAAGTTGTCTGCAATGGGGCTCTCAGCTCCGTTTCTATCAACAATATGCAAATCAAATTCTTGTAGCAAGAGAACCCATCTAATAAGTCTAGGTTTAGCATCTTTCTTTTCCATAAGATATTTAATAGCATCATGATCAATTTGAATAGTTACTTTAGAATCAACAATATAAGATCTGAACTTATCACAAGCAAATACAACTGCTAAAAGCTCTTTTTCATTAGTAGCATAATTTCTTTGAGCATTGTCAAGAGTCTTACTAGCATAATGAATAACATTTAATTTCTTATCAACTATTTTCCCTAGAACAGCACCTACAGCATAATCACTAGCATCACACATAATTTCAAAGGGTAGGTTCCAATCAGGTAGCTGAACAACAGGTGCAGTGACTAATGCTTTCTTAAGTATTTCAAATGCTTCTACACAATCATCCTCAAAGACAAATGGTATATTTTTTGCAATAAATTAGTCAGAGGCCGAGGAATTTTTGAGAAGTCCTTAATGAACCTCCTGTAAAATCCAGCGTGACCAAGGAAACTTCTTATACCTTTGATGTCCTTGGGACATGGCATCTTTTCAATAGCATCAACCTTGGCTTTATCAACTTCAATACCTCTTTCAGAAACTTTGTACCCCAAGACAATACCTTCATTAACCATAAAGTGGCACTTTTCCCAATTCAAGACAAGATTAGTTTCTTCACATCTCTGCAAAACTCGATCAAGATTGCTCAAGCAATCATCAAAGGAGGAACCATAAACGGAAAAGTCGTCCATGAAAACCTCACAAATCTTTTCACAAAAGTCAGAGAATATAGCCATCATGCATCTTTGAAAGGTAGCAGGTGCATTACATAAACCAAAAGGCATATGTCTATAAGCAAAAGTACCAAAAGGGCATGTAAAAGTAGTCTTTGATTGATCTCTAGCAGACACAGGTATTTGAGAGAAACCAGAATAACCATCTAGAAAGCAATAGTGTGTATGTTTGCATAATCTTTCTAGCATTTGATCAATAAAAGGTAAGGGGTAATGATCTTTCTTAGTAGCTTTATTTAATTTGCGGAAATCAATTACCATCCTATAACCTGTGATAATTCTTTGTGGAATCAATTCATCTTTATCATTAGGAACAACAGTAATACCTCCCTTCTTAGGGACACAATGGACAGGACTTACCCACTCACTATCAGCAACGGGATAGATTATACCTGCCTCCAGAAGCTTTAGTATTTCTTTTCTTACCACTTCTTTCATTTTAGGATTCAGACGTCGTTGAGGATCATGAACTGGTTTGGCATCGGCTTCCAAATTTATTTTATGTTGACATAGAGTGGGACTAATGCCCTTAAGATCATCAAGAGTATATCCAATAGCAGCACGATGCTTCTTCAGAGTTTTCAATAATCTTTCTTCTTCATGCTCTGAAAGGTTAGCACTAATAATAACAGGATATATCTTCTTTTCATCAAGATAAGCATATTTAGGATTATCAGGCAAAGGTTTAGGCTCAAACATGGGATCACCCTTGGGTGGAGGAGGATCCCCTAAGATTTCAACAGGCAAGTTGTGATGCAGAATAGGTTCCTGTTTAAAGAATACTTCATCTATTTCCCTTCTTTCATTCATGAACATATCATTTTCATGGTCTAGCAAATAGTGTTCTAAAGGATCACTAGGAGGTACGGCAATAGAAGCAAGACCAATAATTTCATCCTTACTAGGTAATTCTTCCTCACGATGTTGTTTACTAAATTTAGAGAAATTAAACTCATGAACCATATCATCCAAGCCAACAGTAACAACATTCTTTGTGCAATCTATGGTAGCATTGACAGTATTTAAGAAGGTTCTACCAAATATAATGGGACAAAAACTATCTTGTGGGGAAGTAAGAACAAGAAAATCAGCAGGATATTTAGCTTTCCCACACAATACTTCAACATCTCTAACAATTCCCATTGCTGAAATAGTGTCTCTATTGTCAAGTTTAATTGTGACATCAATATCTTCTAATTCAACAGGTGCAATGTCATGCATAATTTCTTTGTATAAGTCATAAGGTATAACACTAGCACTAGCACCCATATCACATAAGCCATGATAACAATGATCTCCTATTTTAACAGAAATAACAGGCACACCTACCACACGTCTATGTTTATCTTTATCACAAGGTTTAGCAATTCTAGCAGTTTCACCTTCGAACTAAATAACATGCCCATCAATATTATCAGACAAGAGATCTTTAACAATAGCAATATTAGGTTCTACTTTAACTTGCTCAGGAGGTGTATAAGTTCTAATATTGCTTTTACGAACAACAGTTGAAGCTTTAGCATGATCCTTTATCCAAACAGGGAAAGGTGGTTTCTCAACATAAGAAGTAGGAACAATAGGATCATTATAAGTGACAGTCTTTTCTTCAACTTTAATAGGTGCAACTACTTTTACTTCTATGGGAGGATGATATTTAAACCACTTCTCCTTAGGGATATCAACATAAGTAGCAAAAGATTCACAGAAAGAAGCTACTATCTCAGAGTCAAGTCCATATTTAGTGCTAAACTTACGGAAAATATCGGTATCCATAAAAAATTTAACACAATCAAACTCAGGTGTCATACCTGACTCCTTACCTTCATCGAGGTCCCAATCTTCAGAGTTGCGTTTAATTCTATCCAATAAATTCCATATGAATTCAGTAGTCTTCATCATAAAAGAGCCAACACAGGAAGTATCAAGCATGGTGCAATTGTTTTCAGAAAGCCGAGCATAAAAACTTTGCATAATTATTTCTCTCGGGAGCTCATGATTGGGGCATGAATATAACATTGATTTAAGCCTCCCCCAAGCTTGAGCGATGCTTTCTCCTTCACGAGGCCAGAAATTATATACATAATTGCGATCACGATGAACAAGATGCATAGGGTAATACTTTTGATGAAATTCCAGCTTCAATCTTTTATAGTCCCATGATCTCATATCATCACATAGCCTATACCATATCAATGCGTCTCCCTTCAAAGATAAAGGGAAGACCTTCTTCTTAGCAACATCATCGGGTATACCTGCAAGCTTAAATAATCCATAAACTTCATCCACATATATTAAGTGCTCATCAGGATGCTTTGTTCCATCTCCTGTAAAAGGATTAGCTAGCAGTTTTTCTATCATACTCGAAGGATACTCATAAGGAATTTCATTTTCAATAGGTTCAGTAGGTTGAGGAGCAACTCTTTGCTCTACTGGACGGAGTGAAGATACCCCGAACAAGCCCATCAGAGAATTACTTTCCATAGTAACAAGTGACAGTAAATTTCAGCACACTATATAAATTTTTCCTTACCAACTTCCACCTACCAAAGGCACTACACTCCCCGGCAACGTCGCCAGAAAAGAGTCTTGATGACCCACAAGTATAGGGGATCTATCATAGTCCTTTCGATAAGTAAGAGTTTCGAACCCAACGAGGGGTAGAAGGAAATGATAAGCGGTTTTCAGCAAGGTATTCTCTGCAAGTACTGAAATAAGTGGTAACAGATAGTTTTGTGATAGGATAAATTGTAACGAGCAACAAGTAACAAAAGTAAATAAAGTGCAGCAAGGTGGCCCAATCCTTTTGTAGCAAAGAACAAGCCGGAAAAAACTCTTATAATAGGAAAAGCGCTCCTGAGGACACAACGGAATATCGTCAAGCTAGTTTTCATCACGTTCATATGATTCGCATTCAATACTTTGATAATTTGATATGTGGGTGGACCGGTGCTTGGGTGCTATTCTTACTTGAACAAGCATCCCACTTATGATTAACCTCTATTGCAAGCATCCTCAACTACAACAAAAGTATTAAGGTAAACTTAACCATAGCATGAAACATATGGATCCAAATCAGCCCCTTACGAAGCAACGCATAAACTAGGGTTTAAGCTTTTGTCACTCTAGCAACCCATCATCTACTTATTACTTCCCAATGCCTTCCTCTAGGCCCAAATAATGGTGAAGTGTTATGTAGTCGACGTTCACATAACACCACTAGAGGCTAGACAACATACATCTTATCAAAATATCAAACGAATACCAAATTCACATAACTACTAATAGCAAGACTTCTCCCTTGTCCTCAGGAACAAACGTAATTACTCACAAAGCATATTCATGTTCATAATCAGAGGGGTAATAATATGCGTATAGAATCTGAACATATGATCTTCCACCAAATAAACCAATTAGCATCAAATACAAGGAGTAATCAACACTACTAGCAACCTACTAGCACCAATCCCGGACTTTGAGACAAGAATTGGATACAAGAGATGAACTAGGGTTTGGAGATGAGATGGTGCTGGTGAAGATGTTGATGGAGATTGCCCTCTCCCGATGAGAGGAGCGTTGGTGATGACGATGGTGATGATTTCCCCCTCCCGGAGGGAAGTATCCCCGGCAGAACAGCTCTGCCGGAGCTCTAGATTGGATCCGCCAAGGTTCCGCCTCGTGGCGGCGGAGTCTCGTCCCGAAAAGTTCCTTCCTTTTTTTTTCTCATCGAAAGACTTCTTATAGGAGAAGATGGGCGTCGGAGAGCCACCAGGGGGCCCACGAGGTAGGGGGGTGCGCCCTAGGGGGGGCGCCCCCACCCTCGTGAGTAGGGTATGGGCCCCCTGGCCTTCATCTTTGGCGAGGATTTTTCTTTATTTATTTTAAGATGTTCCGTGGAGTTTCAGGACTTTTGGAGTTGCGTAGAATAGGTCTCTAATATTTGCTCCTTTTCCAGCCCAGAATTCCAGCTGCCGGCATTCTCCCTCTTTATGTAAACCTTGTAAAATAAGAGAGAATAGCCATAAGTATTGTGACATAAAGTGAAATAACAGTCCATAATGCGATAAATATCGATATAAAAGCATGATGCAAAATGGACGTATCAGTCACCTGGCAGGCCCCTGATGTCCATCTTCTGCTATATGGTGTGTTTTGACCTGGAATAAATAAGAAGGAAGCTTTCGGAACGAAGCACCGCCGTCTCGAGGCGGAACCTGGGCAGAACCAATCTAGGGCTCCGGCGGAGCTGTTCTGCCGGGGAAACTTCCCTCAGGGAGGGGGAAATCGAAGCCATCGTCATCACCAACGATCCTCTCATCGAGAGGGGGTTCAATCTCCATCAACATCTTCACCAGCACCTTCTCCTCTCAAACCCTAGTTCATCTCTTGTATCCGATCTCTGTCTCAAAACCTCAGATTGGTACCTATGGGTTGCTAGTAGTGTTGATTACTCCTTGTAGTTGATGCTAGTTGGTTTATTCGGTGGAAGATCATATGTTCAGATCCTATATGCATATTAATACCCCTCTGATTATGAACATGAATATGCTTTGTGAGTAGTTACGTTTGTTCCTGAGGACATGGGAGAAGTCTTGCTATTAGTAGTCATGTGAATTTGGTATTCGTTCCATGTTTTGATAAGATGTATGTTGTCTCTCCTCTAGTGGTGTTATGTGAACGTTGACTACATGACACTTCACCATTATTTGGGCCTAGAGGAAGGCATTGGGAAGTAATAAGTAGATGATGGGTTGCTGGAGTGACAGAAGCTTAAACCCTAGTTTATGCGTTGCTTCGTAAGGGGCTGATTTGGATCCATATGTTTCATGCAATGGTTAGGTTTACCTTAATACTTTTGTTGTAGTTGCAGATGCTTGAAATAGAGGTTAATCATAAGTGGGATGCTTGTCCAAGTAAGGACAGCACCCAAGCACCGGTCCACCCACATACCAAATTATCAAAGTACTGAACGCGAATCATATGATCGTGATGAAACCTAGCTTGACGATAATTACCATGTGTCCTCGGGAGCACTTTACCTCATATAAGAATTTGTCCAGGCTTGTCCTTTGCTACAAAAAGGATTGGGCCACCTTGCTGCACTTTATTTACTTTTGTTACTTGTTGCTTGTTACAAATTATCTTATCACAAAACTATCTATTACCTATAATTTCAGTGCTTGTAGAGAATACCTTGCTGAAACCCGCTTATCATTTCCTTCTGCTCGTCGTTGGGTTCGACACTCTTACTTATCAAAAGGACTACGGTAGATCCCCTATACTTGTGGGTCATCAAGGAGGAGGCCAAGTTGAAGGCCCTCTAGGAGGAGTAGACCTTGTTCGCCCAACGGCTTCAACAACGGGAGGAGGACCTGAGGGCCCGTGAAGTGAAGTCCGCCGATTGCGATGCCAAGCTGGCACAGGTGACCACCGACCAAGTCGCGGAGCGGGACTGCCTGGCCAAGCTGAAGGAGGAGGTGGAAAAGGCCCAAGCATCCCACGCCTAGCACATCTCCGAGGCAACAGCCCGGCTGGAGGCCAGGGAGAAGGTGCTTACCGCCATCGAAAAGGAAGCGACCGTAGGATGTGAGGCCTTCCTCTCCCTTGAGCTCGGATCTCGCGAGGTGCTGCACTCCATCTACGGGGGAGGGTACAAAGAGCTGCTGGTGACCCCTGAATATGGCCTTAGAGGGATCTTCCCCAAGCTTGTCGAAGCGCTTAAGGGTGCCGCTGCTGAAGTGGACTCCTTATTGGAGGACCAGTGCCGCTCGCTCTTCACCACGGCTGCAACGTGCGTCTTCAGCCATCTCTACCTCCAGGACCCAAGCTTCAACCTCGACGCGCTGATCCACCCGGTGGCTCTTGAGTCCCGCACCGCTGCTGCGGAGGCCGTGAAGGACCATGCAAATGCCCTGCTGAAGAAGTTCCTTTGTGTCCCCAATCCCGGGCTCCAGCGATGGAGACTAGCGGCGGGGAGGATGGCGGCTGCAACGTCGACGATGGGCTCCTGGCGACCAGGACAAGCGGCGATGATGGCCAAGGCGGCGGTGGCGCTTCTTCCTAGTTTCAACCCGCGGCATTTACCGTGCCTCACGGAGGCGTATAGACTTCTGCTTGAATTTGTGGAACACTGTGTGTTTTGTAATAATTGCTAGAACTACACGCTTTTCTTTTCGTGCTTGATTTCCTTCCTGTTTGCCTTAGTGTTCTACGTTGGCAGGGCCCAGTGATACGTCTCCAACGTATCTATAATTTTTTATTGTTCCATGGTGTTATATTATCAATCTTGGATGTTTTATAATCATTTTATATCATTTTTTGGTACTAACCTATTGACATAGTGCCAAGTGCCAGTTGCTGTTTTTTTTCATGTTTTTCACATCGCAGAAAATCAATATCAAACGGAGTCCAAACTCCCCAAAACTTCACAGAGAATTTTTATGGGCCAGAAGGAACACAACGGGCCCTGGCTACGCCTGGGGGTGCCCCGAGGGGTGCACAATCCACCAGGGTGCGCCAGGAGGCCCAGACACACCCTGGTGGGTTGTGCCCACCTCGGGTGCCCCCTGGACCGCCTCTTTGCTCTATAAGTACCCCAATTTTCCAGAAACCCTAAAGGCATTGACGAAATATTCATCCAGCCATCGGAGAGTCCAGAACCACCAGATCCAATCTAGAAACCATCTCAGATGGGGTTCACCACCTCCATTGCTGCCTCTTCGATGATGCGCGAGTAGTTCTTTGTAGTCCTTCGGGTCCGTAGTTAGTAGCTAGATGGCTTCATCTCTCTCTATTGATTCTCAATACAATGGTATCTTGGAGATCCATAGATGTAACTCTTTTGCGGTGTGTTTGTTGGGATCGATGAACTTTGAGTTTATGATCAGATCTATCTTTTTATATCCATGAAAGTATTTGAGTTTCCTTGATCTCTTTTATGCATGATATCTTATAGCCTTGTATTTCTTCTCCGATATTTGGGTTTTGTTTGGCCAACTCGATCTATTTATCTTGCAATGGGAAGAGGTGATTTGTAGTGGGTTCGATCTTACGGTGCTTGATCCCGGTGACAGAAAGGGAAACGACACGTATGTATCGTTGCTACTAAGGATAAAACGATGGGGTCTATCTCTACACAGATAGATCTTGTGTACATCATGTCATCGTTCTTATTGCATTACTCCGTTTCTCCATGAACTTAATACACTAGATGCATGCTGGATAGCGGTTGATGTGTGGAGTAATAGTAGTAGTTGCAGGCAGGAGTCGGTCTACTAATCTTGGATGTGATGCCTATATAATGATCATTGCCTGGATATCGTCATGAGTATTTGAAGTTCTATCAATTACCCAACAGTAATTTTTTCACCCACCGTTTGTTATCTTTCTTGAGAGAAGCCACTAGTGAAACCTACGGCCCCTGGGTCTTTCTTATCATATTATTTGCCTTTGCGATCTACTTTTATTTGCATTTATTTTCATATCTATTAATCCAAAAACCCAAAAAATATTTTGCTGCACTTTATTTTATTTGCGATCTATTTATCCAATCTATTACAACCTTTTACCCTCATGCACCAATTTCTGGCACCGTTACCCGAAAGGGATTGACAACCCCTTTAACACGTCGGGCTGCGAGGATTTGTTATTTGTGTGCAGGGGCTGTTTACGTTGTGTTGCTTGGTTCTCCTACTGGTTCGATAACCTTGGTTTCATATCTGAGGGAAATACCTACCGCCGATGTGCTGCATCATCCCTTCCTCTTTGGGGAAATACCGACGTAGCTTCAAGCGACATCAAAAGGAATTTCTGGCGCCGTTGCCGAGGAGGTTCTTCAACATATACCAGGATCCTAATCACAAATATCATCTCCTTGCAATTTATATTATTTGCCATTTGCCTCTCGTTTTCCTCTCCCCCACTTCACAAAAATTTGCCATTTTATTCGCCTCTCTTTTTCCGTTCCCTGTTTTTCTTGCCAGATCTATCATTTGTTTGCAATCATGAGTGATTTCGGTATGGCACCAACAGATGATGGCCTAACTCCCAAGATTGGACGTTTGGGTAATCTAGATGCTAAAACTTTTATCTTGGGGCAAGGGAACGTTATGGGAAAAGCACGTATCCAAGAATTTTTCAATTGTGTTGGGAATCTAAGTCTTGATGATGCTCCTATACTTAAAACTACTAGATCTTATGCGGATGCTATTTCAGCTCTAGTTCTGGAACTTGAAAGTAAATTTATTCTTACTCATCCTACTTTGCAAAGATTGTTCTTTGAGCTTCCCTTTATAAAGAATCCTAGGGCTAAAAAGTTGGCCGCTCTGGTTCTTATGAATGAGTTTGACTACATAATACGGGAAGCTAGGGAAATCTTTGATTTTTATGGTATGAATCATGAAAAACCTGTGATAGATGAAATTATTTACAATATTAACTATGCTTTAAGACATTTTCTTGGGGATAATAAAATCTTTTATGAGAATCTTAAAAAGTAAGTCCCCGTCCTAGATATAATCCAACATGTTTTCAATAATGTTAATCAACATTACTCTTGGATTGTTGTGGGAAATCAAAAAGGGTATGGTGAACATCAACTTAGGAATGCCAAGGTTTCTACAAATAATATGTTTTATGTTGTGTTTACAAAACCCCATGATGAGAACACCTCTAATAAGGTTAAGAAGAAGGATGACAAAACTTAGATCCTTGCTTTATGCCTAGCTAAGGGCATAAAACTGTAGCGCTTGTTGGGAGGCAACCCAATGAATACAATTTATTTTTGCTTTTTGCTTCCTGTTTTTAAGTGTTAGCACAATTATGCTACTGTTATGATTGTGTTTTTTATGTTTTAATAAGTATTTGTGCCAAGTAAAGCCTTTAGGATCTTCTTGGGTGATAGTTGTTTGATCTTGCTGAAAAAACAGAAACTTTTGCGCTCACGAAATTAATTTTCATTTTTTACCAGAGAGCGATAAAATACCCATTCCACTTGCATTAGATCAATATACAAATTTCTCAGGTCTTCCTAGTTTTTTTAAGAATTTTTGGAGATACAGAAGTATTCGAAATAGTCAGATTACTACAGACTGTTCTGTTTTGACAGATTCTGTTTTCTTTGTGTTGTGTGCTTATATTGATGGCTCTATGGTTTTCTTTGGTGAGTTTTTGCCATAGAAAAATTGGAATACAGTAGATATAATACAAAAACAAAATATGAATTGGTTTCATACAACACTTATAGTAGTGATTTATTATTCTTATACTAACGAATCTCGCAAAGGTTTTGTTGAGTTTTGTGTGATTGAAGTTTTCAAGTTCTGGGTTATCTTACGATGGATGAAGGAAGGATGGAAGAGCCTAAGCTTGGGGATTCCCTGGCATCCCAAGATATTATCCAAAAATGAGCAACCAACTAAGCTTGGGGATGCCCCCGAGTAGCATCCCCACTTTCTTCCAACGATCATCGGTATTTTACCCGAAACTATATTTTTATTCGTCACATGATATGTGTTTTGCTTGGAGCGTCTTGTATGATATGAGTCTTTGCTAGTTTTATTTTCTGTTTTAAGTCATCAATCCTTGCTGGACACACCTATTTGGGAGAGCCAAAATTATGTCATGACTTGTTAAAATTGCTCTCTATGCTTCACTTAAAATTTTATGAGCTATGGACTTGCTCTAGTGCTTCACTTATATCTTTTTGAGCACGGTGTGCTTAATATTTTTTTTAGAAATTCGATCTTGCTTCACTTAAACTATTTTGAGAGAAAGAAATATTATGCTCATGATCTTCACTTATAATTGTTTGAGCTTATGAAAAGCAACACATGAAAATTAGTCCCAAAGTGATAGATATCCAAGAAGGATATAATAAAAATGTTCATGAAGATCATTGGACAAAATAAACTTGATTCTTAGTAATAGTTTTGAGATATGATGATGTGATATGTGAGTTATGTTGATGAGTAATTATGATTTAGTAAGAATATTGGTGTTAAGGTTTGTGATTCCCTATGCAAGTACGAAAGTCAATAGTCATGCAATGAAATTATATCTTACTTGTGGTGCATTATTCGGTGTTATTATGCTTAATGCTTGCTTATGTGGTTATATGTTTCTTGGTTGGTAGCTTCTCAATCTTTTTCTAGCCTTCATTTTGCACTAAGTATGATCTCTACTTGTGCATCCAAAATCCTTTAAACCAGTTTTGCCACATGAGTCCACTATATCTACCTATATGCGACATTCTTTTGCCGTTCTAAGCAAATTCGCATGTGCCATCTCTAATTTTCAAAATAAACTTCTCTTTTGTGTATTTGTTTCACTCGCGGAACGGTGAGGGGTGGCTAATATTTTCCATGCTAGATGTGTTATTCTGAAGATGAGTGTTTATTCACTTGTCATTGCACGAGAGTAAGGCAAAGGTATTAGGGATGCCCAGTCCCGAAATGCAAAAATGAATTTACTACAAAAAATACACTTCCGTGATGATACGTGTTTTTCATAGTAGATCACGTTTTCTGTCATGCATGTACATCCATGACAATTTAATGACAAAATCAAGATAGTCATACTTGTGCTGTCGTAGAAGTGTTCCATGAAATTACCAAAATTATCATCACAGAAGTTTCCACTTCCATGACGATAAATCACGCGTCATAGAAGTGCTTTCGTCAAGGGTGACCGACATGTGGCATCGATCGTAACGGGTAGCCGTTAAGCTATCGGGTCTGGTTTTGGATCCGATAACGCGTTAACAGCCCAGAACAAAGGGGATTTTCCACGTGTAAAATTCTCATTGGCCAGAGGAA
This sequence comes from Triticum urartu, assembly GCF_056163025.1. NCBI lineage: Eukaryota > Viridiplantae > Streptophyta > Magnoliopsida > Poales > Poaceae > Triticum > Triticum urartu. Next base: position 502,357,661 of record NC_141878.1, read on the forward strand.
ACACGTGTTGGGTCACCGTTGGGACAGATGTCATCCACTCATTGGACAGGAGGCGCCTATGATACGCCGACACGTGGCACAGCCCAATAGAGGCCCATTCCGGTGAAAAGGCCTGCCCAGCTAAAGGCCCACCATGTTTTTTGAGGCACTAGTTGAAGGAAATATGCCCTAGAGGAAATAATAAAGTTGTTATTTATATTTCCATATATCATGATAAATGTTTATTATTCATGATAGAATTGTATTAACCGGAAACTTACTACATGTGTGAATACATAGACAAACAAAATGTCACTAGTATGCCTCTACTTGACTAGCTCGTTGAATCAATGATGGTTATGTTTCCTAACCATAGACATGAGTTGTCATTTTATTAACGGGATCACATCATTAGAGAATGATGTGATTGACTTGACCCATCCATTAGCTTAACATGATGATCGTTTAGTTTGTTGCTATTGCTTTCTCCATAACTTATACATGTTCCTATGACTATGAGATCATGCAACTCTCGAATACCGAAGGACCACTTAGTGTGCTATCAAACGCCACAACATAACTGGATGACTATAAAGATGCTCTACAGGTGTCTCTGATGGTGTTCATTGAGTTGGCATAGATCGAGATTAGGATTTGTCACTCCGAGTATCAGAGAGGTTTCTCTGGGCCCTCTCAGTAATGCACATCACTATAAGCCTTGCAAGCAATGTGACTAATGAGTTAGTTATGGGATGATGCATTACGGAATGAGTAAACAGACTTTCTGGTAATGAGATTGAACTAGGTATTGAGATACCGACGATCGAATCTTGGGCAAGTAACATACCGATGACAAAGGGAACAATGTATGTTGTTGTGCGGTTTGACCGATGAAGATCTTCGTAGAATATGTAGGAATCAATATGAGAATCCAGGTTCTACTATTGGTTATTGATCGGAGATGAGTCTCGGTCATGTCTACATAGTTCTCGAACCCGTAGGGTCCGCACGCTTAACGTTCGGTGACGATCGATATTATGAGTTTATGTGTTTTGATGTACCGAAGGTAGTTCGGAGTCCCGGATATGATCACAGACATGACGAGGAGTCTCGAAATGGTCGAGACATAAAGATCGATATATTGGATGGCTATATTCGGACGCCGGAATTGTTCCGAGTGATTTTGGAGAAAACCGAAGTGCCGGAGGGTTACCGGAACCCCCCGGGGGAACTAATGGGCCACATGGGCCTTAGTGGAGAGAGAGAGGGGGGGCCGACCAGCACAGGCCGCGCGCCCCCTCCCCCTCTAGTCCGAATTGGACTAGGGAATAGGTGCGGCGCCCCCCTTTCCTTCTCCCTCTCCCTCTTCCTTTCCCCCTCCTAGTAGGACTAGGAAAAGGGGAGTCCTACTCCTAGGAGGACTCCTCCTCTCCTGGCGCGCCCCAAGGTTCGGCTGGCCTTCCCCCTTTCTCATTTATATATGGGGGCAGGGGCACCCTAGGACACACAAGTTGACATTGTTTAGCCGTGTGCGGTGGCCCCCTCCACCATAATCCACCTCGGTCATATCGTTGCAGTGCTTAGGCGAAGCTCTGCGCCGGTAGCTTCATCATCACCGTCATCACGCCGTCATGCTGACGAAGCTCTCCCTCGACACTCAGCTGGATCTAGAGTTCGTGGGACGTCACCGAGCCGAACGTGTGCAGATCGGGGAGGTGTCGTACTTTCGGTACTAGGATCGGTCGGATCGTGAAGACGTACGACTACATCAACCGTGTTGTCATAACGCTTCCGCTTATGGTCTATGAGGGTACGTGTCCAACACTCTTCCCCTCTCGTTGCTATGCATCACCTAGATGGATCTTGCGTGTGCGTAGGATTTTTCTTGAAATTATTGCGTTCCCCAACTGTGTCATCCGAGCCAGGTCTATGCGTAGATGTTATATGCATGAGTAGAACACAAAGGAGTTGTGGGTGTGGGTATATTCATATTGCTTGCCGTCACTAGTTGTTTCTTAATTCGGTGGTATTATTGGATGAAGCGGCCTAGACCGACATTACACGTACGCTTACGCGAGACTGGTTCTACCGACGTGCTTCGCACACAGGTGGCTGGTGGGTGTCAGTTTCTCTAACTTTAGTTGAATCGAATTCAATGAATGGGGTTCTTTTTGAAGATCAAAAAGCAATCACTACACCGCGTTGTGGTTTTTGATGTGTAGGTAAGAACGGTTCTTGCTCAGCCTGTAGCAGCCACGTAAAACTTGCAAAAACAAAGTAGAGGATGTCTAACTTGTTTTTGTAGGGCGTGATGAGATATAATTTGTTGTATGAGATGATCATGTTTTGTAAAAGTAATCGGCAACTGGCAGAAGCCTTATGGTTGTCTCTTTATTGCATAAGATGCAAGCGCAAAATTGCTTTACTTTATCACTATGCGATAGCAATAGTTGGCGAGACGACCATGTGACGACATGTTGATAGAGATCAAGATGATGGAGATCATGGTGTCATGCCGGTGATGATGGAGATCATGACGGTACTTTGGAGATGGGGATCAAAGGCACAAGATGATGATGGCCATATCATGTCACATATTTTGATTGCATATGATGTTTATCATTTATGCATCTTATTTTGCTTAGTTCGGATGTAGCATTATAAGATGATCTCTCACTAAATTTCAAGGTATACGTGTTCTCCCTGAGTATGCACCGTTGCGACAGTTCTTCATGCTGAGACACCACGTGATGATCGGGTGTGATAAGCTCTACGTTCACATACAACGGGTGCAAGCCAGTTTTGCACATGCAGAATACTCGGGTTAAACTTGACGAGCCTAGCATATGCAGATATGGCCTCGGAACACTGAGACCGAAAAGTCGAGCGTGAATCATATAGTAGATATGATCAACATAATGATGTTCACCATTGAAAACTACTCCATCTCACGTGATGATCGGACATGGTTTAGTTGATATGGATCACGTGATCACTTAAATGATTAGAGGGATGTCTATATAAGTGGGAGTTATTAAGTAATATGATTAATTGAACCTAAATTTATCATGAACTTAGTCCTGATAGTATTTGCATATCTATGTTGTAGATCAATTGCTCGCGTATAGCTTCCCCGTTTTATTTATGATATATTCCTAGATAAAACTATGTGGAAAGATGATAATAGCAATGATGCGGATTGGATCCATGATCTGAGGATTATTCTCGCTGCTGGACAGAAGAATTATGTCCTTGATGCACCGCTAGGTGACATAACTATTGCAGGAGCAAATACAGACGTTATGAACATTTGACAAAGCTCGGTATGATGACTACTTAATAGTTTAGTGCACCATACTTTACGGCTTAGAACCAGGACTTCAAAAATGTTTTTGAATGCCACAAAGCATATAAGATGTTCTAAGAGTTGAAATTGGTATTTCATACTCATGCCCGTGTCGAGAGGTAGGAGACCTCTGACGGTACTTTGCCTACAAGATGGAGGAGAATAGCTCAACTAGTGAGAATGTGCTCAGATTGTCTGGGTACTACAATTGCTTGAATCAAGTGGGACTTAATCTTCCAGATAAGATAGTAATTGACAAAGTTCTCTAGTCACTATCACCAAGTTACTATAACTTAGTGATGAACTATAATATGCAAGGGATGACGAAAATAATTGCCAAGCTCTTCGCAATGCTGAAATCGGCGAAGGTAGAAATCAAGAAATGGCATCAAATGTTGATGGTTAACAAGACCACAAGTTTCAAGAAAAGGGCAAAGGGAAATAAAGAGGAACTTCAAAGAAGAATAGCAAGCAAGTTGCTGCTCCCATGAAGAACCCCAAAGCTAGACCCAAGCCAGGAACTGAGTGCTTCTACTAAAAAGGAAATGGTCACGGGAAGTGGAACTGCCCTAGATACTTGGCGTATAAGAAGGATGGCAAAGTGAACAAAAGTATATTTGATATACATGTTATTGATGTGTACTTTACTAGTGTTTATAGCAACCCCTCAGTATTTGATACTGGTTTAGTTGCTAAGAGTAGTAACTCGAAACGGGAGTTGCAAAATAAACAAAGACTAGTTAAGGGTGAGGTGATGATGTGAGTTGGAAGTGATTCCAAGGTTGATAAGATTACCATCGCACACTCCCTTTACCTTCGGGATTAGTGTTGAACCTAAAGTAAATGTTATTTTGTGTTTGTGTTGAGCATAATATGATTGGATCATGTTTATTGCAATACGGTTATTCATTTAAGTCAAAGAATAATTGTTATTCTGTTTACATGAATAAAACCTTCTGAGGTCATACACCCAAGGTGAATGGTTTATTGAATCTCGATCGTAGTGATACACATATTCATAATATTGAAGCCAAAAGATGCAAAGTTAATAATGATAGTGCAACTTATATGTGGCACTGCCGTTTAGGTCATATTGGTGTAAAGCGCATGAAGAAACTCCATGCTGATGGGCTTTTGGAATCACTTGATTATGACTCATTTGATGCTTGCGAACCATGCTGTAACGCCCCGAGACCGTTGCGCCAGGTGTGTGCCAGTTATGCGCGTTGTTGCCATGTCATTGCTTGCGTGTTGCATCTTGCCATGTCATCATGTGCATTGCATCATCATGTTTTCAAAACTTGAATCCGTCCGGGTTCCCCCAGTTCTCTCCATTGTCCGTTCTGAGCCCAGACACACTCACACGCGCCCGCGGCATGTCCGAAATATTACTTTATAAGTGCCAGAAAATGTTCTTGGAATGGGACGAAAGTTAGTGTGCGGTCTTATTATAGTGTAGATAGACCGTCTGTCAATTTTTGTCGCATTCAGAGCTCGTTTGATAGCCCAACCGTTAAACATATGGCCGCAATATAGTCGGTCTAATGTCGGGCGTTTTTGGTCTCCGGAAACAGTTGCCGGGCTGCACTCCTTCCCCTCTCATCTCAGCCCACTCCCACACTAAACCAGCCCACCACCCGCCCCCCTCGTGTGCGCGTCCGAAACTTACCCGAACCCGACCCGGGCAGTCGTCACCGTTGAGGCCGGATCGTTGAATACATACACAAACATAATGTCACTGCTATGCCTCTACTTGACTACCTCATTGAATCAATGATGGTTATGTTTCCTAACCATAGACATGAGTTGTCATTTGATTAACGGGATCACATCATTAGAGAATGATGTGATTGACTTGACCCATCCGTTAGCTTAGCACGATGGTCGTTTAGTTTGTTGCTATTGCTTTCTCCATAACTTATACATGTTCCTATGACTATGAGATCATGCCACTCCCAAATACCGGAGGAACACTTAGTGTGCTATCAAACATCACAACGTAACTGGGTGACTATAAAGATGCTCTATAGGTGTCTCCGATGGCGTTTGTTGAGTTGGCATAGATCGAGATTAGGATTTGTCACTCCGAGTATCGAAGAGGTATCTCTGGGCCCTCTCGGTAATGCACATCACTATAAGCCTTGCAGCAATGTGACTAATGAGTTAGTTATGGGATGATACATTACGGAATGAGTAAACAGACTTGCCGGTAACGAGATTGAACTAGGTATCGAGATACCGATGATCGAATCTCGGGCAAGTAACATACCGATGACAAAGGGAACAACATATGTTGTTGTGCGGTTTGACCGATGAAGATCTTCGTAGAATATGTAGGAACCAATGTGAGCATCCATGTTCCGCTATTGGTTATTGACCAGAGATGAGTCTCGGTCATGTCTACATAGTTCTCGAACCCGTAGGGTCCGCACGCTTAACATTCGGTGACTATCGGTACTATGAGTTTATGTGTTTTGATGTACCAAAGGTAGTTCAAAGTCTCGGATATGATCACAGACATGACGAGGAGTCTCGAATGGTCGAGACATAAAGATCGATATATTGGATGGCTATATTCGGACACCGGAAGTGTTCCGGGTGATTTCGGAGAAAACCGGAGTGCCGGAGGGTTACCGGAACCCCCGGGGGAAACTAATGGGCCACATGGGCCTTAGTGGAGAGAGAGAGAGAGAGGGCGCGCCCCCTCCCCCTCTAGTCCAAATTGGACTACGGAATGAGGGCGGCGCCCCCCTTTCCTTCTCCCTCTCCTCCTTCCTTTCCCTCTCCTAGTAGGACTAGAAAATGGGGAGTCCTACTCCTACTAGGAGGAGGACTCCTCTCCTGGCACGCCCCAAGGTTCGGCTGGCCTTCCCCCTTTCTCCTTTATATACAAGGGCATGGGGCACCCTAGGACACACAAGTTGACATTGTTTAGCCGTGTGCGGTGCCCCCCTCCACCATAATCCACCTCGGTCATATCGTTGCAGTGCTTAGGCGAAGTTCTGCACCGGTAGCTTCATTGTCACCGTCATCACGCCGTCGTGCTGACGAAGCTCTCCCTCGACACTCAGCTGGATGTAGAGTTCGTGGGACGTCACCGAGCCGAACATGAGTAGATCGCGGAGGTGCCGTACTTTCGGTACTAGGGTCGGTCGGATCGTGAAGACGTATGACTACATGAACCGCGTTGTCATAACGCTTCCGCTTACGGTCTACGAGGGTACATAGACAACACTCTTCCCCTCTCGTTGCTATGCATCACCTAGATGGATCTTGTGTGTGCGTAGGTTTGTTTTTTGAAATTACTGCGTCCCCCAACACTAGTGGGCTGGCCCGTTAACAGCCTGCCATGTTTTGGGTCAAATTGAGGCCCATACCAGATCAGGCCCGTTCACAGCCTGCCGTGTTTTGGGACAAATTACGGCCCATATCAGATCAGGCCCATTAACAGGCCACTATTCTTTTAGGCCCATTCTAAGACAGGTTTGCATTTCAGCCAGTTAAATGCCCGTTTACCAGTTCGGCCCGATAATAGTTTCAGCCTATTAGCGACCCGTGGTGCATCTGGGACGTTCTTGGCCCGGTTTAACTTTAGGACATTTAACTGCCCATGTAGAAACTGGGCTATTTCTTATCTAAAGTAACTTTAGGCCTCTTAACGGCCCCTGGTCTTCGTGGATAAATTTCAGCCCAACTGGCCTATCGGCCTGTTAATGGCTCGTGTAACAGTTGGGCCTAATTAGAGCCTGCGTTGAATCCGGCCTACTTACAACCCATTTGATAATGGCCCATGGCACTTTTAGGCCTATGGCCCGCGTAGATACTAGCCTTCTTAAAACCCATAATTTTATTAGGCCAAATAGGCCCGAGATATATTTTGGCCTGTTAACTGCTCGTCCTATTTGGGCCAAACATGGGCCTTAAACAGTTTCGGCCTGTATTGGCCCATGAATTTTTCGGCTCAACGCTAGCACAATCTAGGTTTTAGTATGTTAAAAGCCCATGGTATTCTATGGCCCAGCTGGACAGAACTTTACTCAGCGTGTTAAAGGCGGGAAACAACTATAGGTTTAGACCTGCTAATGGCCCAAGATGATTATAGGCCCACGTTTTGGCCCATATGAGTAATGGGCCGGCCTGAAGACCGACAACACCGAGATCCATTGAACCTTCCGACCTAAATTACAGCATACTGACCAAGAATAAACCTAGACTATATAACAAAGATATTACAACATATTACATCCCCTCGGCATCAAAGTTCGCCGCCAGTGATAATAAAGGACAACCAGACAGCTACCATAAAAAAGGGCAACCATACAGCAGATTACATAAACTAGGTAGGTTGCCACCAGCGGAAGTTAACAGGCGGACAAAATAATAGACAGAACCGACAACACTTCAACACAGTTCAAGAAAGGTTAGCCCGGCCCAGGAGCTACAGCGCAAGCAGCTTAGCAACCTGATGAGACTGCGCTTCTTTGGCGCTCATATCCACCAACTTAAGCTACATAGCATCAATAAATGTTTTGTACTTACGGTTAATCTTGCATAGAGATTGGAGTTCTAGTCGTATTTGAGCGGAAGCATGTATTTCTGCTTGAATTTCAGACTGAAGAAGTTGAACAAATTCAGGCGGCGACTTCATCGAGCTTGTGTCACTGGGTAAGTTTGACACTACATCAGGATGTGACTTCGTGGTTGTATCCCTACCCTCAATATGTTTTGCCTTATCCTCTGGAATATGTGTTAGAGGGACAAACAATGGGTTCGTCTCACTATCATTGTGGTAGTTCTTCCTAGCAACAATGTTGTCACCCTGAAAGAGAAACAAGTAGGTAGATAACAGGTTTTGCACGTATAAGCATCAGCGCTGTCAATTCATCTCATTTCTTTGTCAGAAATAAAGAGACACGGTTTAAAATAGCATTAACATAATAGGCATTGTTCATACTTAAGACAGCATGAAATGGCATTGTGTAGGAGCGGCCAGATTCACCAGACCACTGGATTACAGATCAAGAACACAAGCATAGATGTAGTTCTAAAAAATGTATAAGCATGAATGGTGAGTGTAGTGTCAATTTATACCATTTCAGATTGGTAAATAAAGAGACACGATTTAAATAACATTAATATAATATGGCATTGTTCATAGTTGAGACATAGCAGGATATGACATTGTGCTGTTGTTGGTAGTCTCACCACACCACTGGATTACAGATCAAGAACACAAGCATACACATAGTGCTAAAGGAGATAACTTGCTATGTTTAGTTTAATTTACATGGTACGAATAAGGAACTAGATTGTACAACTAAAGACTGAAATTGAGAAGGACAAACTTATGTTCATGTAATTCTACTTTATAAACTTTGAACAAGCAATTTGATGCAGACGACAAAAATAAACATCATTTTCACTCATAGATATCCAAATATAAACAACAAAGTTTGAAGGCTCGAGGAGGACAAACTTACATTAGTAGTGAAGACAGGCTCTATAAAGGCCTTGTCCATATTGATGGGGGGGCGGGCAATTCAAGAAGTTTACCGCTCACTCTTCTTCAAGAGTATTGCCTTTATTCTACATTTTGTTAAGAGTAAATATAGATGTGAAAATATAGGAACAAATGACGATTATTTAACTTAAGATGCAGAGTACAAATGTAAATACAGCATACAGGCAAAAGGCACTAACAAGAGCAATGCGGAGCTAAACTTCTTCAGTAACATTGGTTTTATTCAATATTTTGGCAAGAGTAAATGTAGATTTGATGTGTAGACAAATGGAGGACAAGGGAAAATAAGTTGCAAAGTGTACATGAAGAACTAGCTGACAAATATAAGTATAGTGATGAAGGACAACAGATACTTACAAGAACAATGCAAAACTAAATTTCTTCATGGGCATTGGGTTTATTCTACATTAATTTAAGCATTAATATAGATCTGATAATTTGGAGCGAACAGTGGATACGCCAGCTATAATGCACAATGATGTCACATAATCCACCAGGTATGAATGTAAGGACAACGATAGGACAATAGGTACTAACAAGAGCAAAGCAGCGACCAGCATAGTTGTGATATCCTAGGTTTTGCGGCGCTGGTTCTATCGCCAATATACGTTGGGTGCTATGTGATTTCTCCGGTAGAACCACCTTTTTCAAGGACTTTTCTTGTACTCCTTCAGGTTCATCAATCACCATCTTCCTTTTGGATGTTTGAAACACAAGAACAACATTTGAATGGAAAAACATGGTATGACGACAAATGGAATAGGTGTTGATAATGGATGGGCATGGCATCTTCACATATATCATGAGTAAACTAAGCAGATGGCGGTGCAACGAAGCAAAGGAAATGCAAGACACCTTATGCAAGATATGTGCAACCAATAAAACCTTGCAAATTAGAACAGGCACCTTATTGGGTGAACAGGATAGGCCATCTGCCTTTGACTCCTTGAGCTCAGAATAGTCATTAGGATCATATTCTAAATACGAATCTATAGGTTGGGAGCATGTGCGTTTCATTGCATCCACAATGGACCTCAATCCCAGTTTGCTACCCATTGAACTGTTCTGTAATATTCTTCTGATGTGCGCACTCTTATATTCATTGTGATTGCGTACAATATCTGTAAAGCATGAAAACACAAATATTAGTGAGATTATATTTGTAATGCAGAGGATATTGTAATATAATAGAGGCTCCCTGTAAACCCTTGTGTGCTATCACTGGATTCTGATGAGAGAGCTCATGTGTGCTATAATATGGTGAGTAGATTAATATAATCTGGCACAAGTACACAAAAAATAAGCTCCCTGTTGGGGGCCCCAGATGTAAGGATAGTTGGTAGATGATAGGTTCATAATATACCGTATAGAAAGTTTATTGCGAAACCATGATAGCGAGAGCGCAGAGCTAGTAGGTAGATCATAGTGTAGATAATAGGGGTACACCATAACCACCATAAATAAATTGGGAAAGCGGAATTGGCTAGAAAACATAGGGTTTTGCCGCCACTAATATGCAGCCTATCGATCACCTACAGGCTAGTTCTATTCATCTGAAGGCGCATAGCTGTTACTATCAGTTGAGTCTATCAAAGACCACGCGGCTCCCACTATTTCTGGGGTATTATGGCAGACCAACTCGTAGTGTGAAATCATTTAGCAGAACTGGCCCAATAGAGGAGTCGACTGCAGATGTCCCTGCTCCCCTTCCTGACAAGGAACATACTATGCTTACTAAAGAAGAACGGAAGAGTGATACGTCTCCGTCATATCTATAATTTTTGATTGTTACATGCCAATATTCTACAACTTTTACATACTTTTGGCAACTTTTTATACTACTTTTGGGACTAACATATTGATCCAGTGCCCAGTGCCAGTTCCTATTTGTTGCATGTTTTTTTTCGCAGAAAATCCATATCAAATGGAGTTCAAATGGGATAAAAACTTACAGAGATTTTTTCTGGAATATATGTGAATTTTGGGAAGTGGAATCAACGCGAGACGATGCCCGAGGGGCCCACGAGGGTGAGGAGTGTGCCCCAGGGGGTAGGGCGCACCCTCGGCCCTCGTGGCCACCTCGTAAGGCGGTTGGTGCCCTTCTTTCACCGCAAGAAAGCCAACATCCGGGTAAAAATCGTGTCAAAATTTCAGCCCAATCGGACTTACGGATCTCCAGGAATTTAAGAAACGGTGAAATGGCAGAATCAGGGAGCGCAAAAACAGAAGGAAACACAGAGAGATCCAATCTCGGAGGGGCTCTCGCCCCTCCACCGCCATGGAGGCCATGGAACAGAGGGGAAACCCTTCTCCCATCTAGGGGGAAGGTCAAGGAAGAATAAGAAGGGGGCTCTCTTCCCCTCTCTCCCGTTGGCGCCGGAACACCACCGGGGCCATCATCGTGACAACGATCTACACCAACAACTTCACTGCCGTCATCACCAACTCCCCCCCTCTATGCAGCGGTGTAACCCCTCTTTTACCCGTTGTAATCTCTACTTAAACATGGTGCTCAACGCTATATATTATTTCCCAATGATGTATGGCTATCCTATGATGTTTGAGTAGATCCGTTTTGTCCTATGGGTTAATTGATGACCGTGATTGGTTTGAGTTGCATGTTTTATTATTGGTGCTGTCCTATGGTGCTCTCCGTGTCGCGCAAGCGTGAGGGATCCCCACTGTAGGGTTTGGAATATGTTCATGATTTGCTTATGGTGGATGGCGTGAGTGACAGAAGCACAGACTCGTGTAAGTAGGTTGTTTGCGTATGGGAGTAAAGAGGACTTGATACCTTATAATGCTATGGTTGGGTTTTACCTTAATGATCTTTAGAAGTTGCGGATGCTTGCTAGAGATCCAATCATAAGTGCATATGATCCAATAAGAGAAAGTATGTTAGCTTATGCCTCTCCCTCAAATAAAATTGCAATAATGATTACCGGTCTAGTTATCGATTGTCTAGGGATAAATAACTTTCTCATGACAAAAAGCTCTCTACTGAAACTAATTTAGTTGTGTCTTCAACTAAACAGCCCCTATCTTTTATTTACATGCTCTTTATTATCTTGCAAACCTAGCCTACAACACCTACAAAGTACTTCTAGTTTCATACTTGTTCTAGGTAAGGCGAACGTTAAGCGTGCGTAGAGTTGTATCGGTTGTCGATAGAACTTGAGGGAATATTTGTTCTACCTTTAGCTCCTCGTTGGGTTCGACACTCTTACTTATCGAAAGAGGCTACAATTGATCCCCTATACTTGTGGGCTATCAAGACCTTTTTTGGCGCCGTTGCCGGCGAGCAATAGAGTGGGGTGAATATTCTCGTGTGTGCTTGTTTGCTTTATCACTAAGTGGATTTTATTTGCTGTTCTAAGTTGTTCTCTATCTTTAGTTATGGATATGGAACACGAGATACCAAAAAAAAAGGTTTACTTGCTACTCATGGAGATGGGGAAGCTCCTAAAACCCACGATGTTCATTATGTGAAAGATATTATGCACTACTTTAATAATCCTGAGAAAACCCCATTAAATTATATAATGGGAGACACGTTGGATCAACATGAATACTTTAGGGATTATCGCTTGACTCAAAAAGGGAAACTATTATGGGATCAAATTTATATGTTGCATTGGTATGCTCGGCAACTATGCTTGAGATATGATTATCCTTGTTGCTCTAGGATGAAGGCTCCACACCTTCCCTTTTTATGCAAATTTAATGAGAATGAAACCCTAGCTTCTTATGCTAATGGTATATATGATTACTATGATGTGGAACGAATAGAAGAATTTGTTGCTTTCAAGGGTGCTTGTGAAATTGAATATTTGTTTAAAGATTTTGAAGATTTTGATGATTCAGTTTATAGACCTAAAAATTTAGCTATCCTTAAATATTGCTATGAGAATTATAAATACAATTATGATATTGATGAATTTATTGAGAAAGTCTCCGCTGTCTGAGAAGAGATTAATATTTTGCAGGAGTCTATGTAAGAAGAAATTGATGAAACTGTGAGCTCATTGGATGAAAAAGATGATGAGGAGAGCGAAGAACAAAAGGAGGAAGATCGGATTAGCTACCCATGCCCACCTTCTAATGAGAGTGCCGGGGGTGCTGATCCACGGGCACCTATGGGACTAGCGGGCCGGGTCCCTTTCGGTTCGGCGAGGGCGGAGATCGTGCAAAGAGAAAATCGAGGCGAAGCACGCGAGCGATTTCCCCAGGTTCGGGCCGCACGGATGCATAAAACCCTACTCCTGCTTTGTGGTTTTGTATTGATTTCTAGCTCAGGAGCGCGGAGTGCTACAGTACACACCAGCGGCTAGCAAGACCGAGCGTGAGTGTTCCAACTGGCTAACCCCCCCACTACGTTGCATACGGGCCTCCTTTTATATGCTCAAGGGGCTACCGACAGGTCGCAACGGAGGTAAAGGGCAAAAATGGAAAGGGGCTATGGTAGGCACAGCTACCTGCTATAGTGTATCATACCTAACCCTGACGGCAGGGGACAAGGGCCTTAAATGCCCGTCTGTGTCGCCTAAACAGTGCGAAAAGGGACCGCCAGGGACGCCACCGTTCGCCACGATGGCGATCTTGTCAGCGCCGCTTGCCACCGCACGTCCCTAGCTGCACAGCCTTCCGCCACGTACGCCTGGAAGGGCCCCAGAGCGACACGTTGGTGGATGTGCTGGAGCACGGGCGCGGAGAGTTGGCTTGCCGCGGCAAGCGCCTTTCCGCGGTCGTTGTCTTGTCGCGTCCGGGAGCTTGTCGCTCACCGGGTCTTGCCGGAACGCGTGGTGCGCCGCGGCAAGTTCCTTGAAATGCCTTGAGTGGCCTTCCCAGCAAGCTCCTCTTGAAAGGGTCTTGGGATGCTTTTGTTAGCCTTCCCGGCAAGCTCCTCTTGCCGGGGTCTTGTCTTCTTGGCTTGGACACTTTGTTCTTGAATGGCTCCAAAGGAACCACGGAGGATCTTGGCGGTCACCCGGCAAGCCTAGACGCGGGACGCTGCGACTGCCCGTGCACAAGTTCGGGATACTAGGGTACCCCTACTCTAGTACACCGACAGGAGCCCCCGGGCCTGGGCCATACACGGTGCCGAGCACTGTTGGGCCAGGCCCAAAACAGGGCACGGGCACGCGCAGCCTAGGTTCCGCCGTATCTCACTCCGTACCCACCGCGCCCTCCCCGAACAGCACGCGTTGAATGCGGCGTCGTGGGAGAGGTCGTGGGGGTTTCTTTATTCGGAAATGCGGAACGTCCACCCCCCCCTTTATATGCAGGGGAAACAGGGGCAGTTGGCCCACTCGCCCGTTGTCGTTCCCAATCTCAGAAACCTCGGCCGCTCCCTTGTCTCCCCAAAGCTGAGAGAGAGAGAGAAGCGCTCCGCCCCCCATCGCCACTAGCACCACCAACGCGGTCGACCTCCTCCACTACTTCCGCCATGGCTCCAAAAGCCGACAAGGGGAAGACCGTGAAGATGACCGAGGCGCAGCGGCTCGCGGCGCTGCGGAAGGAGCGGTCCGTTTTCCCCCCCAAGCTCAGCGCGAAGGAGCTGAGGGAGAACTACTATCTGTTCTGGTCGGCGGAGACGCGCGCGCATCCGCGCACAAAGGTTCTCCCCGCCGCCACTTGGAAGAAGGCTCCGAATGGGTACCCCTTCTTCGCATTGTTCTTCTATTGCGGGCTCTGCCCGCCCTTCTCTGATTTCTTCTGCGACATCATGAACACCTATGGATTCCATCTCCTTGACTTCACCCCCAACGCCGTCCTGACAATGGCAGTTTTCGCACACCTCTGAGAAAACTTTGTCGGAGTCCTTCCCAACGCAGCCCTCTTCCGCCACTTTTTCATACCCCGAGTAGAGAGAGGAGAGCCTCTATCCGGCGGGATTGCCTGGATCTCAAGGCCCGGCAAGAAAGAGACCTATCTGGAGGGAGAATTCCGCGGCAAGTGGGAGGAGTGGAGAGCTGATTGGTGCTAGATTGACGAGGAGAGCCCGCAGCCATTTACCATCCGACGCCGAACCCCAGTAGCACACGGCAGCGATTGGAGTGACATGGCTCCGGAGGACGCCAGGTTGAGGATTGCCGTCACCAGGATCCTGCGCCTGAGGCTTGCCGGGCTTACTGTTGGTGCTGTTGGCGCAGACTTCCTTCGCCGCCGCATCGCCCCCCTGCAGGAACGGGGGAGGCCCACTTGGGAGTTCAAGAACGCGGCAGACATCATGAGGCTGCGGCCAGGCCTCAATTACAACTTCACAGTCCTGGAGCTCAACGCGATGCTGCAGGAGCAGTTCAAATATGACCCCCAGCATCCCGAGGTGTTCAGGTTGCCGGGGGGCGTCGTGCCTTTGTGCAACAATTCCGCGCTCGACCGCATCCGTGCAATGATGCCGGAGTGCGACTCGCACGGGATTGTGCCAACTTGGCAGGAGCCTGCAGACGAGGTCGTGTAGCAATTCTTCGACGACTTGGTGGAAGTGCCAATCCACCTCGACGAGAAGGACGGCCTCACCCGCGACACCACGGATGCGGAGATGGCGCTCATTGCCACTAGGCTGGAGGAGGCAGCGGCAGCCGTAGCCGCGGGCGAGTTCGGGTTCACTGTGGAGGAGGCCGATGCAGCAGAAGCGGCAAGCCGTGCCGAGCGAGGGGAGCCTGCCGACAAGAAGGGGCTTGCCGGGCAAGAGACCGAGCCGAGCGAGCCCGCCAAGGACACGAGCGGCTCGTTGCAAATCGACTCTTCTTCCACCTCGTCTTCAGACAGCCCACCAGAAGCAGAGCCTCCATCCCCACCAAGAAGGCGTCTCCGCAAGGTTGGTGATGTGGCGGAGCGGCAAGCGGGCCAACAGTCGCCACGCCGCGTGACACGCTCGACCACGGGAAACACCGTTGCCGCGGGAGCGCCTCATGCTACGACGGCACCTAGAGCGGAGTCTAGCCGGACCACCGCTTCAGTCCCTGCCGCTACTCACGCCGCGCCGACAGCCGGAGCGGGGTCGTCTCAGACCGCCGCCACTGCTCCCGCCAAGCGGCCAAGGGAAGCTTCTCCTCCACCTCCTCTCGCCGGGCGCGCGCCGGGCTTCGACTTCTCCGCGTTAAGCTCGGACGAGGAAGAAGAAGAAGAGTAAGATTCTCTTGTTGTACTTGCATTTCTTCAGTTCTTGCTGTTGGTCTTGTTTCTCACTTGCTTTTCCCTGAATCTGTTCCTTTTTAGGACTCTGGCCCAGAGAGCGGCAAAGAGAGCTAAGGCCCCGGTGATCATCATCGAGGACGAGCCCACTGCGACAACAGGTGGCGCGCCCGAGACAACCTTGCCGGAGCCGGCGACTTTCCTCCATGGCAGCCCCTAGCGTAAGTGTGTGAATTATTTTCCACGGCGAGGCGCGCATGGGTACTTGTCTTTGCTGATATCTGCTTGCTGACTTGTGTAGGAGCCGAGCAGCCCCACCAGGAGTCAAGGGAGAATCCCCCGTCAAGGGAGAATTCTCCGGCAAGGGAAGGCTTCCAGGTGAGGGAGAAGTCTCCGGCAAGGGAGGGTTCTCCGGCGAGGGACAGCGCCAGCGGCCCCCCGGCGACGGAGACCACGACCGCAGAGCCTGGTGCAGGTACTCCCCTTGCGTCAAAACTTCTCTTGGATCCTTCTTTTTTTGATCTTTATGGGTTTCTGCTGGATTCTGTTTGACTCTTCTCCCCTTTTCCGGCTGTCAGATCCATTCGCTGCGGAGCAGATGGAGACAGAGGTCGCCGCCGACGAAGCAGCCGGTGCTGGAGACGCCACCGGCGCAGAGGCCGCCAAGGCTGACGCCGCAGCAACTGGCGAGGAATCTGGCGATCGTACGGACGGCCCAGAGGCCGCAGGAGCGCCAGGCGCTACGCCGACCGCCGACCCATCCGCCGAAGCCGCAGCGCCAAGTTCCAAGGATCCCCAGCCGGGCGTTTATTTGAA
Source organism: Triticum urartu (assembly GCF_056163025.1). NCBI lineage: Eukaryota > Viridiplantae > Streptophyta > Magnoliopsida > Poales > Poaceae > Triticum > Triticum urartu. Next base: position 502,374,460 of record NC_141878.1, read on the forward strand.
GGCCGGCGACGACGTCTTCATCAATCTTCCCTGGGCATCAAGCTCCAGAGCGCCGGTCGAGGGGGAGGTCTTCGACGGAGAAGTGCTCGCCTCCGCGGGGCTGAAGCTGGTCGACGCGCCAAGCAGCAGCAGCAACGAGCCCGAAGAAGAGCGGCTGCTGCGCAGGTTGATGTCGCTCTACCGCGCGCGACAAGCCAAGCTGGTGTCCCGCGAGGCGCTTGTCGCGAAGGCGGGAGCAGACATTGAAAAGCGCGCGGACGAGCTCGGGGGTTTCCACCGGGAAGCCCTCCGATCCCTGGCGGAGGAGCGGGAGCAGCTCGCTGAAGCGCGGAAGGCCTTTCTCCTCGAGAAGGCTGAAGCTGAAGAGCGCCAACGACTTGCCGCTGTGAAGCTAGCCGCGGAAGAGGGCGAGCTGGCGCAGCGGAAGGTCAATCTCGATGCCCACGAGGAGGAGCTTGCCTCGCGCGAGGAGAAGCTTGGCGGAGCCCTCAAGCAAGCGGAGGACGCTGCCGCCGCCGCCGAGGCCGCCAAGGAGGAGTTGAAGACGAAGGTGGCGCGGCTGGAGGCCGATCTCTCCGAGAAGGGCAAGGAGCTCAGCGCCGCCAAGGTCTCCAACGTGGATCTTGAGTTGAAGCTAATCACTTTGACCAAGACTCTGGACAGCGCCAAGAAGCGGGAGGCGGCCTTGAAGGAGGAAATCAAGGCCGACAAGGCGCTGCTGGAGAGCGCTGCCACCGCCTAGAACACCTTCAGGGAGACTGTGACGCACTAGACGGAGAGTCTGGTGAACGCCGCCACAGATATCGAGAAGGAGCTGGCGCAGCTGGGGATGGAAGATCTTGGGTATCCCTCCGACGACAACCTCCAGCCCAGCGCCAAGCTCGTCCTATTCTTCAAGGGCGTGGCGACGGCCCTTCAGCGACTCCGAGAGAGGATCCCCAAGCAACTAGCTAACGAGTCGCGCGAGATCTGCGCAGGAGCCCTCGAGAAGGTGTTGATGAAGGTGGCCTTCCGCAATCCGGGCCTCCGCCTCACCAACATCCTCAGGTCCTTGCCACCAGAAGCTGATCTGGAGGAGCTCAAGGCCCTTGTCGCACCCATTGTGGACAAGGTGAGCGGGATCAAGCGGGTCGAAGTCGATCGCGTAGATTAGGCCGCTCATTTCTTCTTTTCTTGTCGCTGCCCATCATGTCATGAAAACAATCTATTAGAGCTGCGACAAGCTATCTTTGTAATGTAACTTGATTGTGGGCAATGATTGCAACGTTACTCCCTTTACTTGATTCCTCCCTTTGTATGTTTTTGCCCTACGCTTTTAGGGAACTTGCCGGTGCAGGCACCTGAGCCGCGAGCGCTGAGTGCGGAACGTCAGCAGCCTGCTGGCGGTGCCGCTACCGGCAAGAAACCTTGTCGCAACTAGTTGCAGCTCACTTAAGTTGATGAGCGAACTCGAAACAAAGTAAGGGCGCTAGCGGCTCACTTAAGTTGCTGAGCGGACTCGAAGCAAAGTAAGGGCGCTAGCAGCTCACTTAAGTTGTTGAGCGGACTCGAGACAAAGTAGGGGCGCAACTAGCTATCAGTTGGTTCCTCCGTGCACAGGTTTCCCATACAAAGTGTGGTCGTTCAAGGGAGATAACTTAAAATTTAAAAAATTCGATTGCTCAAACTTTGGCAACTTAGCTTTTCTGTTGTTTTCTTCCCGGCAAGGCGAAACTTTCTTGAACGACGCCTGGCCCATACCATCCATCGTCTTCTCCTTTCCCCCCGGCAAACTTGTGGGCGAGGGGAACCTTGCTTTCAAAAGGAAGAAGAGACAATACAGATATGGAGCTTTATGGCTCGTTATTGCTTACCGTGGAGTAGGTGCTGCACAAAGTGTCAGATCATATATGCCAAAAAATAGAAAGCATAAAATTGACAAAATGTGCGGAGCACATGTGCCTTACTTATGCACGGGATCTGCGCCCGGCTTTGTACAAAGGATTACATGCAACAGCGGCAAGACTTGTACAAAAGGTGGTTGCCGGAACAGGTTCCGACAACCGCGCCTTACGGGTAAAACTTACGAAGATGCTCAATGTTCCAGGAGTTGCTCACCGGAATGCCATCTTCGGTCTCAAGGCGGACAGCGCCAGGCCTTGTGACTCGTTTCACCCGGTAAGGGCCTTCCCACTTCGGCGTCAACTTGTTGGAATTCTTGGCGGACTGAACGCGCCGAAGAACAAGGTCGCCTTCCTCGAGACTTCTGACGTTAACTTTGCGGCTATGGTAGCGGCGCAAAGCTTGCTGGTAGCGAGCAGCTCGCACAGCAGCCTGAAGACGGTCTTCCTCAAGGAGCAGCGCGTCATCTTGTCGCAGCCGCTCTTGCTCGAGCTCATCATAAGCGAGCACTCGAGGTGACCCGTATACGAGTTCCGTGGGGATAACTGCCTCTGCTCCATAGACTAGAGCAAAGGGTGTTTGTCCAGTGGCTCGATTTGGCGTCGTTCTGATCGACCAGAGAACCACCGGCAACTCCTCGATCCAGTTTCTTCCGCACTTGTGCAGCCTGTCGAAAGTTCTGGTCTTGAGCCCGCGCAGCACTTCAGCATTTTCCCTCTCCGCTTGACCGTTGCTTCTCGGGTGAGCAACAGAAGCGAAGCAGACCTTGGCGCCAAGATCTTGGACGTACTGCGTGAAGGTGCGGCTCGTAAATTGCGTGCCGTTGTCGGTGATTATCCTGTTAGGGATACCGAAGCGGCAAACAATCGACCTGAAGAACTTGACTGCTGACTGTGCTGTCACCTTCCTCACTGGTTCCACTTCCGGCCACTTTGTGAACTTGTCGATTGCAACGTACAAGTACTCAAAGCCCCCGACGGCTCGGGGAAAGGGGCCGAGGATGTCGAGCCCCCAGACCGAAAATGGCCAGGATAAAGGGATCGTCTGGAGAGCTTGAGCTGGTTGGTGTATCTGCTTGGAATGAAACTGACACGCTTCACACTTGGTTACTTGTGCAGTTGCATCCTGGAGGGCTGTTGGCCAGAAGAAACCTTGCCGGAAAGCTTTACCGACAAGTGCTCTTGCGCCAATGTGGTGACCACATATGCCTCCATGTATTTCTGCCAACAGCTTTTGTCCATCTTCCCGGGGAATACACTTCAATTTCACACCGTTGAGTCTTCTTCTGTACAGTGTCTTGTCGACAAACTGGTACATACTTGACTGCCGGGCTACTCTCTCCGCTTCTTCTTGCTCTTCGGGAAGTCCTCCTGTCTAAAGGAAATGGACAATTTGCTGTGCCCATGCTGGAGCTTGTGGCTCGACAACAAGGACTAAAGGCAAATCTGCTGCTACGGGAATATCCGCTTCCACGGCAAGAACCTGCGGCTTTGCCGGAGCTTGACGTTCCCCGACAAGCTTGCCGGAGCAAAACTTGTCGGGAGCTTCTGCTTCAACGGAACAAACCCTAGGGCTTGCCGGAGCATCTTGCTCCTCAGCGCTCTTGGTGTTGATCTTGGAGACTGCTGCGGGAATATCCGCTTCTACGGCAAGAACCTGCGGCTCTACCGGAGCGTGACGTTCCCCAGCAAGCTTGCCGGAGCAAAACTTGTCGGGAGCTCCTGCTTCAACAGAACAAACCCTAGGGTCTGCCGGAGCAGACTGCTCCTCAGCACTCTTGGCGTTGATCTTGGGGACCTTCTTGGCGGCGGCTTCGGGAAGCCCTGCCAGCAAATAGTCGCCAGAAACCAACTTCCTCTTCTTGCTCTGTCCAGTTGAAGGCGTTACGGACGGCTGAGTCAGCTTGAGCACAAAGATCCCTGGTTCCACAGGTAACTTAAGTGCGGCACACTTTGACAGGCCATCTGCAATGGCGTTCTGAGCTCTTAGGACATGCTCCATTTGTAGGCCGTTAAAGTGTTCTTCTAGCTTTCTCACTTCGTCGACGTAAGCTTCCATCAACGGACTCTGATAACTCTTGTTTACTTGACGGACGACAAGCTGTGAGTCACCCCTGACAATGAGCTTCTTGATCCCAAGGTCTGCCGCGATCCGGAGACCGGCAAGCAAGCCCTCAAATTCTGTAGTATTGTTCGTTGCTTGCTCCTTGGGGAAGTGCATCTGGACTACGTACTTGTGGTGCTCACCGGTGGGTGCGACAAGCAGCACGCCAGCGCCTGCGCCTTGCAGCGAAAAGGCACCATCAAAGTACATCAGCCACTCTTTGCCTGCTTCCTTGTCGGGGATGCTCGTTTCTGGAATTTCTTCATCTGGTGTTGGCGTCCATTCTGCTATGAATTCTGCCAATGTTCTGCTCTGGATAGTTGAAGTGCTTTCAAACTTGAGGCCAAAGCTTCACAGTTCCAGTGCCCACTCAACAATCCTGCCTGTCGCTTCTGGATTCTGCAGTATCCTCTTCAGCGGAAAGCGAGTGACAACTGTGATCTCATGTGCTTGGAAGTAATGGCACAGCTTTCTCGAGGCCATGAGAAGGCCGAAAAGCAATTTCTGCACACCAGAGTACCTTGACCTAGCCCCCTGCAGAAGAGAACTGACAAAGTAAACTGGGCGCTGCACCATCTTTTTGTGTATCTCGTCGTGTATCTGCGCAGATCCATCTTTGTCGGGACCAGAGCTTGTCGGGGAAGCTCCCTGCTTGTCGCTGGATGCGCTTGCCGCGGTTGCTGGCTCATCATCTGCCTCCCTCTCTGCTACTAACGCAGCACTAACCACTTGATTGGTTGCCGCTATGTATAGCAGCAACTTCTCTTGTGGCTTAGGTGCAACAAGTATTGGAGGGGAGGACAGGTATCTCTTCAGGTCTTGCAGCGCAGCCTCCGCTTCCGGAGTCCATTTCATTGGACCTGCCTTTTTCAATAATTTGAAAAACAGCAGGGCGCGCTCAGCAGACCGAGAGATAAACCTGCTGAGAGCAGCCACGCAACCGGCAAGTTTCTGTACATCTTTGACGCGCTTTGGTGCTTCAATCTGCTCAATGGCCTTGATCTTGTCGGGATTGGCTTCAATTCCCCGCTGAGACATGAAGAACCCGAGAAGCTTGCCGGTGGGAACTCCAAACACACACTTCTCTGGGTTGAGCTTGAGGCTGATCTTGCGTAGATTTGCAAAGGTCTCGTCTAAATCTTGAATCAGGGTTGCTCTTTCCTTGCTCTTGACCACTATATCATCCATGTAGGCTTCCACATTTCTGTGTATTTGTGGCTCAAGAGCAACATGGACTACTCTTGCAAATGTCGAACCAGCATTTTTTAATCCGAAAGGCATCCATATGAAACAGTACGTGCCACATGGAGTAATAAATGCGGTCTTCTCCTCATCCTCTTCTGCCATGAAGATCTGATGATATCCTGAGTATGCGTCAAGAAATGAAAGCAAATCACATCCGGCTGTGGAGTCAACAATCTGGTCAATGCACGGCAAAGGAAATGGGTCCTTGGGACAAGCTTTGTTAACATCGGTAAAATCGATACAAAGTCTCCATTTCCCGTTTGCCTTGCGCATGACTATAGGATTGGCCAACCACGTGGGATGGAGCACTCCTCTGACAAGGCCTGCTGCTTCCAGTTTCTTGATCTCTTCTGCAATGAATTCTTGGCGCTCCACTGCCTGCTTCCTGACTTTCTGCTTGACGGGCCGCGCATGGGGACAAACGGCAAGGTGGTGCTCAATCACTTTCCTGGGAACACCGGGGATGTCAGACGGCTGCCATGCAAACACGTCGACATTTGCCCGCAGGAAAGCAACGAGCGCGCTTTCCTATTTAGGGTCGAGCATGGTACTGATGGTGAAAGTACCACCGGTGCCGTCCTCCTTGGCGGACACTTTCTTCATCTCTGGCGGAGCTGCCATCGTCTTCTTACACTTGCCGGTGGAGCTCGATGGTGCGTCCTCGACGGCAGCGCAGCACTCCGAAGAGGTGCGCTTGCCGGAGTGGGCATCAGAACTCTTGCCGGACTTGGTCTTCTTCCCCCCGGGAGCTTCAGCGGCAAGTGGATTGCGATCTGCCGTGGCTGCTGCTTCCCGGTAGATCTTGTTGGCACAGATAAGAGCATCCTTCTTGTCGCCGGGGACAGAAATGACGCTTATCGGGCCTGGCATCTTCAGCATGTTATAAGCGTAGTGAGAGGCTGCCATGAACTTGGCGAGTGCTGGACGGCCAAGTATCCCATTGTAAGGCAATGGAATATCGGCAACGTCGAATGTGACCTTCTCAGTACTGAAGTTTAGCTCGCTGCCAAATGTTACCGGCAGCGTGACCTTCCCCTTCGGCTTGCTCCTTCCCGGATTGATTCCTTGGAATGTGCCGGTCTCTTCGAGCTCGCTGTCAGGGATTTGGAGTTTTTGGAGTACAGCGGAGGAGATCAGGTTTAAGCCGGCCCCGCCATCAACTAGCATCTTGGTGACTTTGAGGTTGCGGATAGTTGGTGATACCAACATCGGCAAACACCCGACCGCAGTTGTTCTATCAGGGTGATCCTCAATGTCGAAGATGATAGGCGTGTTGGACCACTTCAGAAGCTTGCGTGATTCGATAGGTGGTTCTGCTGCATTAACTTCCCGCACCCACTGTTTGAGTTGGCGGTGCGAGGTATGCAGAGAAGCACCACCGTCAACGCACAAGACCTCTGTGGCTTTCTGAAACTCCTGCTCACTGGTCTCAACATCATCCATGTCTTCGTCGTCATCGTCGTCTTCATCGTTGTCGCGGCCGCGGGGAGGTCTGTCTCCTTGCCGCTGCTTGGCCTTACCGCGGCGTCCTCTTCGGCCGGCGCGCTTCTTGCCAGATTCTGCAGCGCCACCTTGGGCCCTCTCCTTGTCTCGCCGCTCGTACTCAGCCTTTTGCTGCTGGACAAGCTGCTCGACCTTTTTGCAGCTCTGGAGGTCATGGCCCTTGGCGCGGTGAATCTTGCAATATTGCTTGTCGGAGCCGTCCTTCTTGTCGGCGGTCGCCACAGCCTGGCAGTTGGCGTGCGTGGCAATCTCCTTGCCGGAGCTACCAACTTTGGCCTTCTTGGCGCCACCTTCGTTGCCGGACTGCTCAACGACTAGCACCTCTTTGCCTTTCTTCTTCCTGTTCCGCCGCCAGTTCTTCTTTGCCGGGGCAGCATCCTCACTGTCAGATCCTTCTGCTCCGATCTTCTCTCCGGGGAGTCGCCTCCCTTCCTCAGCGCGTGCACACTTGTCGGCCAGGGCATATAGCTCGCTGACGTCTCTGATCCTGTGCATCGCCATCTCCTCCCGCATCCTGCGGTTACGCACGTTCTGATGAAACGCGCTGATGACCGCAGCGGGGTGGACGTCTGGGATGTTGTACTGTACACGGCTGAACCTCTGAATGTATTTTCGCAGGGGCTCTCCTTCCTTCTAGGCGAGCAGATGAAGGTCGCTCTCTTGGCCATGAGGTTTGTGGCCGCCTGTAAAGGCGCCGACAAACTGATGGCGCAGGTCAGCCCAGGAGGATATGGAGTTGTCCGGCAAGTGCATGAGCCAGGACCAGACATTGGGCTTGAGCACCAACGGGAAGTAGTTGGCAAGGATCTTGTCGTCCCGCCCCCCGGCAGCCTGCGCCGCGATGGTGTAGATGCTGAGGAACTCCGACGGATGCGTCTTGCCGTCGTACTTCTCGGGTACATCTGGTTTGAAATTCTTCGTACTGGGCCACTGGACTTGCCGCAGCTCACGAGTGAACGCAGGGCAACCTACCGCGTACGGCAAGCCGCCTGGTTCCCCTGGCGCATGCATGTCAACAGAGGGCCCAGCGCGCTGGTCTGATTGATGCCGCGCTTCTCTCCGGCGCTCGATGCGAGTACGAGCGTCTTCTTGTTGTTGTTCTTGAAGAACTTGGTGCTGATCGCGACGAGCTCGCGGATCTGATGACGCGGTGGAGTCGCTGTCGAGGTGGATCCGGCGAGTCGGCGATCTTGGCCTTCGGGGTGGGGAGTGCACAGAAGTTGCACCCCCACCGGTCTTGTCGCCACCGGCTCGTGCCTGGCTAACTTGCTGCGGCTGCGTCGTGCTCGGCTGCCGAGGAGTGTCGCCGTTGGCGAAGCCGATGAGACTCTGGATGGCGGCCCTCCAGTCGTCGATCTTGTCCGCCGCTGGAGGGTAGTCTAGGAGCAGCTGAGCTCGCGCCAAAGCCTCTGCTGCAGTGGCGGGTGGCGGTGGCGAACGGTGCGAGGAGCGGGATATGCTCGGACTTCTAACTACGTTAGAAGGAGCACTACCCCGTCCAGGCGACCGCGTCTCGCTCGCGCCAGCAGGTTGACGTGCATGGTGATCCTGAGCGCTCCGAGATCCACCAGCTCGATCTTGGTCTAGCGAACGCATGGTACCATGAGTACCATGACGCTGCCAGTCCCGCGCCTCCTGAGATGGGCGCGGTGCATGCACGGACGCCAAGGCCTTGGAGTGCGCCCGGTCGTTGTGAGAGCCGGCTACGCCACCGATGGGCAGCGCAACCTTGTCCTTGGACCTGGCAGCACCGCGAGCTCCCTTGTCGATGCCCGTTCTCCCACCGCCGTCTGCCCCACCAACCGTTTGCTCCGGCGGTGGTTGGCTCGGTGCGGAAGGAGCAGCTGCCTCCGAAACCTTCTTCTTCGGCGGCATGTTGATGAATGTGATGAAGATCTAGCTCGCGAGGACGCCGGATCTGGTTCACACAACTTCGACGCCCCCTACCTGGCGCGCCAAAGATGCCGGGGGTGCTGATCCACGGGCACCTATGGGACCAGCGGGCCGGGTCCCTTTCGGTTCGGCGGGGGTGGAGATCGTGCAAAGAGCAAATCGAGGTGAAGCACGCGAGCGATTTACCCAGGTTCGGGCCGCACGGATGCGTAAAACCCTACTCCTGCTTTGTGGTTTTGTATTGATTTCTAGCTCGGGAGCGCGGAGTGCTACAGTACACACCAGCGGCTAGCAAGACCGAGCGTGAGTGTTCCAACTGGCTAACCCCCCCACTATGTTGCACACGGGCCTCCTTTTATATGCTCAAGGGGCTACCGACAGGTGGCAACGGAGGTAAAGGGCAAAAATGGAAAGGTGCTGTGGTAGGCACAGCTACCTGCTACAGTGTATCATACCTAACCCTGACGGCAGGGGACAAGGGCCTTAAATGCCTGTCTGTGTCGCCTAAACAGTGCGAAAAGGGACCGCCAGGGACGCCACCGTTCGCCATGATGGCGATCTTGTCAGCGCCGCTTGCCACCGCACGTCCCTAGCTGCACAGCCTTCTGCCACGTACGCCTGGAAGGACCCCAGAGCGACACGTTGGTGGATGTGCTGGAGCGCGGGCGCGGAGAGGTGGCTTGCCGCGGCAAGCGCCTTGCCGCGGTCGTTGTCTTGTCGCGTCCGGGAGCTTGTCGCTCACCGGGTCTTGCCGGAACGCGTGGTGCGCCGCGGCAAGTTCCTTGAAATGCCTTGAGTGGGCTTCCCGGCAAGCTCCTCTTGCCGGGGTCTTGGGATGCTTTTGTTAGCCTTCCCGGCAAGCTCCTCTTGCCGGGGTCTTGTCTTCTTGGCTTGGACACTTTGTTCTTGAATGGCTCCAAAGGAACCACGGAGGATCTTGGCGGTCACCCGGCAAGCCTAGACGCGGGACGCTGTGACTGCCCATGCACAAGTTCGGGATACTAGGGTACCCCTACTCTAGTACACCGACAGAGAGTAAGCCTCCAACTCATACATTATTTAATGCCCCTTCATTCTTACCGAATGATGAATGCCATGATAATTGCTATGATCCCGTTGATTCGTTTGAAATATCCCTTTTTGATGAACTTGATGCTTGCTATTCTTGTGGCCAAGATGCCAATATGAATTATGCTTATGGAGATGAACTTGCTATTGTTCCTTGTGTTAAACATGAAATTGTTGCTATTGCACCCACACATGATAGTCCTATTATCTTTTTGAATTCTCCAAACTACACTATATCAGAGAAGTTTGCACTTATTAAGGATTATATTGATGGGTGGCCTTTTACCGTTGCACATGATAATTTTGATGAACATACTATGCATCTGCTTGCTGCTCCTACTTGCAATTATTACGAGAGAGGAACTACATCTCCGCCTCTCTATGTTTCCAACACGATAAAATAGCAAGAAACTTCATATGCTATGCATTGACCTTTACTTGATGTGCATCAATTGTTCTTGTATGACATGCCGATGCATAGGAAGAGAGTTAGAATTCATCATTGCTTGATATATGTTGCTTTGTGCTCACTACTAAATGCCAAATCATTTCTAATTCAAATTGGCTTTGATATAACTTGGGATCCGGGTGGATTTATTACTTGAGCACCTTATGCCTAGCTTAATGGCTTTAAAGAAAGCACTGCCTGGGAGACAACCCGGAAGTTTTAGAGAGTCATTTATTTCTGTTGAGTGCTTTTATAGAGTTTAAAAACGAAAAAAATAAAGAGGGGAACCCAAAACTTTTCAAAAAAGAAAGTGAAAGTGAGAGAGACAAGCATTATTGAAGTGAGGGAGCTCCTTGAACTTTGTTCATGCTCACGGAAACTTTGTGAATCTTGATTATGGAAACTTTTCAAAAAAAATAATTACCCCCTTGTACAATTCCATTGTATTATAAAAATAATGTGCCAAGATTTCCCTTTAGGATGTTTACATTGCTTGTTGGTTTGTGCGGTGCAAAACAGAAACTTTGGCTGTAGTGCATGATTTACATTTTTTACTAGAATGTCAAACGGTTCTAAAACTTTTTCACTGTCTTTCTATACATTTTTTTTATTTTTCCTAATATTTTAAGAATTTTTAGAATACCAGAAGTATGGTGAATGTTCAGATTACTACAGACTGTCCTGTTTAGGACAGATTTTGTTTTTGATGCATTGTTTGCTTGTTTTGATGAAACTATTGATTTCTATCAATGGATTAAGCCATGGAAAAGTTATATTACAGTAGCTACAATGCAAAAAAAATATGAATTGGTTTTCAACAGTACTTGGAGTAGTCATTTGCTTTATTATACTAACGGATCTTACGGAACTTTCTGGTGAGTTTTGTGTGGATGAAGTGATCAAGGACCAAGGAGGTCTTGATATGAGGAGAAGGAGGAGAGGCAAGAGCTCAATATTGGGATGCCCAAGGCACCCCAAGTAAATATTCAAGGAGACTCAAACGTCTAAGCTTGGGGATGCCCTGGAAGGCATCCCATCTTTCTTCAATAAGTATCGGCATGTTGTCAGTCTTGTTTCGTTCATGTGATATGTGCAAATCTTGGAGCGTCTTTTGCTTTCAGTTTTCACTTTTCCTTGATGCACCATGCTGGTATGAGATAGTCCATGGTTGATTTATAGAATGCTCATTGCACTTCACTTATATCTTTTGAGTATGGCTTTATAGAATGCTTCATGTGTATCACATATATCATTTGAAGTTTGGATTTCCTGTTTCCCTACACATAGAAAACCGCCATTTATAGAATGCTCTTTTGCTTCACTTATATCTGTTAGAGCGTGGGCATATCTTTTGTAGAAAGAATTAAACTATGTTGCTTCACTTATATCTATTTAGAGAGATGACAAGAATTGGTCATTCACATGGTTAGTCATTAGATCCTACATAAAACTTGTAGTTCATTGAATATGATATGTTTGATTCCTTGCAATAGTTTTGTGATATAAAGATGGTGATATTAGAGTCATGCTAGTGGGTAGTTGTGGATTGTAGAAATACTTGTGTTGAAGTTTGCGACTCCCGTAGCATGCACGTATGGTGAACCGTTATGTAACGAAGTTGGAGCATGAGGTATTTATTGATTGTCTTCCTTATGAGTAGCGGTCGGGGACGAGAAATGGTCTTTTCCTACCAATCTATCCCCTTAGGAGCATGCGTGTAGTACTTTGTTTCGATGACTAATAGATTTTTGCAATAAGTATGTGAGTTCTTTATGACTAATGTGGAGTCACCCTGGGTGCAACTGATTTGGAATACTTACTACGACAACAAGGTGCCCCATGCCACGGATACTTGTGGATCATTTTGGTGGAGAGATGTCATGAACTTGAGTGATATCTACTGAGGGATCACTGTGGTACAGATTGGACAGGGTGACACTGCGTTGTTTTGGAAAGACCTTTGGAATGAGCAGTTGAATGAAGAAGCTTTTCCCCAGGCATTTTCATTCACCAAACTAGAAGATGCTTCGGTTGCAGATTTTCTGGCGATAACCAATATACACACGGGCTTCCATCTTCCTCGGACACCGCTAGCATGACAAGAACTGCAACAGCTGCAAGCGCAAACTGCCGACACGATCCCTGACAATACCTCACCTGACCTATGGACCTATTCCTGGGGAGCTAAATATACTTCGGCCAAATATTACAAATTCTACTTCAGAAAAGTAACGGTGGATCGGGCCTTCTCCTGGATCTGGGAATCCAAATGCACGACCAAGATCAAAGTGTTCACGTGGTTGCTCCTCGCGGATAGAGTCAACACGAGGAATATGTTGAAGAGAAGGCACTACAATGTGGGAGACAACATGCACTGTGCACTCTACAACATCAACGAGGAGGAAACCGTGGAGAACCTTTTATTCAACTGCCCCTTTAGTCAAAGATGCCGGAACGCGCTTGGTATCTCCTGACCAGCCATTGGAAACAGACTGCTGCTTGTCCGGGGTGGGAAACTTCGATGGCACTCACCATTGTTCATGGAGATATTCATGTTGTCCGCTTGGAGCATTTGGAAAGAACGCAATGGGATCATCTTCTAGAGAATTCCCCACACCTTTACCTCATGGAGGGCTAGACTTCAAGTTGACCTAGATTTATTGTGCCATAGGGTCAAGCCCCCCCTAGTTGAGTTTATCTCTGCTTTCTTAGAAACAAACTGTAACCCTCCCCCCTACTCCCATTCTTGAGGTGCTTGCACACCTCCAATGTAGGGCTGACCCCCCCTTGTAAACATGTAACCTAGCACTTTGACAAAAGTAATGGAATATATGTGATAGTAGGATCCTTTCCTACTGTCTTTGACCCTTAAAAAAACTAATGTTGAGTCCATGGATTATATGCACTCTCACCCTTCCATCATTGCTAGCCTCTTCGGTACTGTGCATTGCCCTTTCTCACCTTGAGAGTCGGTGCAAACTTCGCCGGTGCATCCAAACCCCGTGATATGATACGCTCTATCACACATAAGCCTCCTTATATGTAACATCCCAAAATTCTAAATTTTGGAATGTTATAATAAATAGATAGATTTGATTGATTGTTTGATTGATTATCTGAAAGTGAGTGAATTCGACACTTTCGAAAGTTAAATGAGAGGGAATAAAAGGACTTTCCCAAACTTTCATATTTGCTTTCTGATCTCCATGAATTCAAATTCTTTTCAACACAAAACCCTAGAGAGAAGATGACATGACTTCTTCCATTTATTTAAATGACAAAGGTTGTTGAAAATATTTGAATTTCATTTGAAAATATTTTCAATTCTGGAACTGTATGCAACTCAATGATTTTCATGAGAGAAGATAAAATGACTTCTTCAAATTATAAGAAATATGAGTTGGGAGTTTCAAAGAATTAAATTCAAAGTTCTTTTGAATTTATTTTCAATTTGGAGTTATTTCAGTTTTTTTAAAATTATTTTTCTCCAAAAATAAAATATATGGAAATTAGGGTAACATGATTCCCTACAATAGAAAATTGGAGAAAAATTAATTTGAAATCATTTTGGTATTTTAAAAATGATTTTAGTTGGATTTTAATAGACCAGTAGCACTCTTTGAATTATCTGAATTTGTGTGGATTTTATTTGAAGTTATAAAAATGTTCATGTTGTAGAGAATCTTTTTCTGAAAATTTTGATATATTATATGCCTATATAATATTTTTAGTTATTTTGTTTTTATTATTTTAGATCTCTGAAAAAAAAGTTTATAAAAAAAAGAGCTTCCCTCCGCCGAACTGGGCCGGCCCAGCTCCTGCCAGGCCACGGCCCAGCCCGCGTCGCCCCGTCACCATGGACGCCGTATCGCCTCCGGCCTCCTCCTCGCCCCCTTCTCCAAGTCCCCCTCCCCTCCCCTCCTATAAAGGGCGCCGCCCCGGCCCCGTTTCCCTCTCTCCTCTCGCCGCGCCCCGCCGAATCGCGCCGCCTCGCCGGACTTCGCCGCCGCTGCTGCTCGCTTCACCGCCCTGTGCCGCGCGCCGCCGCCGCTGCTACATCCCCGCTGCTGCCGCCGGCTTGCTGCTTCGCCCCGCGCCGCTCCCCGCCCTAGCCGCGCCGCCACCCGCCGCTGTCGCCGCTCCTCGCAGTCGCCGGAGCCGCGCCGCCCTCGCCGGAGATCCGCCGCCGGTTCCTCACCGAAGAACCGCCCCGAACCGGTATAAAACCGCCCCGGTCCGGTTTATTTTCCTTTATTTCAGTTTTTGTTAAAAAAACGGTTTAGTTTTTTTAGATTGATCTATTTAGAGGATGCTCGCTGGTTTAGCCTCTGGAACGAACGAGTTCATAGTTTAGGGTTCAGGAGTGAACGTTCGCTATTTAGCCTTTTCTTTTATTTCAATTTTCGTCCAGGGACCTATCTGTGATGATTTTATTCACAGAATAGTCCCTGTTCTTCAAACAAGCACAACTTTTTACCTGTTAGTCCAAATTCAACGAAACCAACGCCCACGTCTTCGTAATGATCTCCTCTATTCAGTAATCCAACTCAAACATGTTTTTGAAAAGTTTAAAATTTGAATTAGATCAGATTTGAATTCAAACTCTGTTTGATCATAACTTGAGTTTCATAGCTCCGTTTGAGTTGATTCTTTTTGCAAATCGAAGCTCTTGACCTAAACATTCTAATAAGGCCAAATTCACATAATTTTGGTGGTGTTAGAAATTGTTTTATGTTGCAAGATTTATTTGCTTGGTTTCGATGTTTTCCGAATTGTTTTCTTCGTTCTTTCTGATCTTTGAGTGATTGCTTATGTGTGGTTACTATTGCTTGCTTATGATAGATTGACCGGAGTGTGACGAGTAGAGCTATCAAGAGTTTTGAGTGCGAATCATCTTCATCAACATTGCAGGCAAGTTCACACTTTGATCATACATTTTTCTATAACCCAGTTTTATTGCATTAGGTCAATCCTCACACATTGCATGATTAGGATCTAATTAAATTGTGGGATGGGAAGTAGTTGATGAGGTAGGAACCTATTGCCCTGCATTCAAACCTTTGGGAGTTACTTCTATGTTTGCTTATTATGCCATGCTATGCTAGTAGACGTGGATTGGGTGAGTGAAATCCATGACAGATGTGAGATTGATAATTAATGGTTTATCTAAGGTGGCAACTTAAACACACATCTGGGTGGATTGAGGCACCTGGGGTTTCCAGGACTTGCCTGTTTCTCTTTTGGACTGCCACCCAGGCTCAAAAGGATCATGAGATTATTGATACTAGAAACTTCCGTGTGCAGCCACAAGCCATTATGGGCTCTGGCATAGTTGACTAAGTTGTGCGAACTCTTACAGTGGTAGACTAGCAGATGTAGGGGATGTAGGTGGTATGGTCTACCCGATCGTAAGGTGCTAGCGCTTCTGAAAGACTATGTCTCGGTCATCCGTCTTCTCAAACATCTTGTAGTGCGAGAAACCAAACGGAGGCGATCGAGTCTTGCGGGGAAAAGTGCGCAAACCTCTACAGAGTGTATAAACTAATCATGATTAGCCGTGTCCCCGGTTATGGACATCTTGAGTATCTAGTTCTTGGATTATCCTGTTGATCTCATCACGTTACTTTAAATGAATATTGTTGGGTTCAATGATGTTACTTAATTGGGATTGAGAATGCTGTCAACCATTCTCAATGTTCAACAACCACCATGATAGTTAAATAAAATTTATTCCTTTGTAGTAGGGAAAAATTAGCTTTACGCAAAAACCTTATAACCATAGAGCTTTTCCACCAGCCAAATATGCATGTAGTGATAATCTTTATTCATCATCCTCTATGGTGTGAATTTGCCAGTACATTCAATGTACTGACCCCTTTCGGGCTGCCACGTCTCATGTTGCAGGTTTCTTACGACGAGTAAGTGATACGTTAGGGTTACGATTTCTACACTCAACTTTGCCATTGGTGTTGATGGGAATCCACAACCTTGTTGCTTCCGCTATATGGATTGAGGTAATAGTATTTACGTACTTTATACATGTGATTTACCTCTGCTATAAATCCTTCGAGTACTGTGTGTGTCAGCATACCGATCCAGGGATGACACTTAAGCACAGAGACTTGACCCATTCGGGTTGGGTCGCTACAAGATGGTATCAGAGCACATGTTGACTGTAGGACGTGACCCTAGAAACTGGGAAGCCCATAGCAAAGATTTTTCTCTACAACTTCATTTTCAAGAAGATCTTTTACCCCTCTTCTCTTCTGAGCTTATTCAAAAATTCCCTTTAGTGAGACCATACCCCTTTCCCCTTTTGAGCACTCGAAGATTCCACTGATGAGACCACTCCAAGAAGTAGAAGATATCGGACAACCACGACCACTACGGAATGAAGGAGATCTTACCGTGCATCTGAATAATGGAAACTACAATGGTTGAAGGCCGAAGACAAGTAGAATTGGAAGGCTCTGAAGAATTCCCATATTTGTATGACCTAGGAAGGCTACTCTTATGGAACTTGGCAGACTAAGGAAGCCGTCAATACCTGAGATCAAGGTGTATTGGAGAAAGACAAGCATGATCGGAAGAAGCCATTGGAGGCATGAACAAGGCTTGAAGAGTTTGGAGACATTGAAGATTTATTGACCTTAGAAGACCAAACCCCTGTCATATACCTACGTTAGATGCGACGTTTGTGAGCTGTCATTTGTTTGATGTTTTTCCCGACAGCCACAAATAAAATTTGTCTTTTCAAAACTTTTGTTTGTATTGTGTGTATCCCTCTCTATCTCTCTTATCTCACCCCAAAACCCATGGACCCAATAGAGGATGAATGGAGATGAGCTTGTATTTTCGGGACCAATGAGTCAATTGGAGACAAACCGATGGATTCAGAACATGGAAGATCACATGTAGAATAACCCTATAGTTGGAAAGGATATGACCCGGCATGCTCTTCAGTGCTTTGAAAGAGGTGCTGCTACTTGGTGGAGGATGTACCAAACCATGAATGGATGGCAAGGAGTAACCACCTGGAGAGAATTTAAGTTGACTCTGCCAAAGTCTCGACTTGTGTCCCAGAAGTTGAAGCCTTATGGAAAGGATATGAAGAAACCTTGTGCATGCAAGATTTGTGGAGAAATAGGACACACCCATAAAGAAAACAAGGATGAATGCCCTAATTGTGAAGGAAGTCACCCAGTTGAAGAATGCCCAATTAGGTATATTACTTGTTTCTTGTGTGAAGGGACTACTCACTATCCTGCTCAGTGTCACATTTACCCCATGGTACAACGAACCATCCAGCAGAAGAAAGAAGAAATGAAAGGAGCCCTCATGGAAATTTTAGAAGAAGCTGTGATGGAGGACACACCTAAAGAAGACCCGAGTAAACCCTGCACTACGTCTTGCTATTCATGTGGAGAAGAAGGACACATCTCCCAAAATTGTTTGAATGGGGATCTAGTAGAATTCCCAACAGAGGAAGTAGAATATGACCCAGAGAAATAGAAGCCATGATTGGCATGGAAAGGTCCAGGAAGAGAAGCAGATTGGATTCCAGGAAGAATCTGAGCCATATCACCTGTTATAGGTGCAAGGAGTCAGGGCACTACCTCAACAGTTGCCCCAAAAGGAAACCTTGATACTTGTCAGAAGTAATATGTTTTAGTTGTAATGGAGCAGGGCACTCTGCCAGAGAATGCCCCAAGGAGAAGGAAACTTGTGCTAGATAGTTGAGTTTGCAACAAAAGAAATGGAGTAGTAGAAGTAAGAACATTTTCTTTTATATTGAGGTGTTGAGTTGAGACTTGTAATGGAAAAGCGAGAGATTGTAATCATTGGAGAATGAATAAAGTAGCAACGTTGGTACTGAAATGGATTTTATGAGTTGTTACTCTATGAAGAAGGATTTTGACCATTTTTTGGATATGAGAAATATGGTCTATGGAAGGTTTGTGCATTTTAAGGGTGGTAGTACCCTGTAATGGATTTCGGACATAAATGAATACGAGTTTTGTCTTGATAAGTGTGATGCCCCAAGAGTATGTGGGATGAAGTTGGAGACCGACAGTTGTTTGGACCAAAGGTGATCAAAGGAGTCAGAAGAGAATGTTAAGTTGATTCGAGATAGACTGAAGGTAGCTCAGTCCAGGCAGAAGAGTTATGTAGACTCAAAAACTCAAGGAGGTAGTCTATGAAATTGGAGACCGAGCATGTCTTCATGTGTTCCCTCTGCGAGGAGTTAAACGAATTGGAGTTAAGGTAAAGTTAGCCCCAAGATTTGTAGGACCATACCGAGTTTTGGAGCGTATGAGAGAAGTGGCCTACAAGTTGGAGTTACCCGAAGGACTGTCAGGAGTTCATGATGTCTTTCACGTTTCTTAGTTGAAGAAGTGCCATGTAGAGATGGCCAATATTCCCCTGTAAGGACGCTTGACCCTGGAAAGGATAATGATGTTCCACAAAGTGAATATGGACTTCATAAGTATAAGTTTTATCTCGGTATGAGGGATATCCCACGAGGATGAAGAGATGAATTACTATTGGATATAAAGGAGGTATGATGCCGGGAATATGGATCAATGGAAACTCCATGATGCGTCTGAGTAATCATGTCTTAGTTTGGTGCCAATAGAAGGAAGTAAGACAGTACAACTGGATGGATTTAAGAATACTAGGAAGTTGGAAGTTCAAATAATGATCAGTTGCCAAATGATAAGTCCAAGGACTACAAGTGATGAGATGGGCCATAACCCACATGCCCAGGACCTGCCAAGAAGCAAGCACACTCTTGCTGACGGAAAACCCCCGGAGGAAGATACGACGTTTATCGACAGACGATTTTATAGGAGTAACGCAAAACCTGAGAGTTGTGAAGGAACGATAGATGGTTGTTTGGCTTGCATAATCTATGGATTTATTCGAACTTGGTTCGTCGACAAGAGAAAATCTGCAATGCTAGTGAGGATGACCGAGTGTTACAATGCGAGATTCGCTAGACCGTATACAAGGTAATGATTTGGGTGCGGGATGGATTGATCACCATACCGACTTACTCTTATTATTCGCCTTGCCATATGGGATGGTAAATCTGAGTGACTTGCCTATAGTAGAGAGACGACGATCAAAACCCTGTTTAAACCTTAGAATGGTATAGGTATTTTTCCCTTGTACAAGGCAGCTTTGCCAACCGTAGGTTATACGGTGAGGATCAACCCAGACCCATTTCCTGCAGGAGAAACCATAAATTGTTGACCACCATGAGATATCGATAGTTGTTTAGTTTTGGCGCCCGACCCGTCAGCTAAGAAGACCCAATCTCGGAATAACCTTACCAAGAGGAAAGGACAAAAGAATTGAGGAAAAGGTTATGCCATTACCGGAAGAGCCCGAGAACGAATTTTACTGAAGATCTGAGAAGGCCGACACTGTCAAGGTTAAGGATGGAGTATATGAGTTTTGATGGAATGGTAACCATGCTTTTAAGGGTGGTAGCACCCCAGACCCCGGAGATGATCGATGAATTTTGAGGAGACCCCCAAACCCTAACCTTTTCTTTCTAGCCTCTCCGAATCTCGAGGATGAGATTCCTTTTAAGGGTGGTAGGTTTGTAACATCCAAAATTCTAAATTTTGGAATGTTATAATAAATAGATAGATTTGATTGATTGTTTGATTGATTGTCTGAAAGTGAGTGAATTCGAAACTTTCAAAAGTTAAATGAGAGGGAATAAAAGGACTTTCCCAAACTTTCATATTTGCTTTCTGATCTCCATGAAATCAAATTCTTTTCAACACAAAACCCTAGAGAGAAGATGACATGACTTCTTCCATTTATTTAAATGACAAGGGTTGTTGAAAATATTTGAAATTCATTTGAAAATATTTTCAATTCTGGAACTTTATGCAACTCAATGATTTTCATGAGAGAAGACAAAATGACTTCTTCAAATTATAAGAAATATGAGTTGGGAGTTTCAAAGAATTAAATTCAAAGTTCTTTTGAATTTATTTTCAATTTGGAGTTATTTGAGTTTTTTTTAAATTATTTTTCTCCAAAAATAAAATATATGGAAATTAGGGTAACATGATTCCCTACAATAGAAAATTGGAGAAAAATTAATTTGAAATCATTTTGGTATTTTAAAAATGATTTTAGTTGGATTTTAATAGACCGGTAGCACTCTTTGAATTATCTGAATTTGTGTGGATTTTATTTGAAGTTATAAAAATGTTCATGTTGTAGAGAATCTTTTTCTGAAAATTTTGATATATTATATGCCTATATAATATTTTTAGTTATTTTGTTTTTATTATTTTAGATCTCTGAAAAAAAAAGTTTATAAGAAAAAGAGCTTCCCTCCGCCGAATTGGGCTGGCCCAGCTCCTGCCAGGCCACGGCCTAGCCCGCGTCGCCCCATCCCCGACCTCCGCTCGGTCTCCTGAGCCAGCACGGGAGCGCCGCCGCCGCCATGGACGCCGTGTCGCCTCCGGCCTCCTCCTCGCCCCCTTCTCCAAGTCCCCCTCCCCTCCCCTCCTATAAAGGGCGCCGCCCCGGCCCCGTTTCCCTCTCTCCTCTCGCCTCGCCCCGCCGAATCGCGCCGCCTCGCTGGACTTCGCCGCCGCTGCTGCACGCTTCGCCGCCCTGTGCCGCGCGTCGCCGCCGCCGCTGCTTCCCCGGTGCTGCCGCCGGCTTGCTGCTTCGCCCCGCGCCGCTCCCCGCCCTAGCCGCGCCACCACCCGCCGCTGTCGCTGCTCCTCGCAGTCGCCGGAGCCGCGCCGCCCTCGCCGGAGATCCGCCGCCGGTTCCTCACCGAAGAACCGCCCCGAACCGGTATAAAACCGCCCCGGTCCAGTTTATTTTCCTTTATTTCGGTTTTCGTTAAAAAAACGGTTTAGTTTTTTTAGATTGATCTATTTAGAGGACGCTCGCTGGTTTAGCCTCTGGAACGAACGAGTTCATAGTTTAGGGTTCAGGAGTGAACGTTCGCTATTTAGCCTTTTCTTTTATTTCAGTTTTCAGCCAGGGACCTATTTGTGATGATTTTATTTACAGAATAGTCCCTGTTCTTCAAACAAGCACAACTTTTTACCTGTTAGTCCAAATTCAACGAAACCAACGCCCACGTCTTCTTAATGATCTCTTCTATCCAGTAATCCAACTCAAACATGTTTTTGAAAAGTTTAAAATTTGAATTAGATCAGATTTGAATTCAAACTTCGTTTGATCATAACTTGAGTTTCGTAGCTCCGTTTGAGTTGATTCTTTTTGCAAATCGAAGCTCTTGACCTAAACATTCTAATAAGGCCAAATTCACATAATTTTGGTGCTGTTAGAAATTGTTTGATGTTGCAAGAGTCATTTTCTTGGTTTCGATGTTTTCTGAATTGTTTTCTTCGTTCTTTCTGATCTTTGAGTGATTGCTTATGTGTGGTTACTATTGCTTGCTTACGATAGATTGACCGGAGTGTGACGAGTAGAGCTATCAAGAGTTTTGAGTGCGAATCATCTTCATCAACATTGCAGGCAAGTTCACACTTTGATCATACCTTTTTCTACAACCCAGTTTTATTGCATTAGATCAATCCTCACACATTGCATGATTAGGATCTAATTAAATTGTGGGATGGGAAGTAGTTGATGAGGTAGGAACCTATTGCCCTGCATTCAAACCTTTGGGAGTTACTTCTACGTTTGCTTATTATGCCATGCTATGCTAGTAGACGTGGATTGGGTGAGTGAAATCCATGACAGATGTGAGATTGATAATTAATGGTTTATCTAAGGTGGCAACTTAAACACACATCTGGGTGGATTGAGGCACCTGGGGTTTCCAGGACTTGCCTGTTTTTCTTTTGGACCACCACCCAGGCTCAAAGGGATCATGAGATTATTCATACTAGAAACTTCCGTGTGCAGCCACAAGCCATTATGGGCTCTGGCATAGTTGACTAAGTTGTGCGAACTCTTACAGTGGTAGACTAGCAGATGTAGGGGATGTAGGTGGTACGGTCTACCCGATCGTAAGGTGCTAGCGCTTCTG
The DNA here is from genome assembly GCF_056163025.1 of Triticum urartu. Taxonomy (NCBI): domain Eukaryota; kingdom Viridiplantae; phylum Streptophyta; class Magnoliopsida; order Poales; family Poaceae; genus Triticum; species Triticum urartu. Next base: position 502,396,647 of record NC_141878.1, read on the forward strand.
AAAGACTATGTCTCGGTCATCCGTCTTCTCAAACACCCAGTAGTGCGAGAAACCTAACGGAGGCGATCGAGTCTTGTGGGGAAAAGTGCGCAAACCTCTGCAGTGTGTATAAACTAATCATGATTAGCCGTGTCCCCGGTTATGGACATCTTGAGTATCTAGTTCTTGGATTATCCTGTTGATCTCATCACGTTACTTTAAATGAATATTGTTGGGTTTAATGATGTTACTTAATTGGGATTGAGAATGCTGTCAACCATTCTCAATGTTCAACAACCACCATGATAGTTAAATAAAATTTATTCCTTTGTAGTAGGGAAAAATTGGCTTTACGCAAAAACCTTATAACCATAGAGCTTTTCCACTAGCCAAATATGCATGTAGTGATAATCTTTATTCATCATCCTCTATGGTGTGAATTTGCCAGTACATTCAATGTACTGACCCATTTCGGGCTGCAACGTCTCATGTTGCAGGTTTCTTAAGACGAGTAAGTGATACGTTAGGGTTACGATTTCTACACTCAACTTTGCCGTTGGTGTTGATGGGAATCCACAACCTTGTTGCTTCCGCTATATGGATTGAGGTAATAGTATTTACGTACTTTATACATGTGATTTACCTCTGTTATAAATCCTTCGAGTACTGTGTGTGTCAGCATACCGATCCAGGGATGACACTTAAGCACAGAGACTTGACCCATTCGGGTTGGGTCGCTACATTATATCTTCCTCAAAACAGCCACCATACCTACCTATCATGGCATTTCCATAGCCATTCCGAGATATATTGCCATGCAACTTCCATCATCATTATATACATGACTTAATCATTTATTGTCATATTGATTTGCATGATCGTAAGATCGCTAGCATGATGTTTTCATGGCTTGTCCTTTTTTGATTCATTGCCATGCTACATCATTGCACATCTCAGTACACCGCCGGAGGCATTCATATAGAGGCATATCTTTGTTCTAGTATCGAGTTGTAATATTGAGTTGTAAGTAAATAAAAGTTTGACGATCATCATTATTAGAACATTGTCTCAGGTGAGGTTTTCATAATAAAAGTGGCCAGAGAAGCCCCCAAAAAAAAGAGAGAGAGAGGCCAAAGAAGCCTACAAAAAAGAGAATTTTTTTTAAAAAATGAGAGAAAAGAGAGAAGGGACAATGTTACTATCCTTTTACCACACTTGTGCTTCACAGTAGCACCATGTTCTTCATATAGACAGTCTCTTGAGTTATCACTTTCATATACTAGTGGGACTTTTCATTATAGAACTTGGCTTGTATATTCCAACGATGGGCTTCCTCAAGTGGCCTAGGTCTTCATGAGCAAGCAAGTTGGATGCACACCCACTTAGTTTCAGTTTGAGCTTTCATAAACTTATAGCTCTAGTGCATATGTTTCATGGCAATCCCTACTCCTCGCGTTGACATCAATTGATGGGCGTCTACATAGCCCGTTGATTAGCCGCGTCGATGTGAGACTTTCTTTTTCTTTTTGTTTTTGTCTTCTCCACACAACCTCCATCATCATATTCTATTCCACCTATACTGCTATATCCATGGCTCATGCTCATGTATTGCGTGAAAGTTGAAAAGGATTGAGAACATCAAAAGTATGAAACAATTGCTTTGGCTTGTCATCGGGGTTGTGCATGATTTGAATAGTTTGTGTGATGAAGATGGAGCATAGCCAAACCATATGATTTTGTAGGGATAACTTTCTTTGGCCATGTTATTTTGAAAAGACATGATTTCTTTAATAGTATGCTTGAAGTATTATTGTCTCAATGTCAAATGATAGACTATTGCTTTGAATCACTCGTGTCTCAATATTCATGCCATGATTAGATTACATGATCAAGATTATGCTAGGTAGCATTCCACATGAAAAATTATCTTTTGTATCATTTACCTACTCGAGGACAAGCAGGAATTAAGCTTGGGGATGCTCATACGTCTCCATCATATCTATAATTTTTGATTGTTCCATGCCAATATTCTACAACTTTTACATACTTTTGGCAACTTTTTATACTATTTTTGGGACTAACATATTGATCCAGTGCCCAGTGCAAGTTCCTGTTTGTTGCATGTTCTTTGTTTCGCATAAAATCCATATCAAATGGAGTCCAAACGGGATAAAAACTTACAGAGATTTTTTTTGGAATATATGAGTTTTGGGAAGTGGAATCAACGCGAGACAATGCCCGAGGGGCCCACAAGGGTGAGGGGCGTGCCCCAGGGGGTCGGGCGCGCCCTGGGCCCTCGTGGCCACACCGTAAGGCGGTTGGTGCTCTTGTTTCGCTGAAAGAAAGCCAACATCCAGATAAAAATCATGTCAAAATTTAAGCCCAATCGGAGTTACGGATCTCTGGAAATTTAAGAAACGGTGAAAGGGCAGAATCAGGGAGCGCAGAAACAGAAGGAAACACATAGAGAGATCCAATCTCGGAGGGGCTCTCGCCCCTCCACCGCCATGGAGGCCATGGACCAGAGGGGAAACCCTTCTCCCATCTAGGGGGAAGGTCAAGGAATAAGAAGGGGTTCTCTCTCTCCCTCTCTCCCGGTGGCGCCGGAACACCGTCGGGGCCATCATCGCGACAACGATCTACACCAACAACTTCACCGCCGTCATCACCAACTCTTCCCCCCTCTATGCAGCGGTGTTATAACCCACAAGTATATGGGATTGCAACAGTTTTCGATAAGTAAGAGTGTCGAACCCAACAAGGAGCTAAAGGTAGAACAAATATTCCCTCAAGTTCTATCGACCACCGATACAACTCTACGCACACTTGACTTTCGCTTTACCTAGAACAAGTATGAAACTAGAAGTACTTTGTAGGTGTTTTTGGATATGTTTGCAAGGTAATAAAGAGCATGTAAATAAAAGGTAGGGGCTGTTTAGATAAAGACACAACTAAGTTAGTTTTAGTAGAGAGCTTTTTGTTACGAGAAAGTTATTTGTCCCTAGGCAATCGATAACTAGACCGGTAATCATTATTGCAATTTTATATGAGGGAGAGGCATAAGCTAACATACTTTCTCTACTTGGATCATATGCACTTATGATTGGAACTCGAGCAAGCATCCGCAACTACTAAAGATCATTAATGTAAAACCCAACCATAGCATTAAAGCATCAAGTCCTCTTTATCCCATATGCAACAACCCCCTTACTTGGGTTTGTGTTTCAGTCACTCACGCAACCCACTATAAGCGAATCATGAACGTACTGCAACACCCTACAGCGGGGATCCCTCACACTTGCATGACACAGAGAGCACCATAGGACAGCACCAATAATAAAACATGCAACTGAAACCAATCTTGATCATCAAATAGCCCGTAGGACAAAACAGATCTACTCAAACATCATAGGATAGCCATACATCATTGGGAAATAATATATAGCGTTGAGCACCATGTTTAAGTAGAGATTACAGAGGGTAAGAGAGAGGTTACACCGCTGCATAGAGGGGGGAAGAGTTGGTGATGATGGCGGTGAAGTTGTTGGCGAAGATTGCGGTGATGATGATGGCCCCCGGTGGCACTCTGGTGCCATCGGAAGCGAGGGGGAGAGAGCCCCCCTCCTTCTTCTGCTTCTTCCTTGACCTCCTCCCTAGATGGGAGAAGGGTTTCCCCTCTGGTCCATGGCCGCCATGGCTTGGGAGGGGCGAGAGCCCCTCCGAGATTTGATCTGTCTCTCTGTCTCTCTCTATTTCTGTGTTCTCAGATTCTACCCTTTCACCGTTTCTTATATTCCCAGAGATCCGTAACTCCGACTGGGCTGAAATTTTAACATGATCTCTATCCGGATATTAGCTTTCCTGCAGCGAAAGAAGGGCATCAACCGCCATATGGGGTGGCCACGAGGGTCAGGGCACGCCTGCCCCCCTGGGGCGCGCCCCCTTCCTCGTGGCCCCCTCGGGCATCGTATCGCGTGAATTTTTCTTCCCAAAAATCATATATATTCCAAAAAAATCTCCGCCAGTTTTTATCCCGTTTGGACTCCGTCTGATATGGATATTCTGCGAAACAAAAAACATGCAACAAACAGGAAATGGCACTGGGCACTGGATCAATATGTTAGTCAGAAAAATAGCATAAAAAGTTGCCAAAAGTATATGAAAGTTGTAGAATATTGGCATGGAATAATCAAAAATTATAGATACGACCGAGACGTATCAGCATCCCCAAGCTTAATTCCTGCTCGTCCTCGAGTAGGTAAATGATAAAAAGATAATTTTTGATGTGGAATGCTACCTAGCATAATATTGATCACATATCTAATCATGGCATGAATATTAAGAGACGAGTGATTCAAAGCAATAGTCTATCATTTGACATAAAAAAAATAATACTTCAAGCCCACTAATAAAGCAATCATGTCTTTTCAAAATAACAAGGCCAAAGAAAGTTATCCCTACAAAATCATATAGTCTGGCTATGCTCCATCTTCACCACACAAAATATTCACATCATGCACAACCCCGATGACAAGCCGAGCAATTGGTTCATACTTTTTAACGCGCTTCAACATTTTTAACCCTCACGCAATACATGAGCGTGAGCCATGGATATAACACTATAGGTGGAATAGAATGGTGGTTGTGGAGACAAAAAGGAGAAGTTAGTCTCACATCAACTAGGCGTATCAACGGGCTATGGAGATGCCCATCAATAGATATCAATGTGAGTGAGTAGGGATTGCCATGCAACGGATGCACTAGAGCTATAAGTATATGAAAGCTCAAACTAAAACTAAGTGGGTGTGCATCCAACTTGCTTGCTCATGAAGACCTAGGGCATTTGAGGAAGCCCATCGTTGGAATATACAAGCCAAGTTCAATAGTGAAAATTCCCACTAGTATATGAAAGTGATAACTCAAGAGACTCTCTATATGAAGAACATGGTGCTACTATGAAGCACAAGTGCGGTAAAAGGATAGTAACATTGCCCCTTCTCTCTTTTTCTCTCATTTTTTTAATTTTTTTGGGCCTTCTCTTTTTTTCTTTTTTTGGCCTTTCTCTTTTTTTTCTTTTTTTTCGTCCGGAGTCTCATCCCGACTTGTGGGGGAATCATAGTCTCCATCATCCTTTCCTCACTGGGGCAATGCTCTAATAATGATGATCATCACACTTTTATTTACTTACAACTCGATATTACAACTCGATACTAGAACAAAGATATGACTCTATATGAATGCCTCCGGCGGTGTACCGAGATGTGCAATGATCTAGCGTAGCAATGACATCAAAAAACGGACAAGCCATGAAAACATCATGCTAGCTATCTTACGATCTTGCAAACCAATATGACAATGAATGCTCGTCATGTATATGATGATGATGATGGAAGTTGCATGGCAATATATCTCAGAATGGCTATGGAAATGCCATGATAGGTAGGTATGGTGGCTATTTTGAGGAAGGTATATGGTGGGTTTAAGGTACCGGCAAAAGTTGCACGGTACTAGAGAGGCTAGCAATGATGGAAGGGTGAGAGTGCGTATAATCCATGGACTCAACATTAGTCATAAAGAACTCACATACCTATTGCAAAAGTTTATTAGCCCTCGAAGCAAAGTACTACTACGCATTCCCCTAGGGGGATAGATTGGTAGGAAAAGACCATCGCTTGTCCCCGACCGCCACTCATAAGGAAGACAATCAATAAATACCTCATGCTCCGACTTCGTTACGTAACGGTTCACCATACATGCATGCTACGGGAATCACAAACCTCAACACAAGTATTTCTACTAATCCACAACTACCTACTAGCATGACTCTAATATCACCATGTTTATATCGCAAAACTATTGCAAGGAATCAAACATATCATATTTAGTGATCTACAAGTTTTATGTAGGATTTTATGACTAACCATGTGAATGACCAATTCCCGTCATCTCTCTAAATAGACATAAGTGAAGCAAGAGAGTTTAATTCTTTCTACAAAAGATATGCCCATGCTCTAACAAATATAAGTTAAGCAAAAGAGCATTCTACAAATGGTGGTTGTCTATGTAAAGAGAAACGGGCAATCCAAACTTCAAATGATGTAAGTGAAGCACATGAAGCATTCTATAAAGCCATACTCAGAAGATATAAGTTAAGTGCAAATAGCATTCTATAAATCAACCAAGGACTGCCTCATACCAGCATGGTGCATAAAATAAAAATGAAAACTAAATGCAAAAGACGCTTCAAGATTGCACATATCGCATGAACGAAATGAATCCGAAAACATACCGATACTTGTTGAAGAAAGAGGGGATGCCTTCCGGGGCATCCCCAAGCTTAGACACTTGAGTCTCCTTGAATATTTACTTGGGGTGCCTCGGGCATCCCCAAGCTTGAGCTCTTGCCTCACTTCCTTCTTTTCACATCGAGACCTTCTCGATCATCGAACACTTCATCCACACAAAACTTCAACAGAAAACTCGGTAAGATCTGTTAGTATAATAAAGCAAATCACTACTCTAAGTACTATTGCAAACCAATTAATATTTTGTTTTTGCATTTTGTCTACTGTAATATAACTTTTTCATTGCTTAATCCACTGATATAAATTTGATAGTTTCATGAAGACAAGCAAACTATGCATCAAAAACAGAATCTGTCTAAAACAGAACAGTCTGTAACAATCAGAACATTCACCATACTTCTGATACTTGAAAAATTCTACCAAAATTAGGAAAAATAAATAATTTGTATAGGAAGACAGTGCAAAAATAATCATAACCGTTTGACGTTCCAACTAAAAATGTAAAATCGCGCACTACAGCCAAAGTTTCTGTCCTGCACCTTACAAACCATCAAGCAAATGTAAACATCCTAAAGGCAAACCTTGGAACATTATTTTTATAATACAATGGAATTGTACAAGGGGATAATTATTTTTATTGATAATTTTCTGTAATCAATATTCACAAAGTTTCTGTGAGCATGAACAAAGTTCAAGGAGCTCCCCCACTTCAACAATGCTTGTCTTTCTCACTTTCACTTTCCTTTTTGAAAAAGTTTTGGGTTCCCCTCTTTATTTTATTTTGTTTTTAAACTATATAAAAGTACTCAACAGAAATAAATGACTCTCTAAAACTTCCGGGTTGTCTCCCTCGCAGTGCTTTCTATAAAGCCGTTAAGCTAGGCATATAGTTCTCAAGTAATGGATCCACCCGGATCCCAAGGTATATCAAAGCCAATTTTAATTAACAATGATTTGTAATTTAGTAGTGAGCACAAAGTAACATATATCATGTAACAAAAAATTCTAACTCTCTTCCTATGCATCGTGAAAGGATCGAGAAGAGGTGTCTAGAGGGGGGTGATTAGACACTAAGTGCCAAAAGTTGCAGTTTTTAATATTCTTAAGTTTAAGTGGAGTTTAAGCACAAGTTTAACAAACACAATACATATCAAGCAAGCATGCAATGAGTATATGAGCAGCGGAAAGTAAAGCATGCAACTTGCAAGAATGTAAAGGGAAGGGTTTGGAGAATTCAAATGCAATTGGAGACACGGATGTTTTTGTCGTGGTTCCGATAGGTGGTGCTATCGTACATCCACGTTGATGGAGACTTCAACCCATGGAGGGTAACGGTCACGCGAGTCCACGGAGGGCTCCACCCACGAAGGGTCCACGAAGAAGCAACCTTGTCTATTCCATCACGGCCGTCGCCCACGAAGGACTTGCCTCACTAGCGGTAGATCTCACGAAGTAGGCGATCTCCTTGCCCTTAAAAACTCCTTGGTTCAACTCCACAATCTTGTTGGAGGCTCCCAAGTGACACCTAGCCAATCTAGGAGACACCACTCTCCAAGAAGTAACAAATGGTGTGTTGATGATGAACTCCTTGCTCTTGTGCTTCAAATGATAGTCTCCCCAACACCCAACTCTCTCTCACATGACTTGGATTTGGTGGAAAGAAGATTTGAGTGGAGAGCAACTTGGGGAAGGCTAGAGATCAAGATTCATATGGTTGGAATGGAATATCCTGACCACAACACAAGTGTAGGTGGTTCTCTCTCAGAAAATGTGTATTGGAAGTGTAGGTATGTTCTGATGGCTCTCTCCACGAATGAAGAGTGGGTGGAGGGGTATATATAGCCTCCACACAAAATCTAACCGTTACACACAATTTTCCAAACTCGGTGGGACCGAATGGTTAAATTCGGTCGGACCGATTCAGCAAACCTAGTGACCGTTAGGATTTTCGGTGGGACTGAGATGCAACTCGGTAGGACCGATATGGTTAGGGTTAGGGCATAACGTAATCTCGGTGTGACCGATTACACAAACTCGGTGGGACCGATTTTGGTAATAAGCTAACCAGAGAGTTGGTCAGGCAAACTCAGTGAGACCGATTACACAAACTCGGTGGGACCGATTTTGGTAATAAGCTAACCAGAGGGTTTGCATTGTAATCTCGGTAGTACCGATTGCTCAAACTTGGTGAGACCGATTTTGGTAATGGACATACACAGAGAGATTACAATCCCATCTCGGTGAGACCAAGATCCCTATCGGTGAAACCGATTTGCTAGGGTTTGTGGCAGTGGCTATGACATCTGAAACTCGGTGGCGCCGGATAGATAGAATCGGTGGGGCTGAGTTTGACTTTTGGTTTAGGTCATATGTGGATGTGGGAAGGTAGTTGAGGGTTTTGGAGCATATCACTAAGCACTTTGAGCAAGCAAGCCATTAAGCAACACCTCATCCCCTCTTGATAGTATTGGCTTTTCCTATAGACTCAATGTGATCTTGGATCACTAAAATAGAAAATGTAGAGTCTTGATCTTGAAGCTTGAGCCAATCTTTGTCCTTAGCATCTTGAAGGGGTTCCACATCCTCTAGTCCATGCCACTCCATTATTGAACTTATCTGAAATATACTAGGTAAAAGTGTTAGTCCAACAAGAGATATGTTGACATTAATTACCAAAACCACCCAGGGAGCACTTGTGCTTTCAATCTCCCCCTTTTTGGTGATTAGGTATTTTGTGTTTGGGAAAGTCCGAAGAAAAAAGATTTTGAATCTGCCTTTTCCTTCTTTCCCTTAAAAAATTGTCTTTCAGGCCCAGCCCACCAGGGATTTCCAAATCGTTAGCAGCGGGTCTTTCTTCTTCTGGGCGAGCTGCGGAATACTCGCATAGTAAAGGCGCCTAAGAAATCGTTATTGTTTGACAAAACCCTGCCCTTTTTTGAATGACAACATACATCAAAGCTTTAGATAAAGATATAGAGAATAGAAAGTAAAGCTTTGGAAAGACATGTAACATGCATAGGCTCCCCCTAGATGTATGCAATCATGTGAATATTGAATATAGGAGCATGTGAATGCGTAAACATGATAGAGTAAGCAATGTGTTACATGTATCTTGGCTATATGCATCAGAGCAAATGATGTGAATGTGAGAAATGTACCTTCATGCTCATGAGTCTTTCTTGCAAATAGTATGTACATCAGCAAGAACTTCTCATTCACATGACTGTGATGCGTATACTTACCTTGTGGTCTTGAGTTGGCTTAGGATGGGATGAACCTGCGCAAACAAGGTTAAATAACACAGATACACCTACTAACCGGAGCAAGCAAGAGAAACCACAAGAGAACCAAGACTGGGATGACACGTAGATTGAGTACTAAGTGCCACATTGGATATAGACATGTCCCCAAAGGTAAAGATATGCAATAAAATCAGAGATTTCCTTCCCTTAGATGTCTTGCTCCCCCTGAATCTGCATGGGATATTGGGAGAAGATAGGGAACAGAAAATCAGAGCAACAAAAAAAGGAAACAACAGAGCTTGAGCTAAAGCAAGCAACCAAACATGTCTTTTCCCTCTTAAAGACATGTGACATCTCTCCTCTTGAACACCAAGCATCTGGGGTCTTTGATGATTTTACTTTCTCCTAGTTGAGAAACTCTCTCCCCCTGAGTATTCTCTCTTTCTCCCCCTATAGGAAGGATTAAGCTTTGATGTGATCTCTCTCCCCCTTTGACATCAATTTCCAAGAAGGGCTCTTCTGGACATGTGATACAAATGGGTTGGTCCTCGAGTCACAGAGCAAAGAAGCATGTCTAATATGATGCTGGTAGAGGACAAGAATCATTGAGTGGAGCTGGAGCAAACAGAAATCAGGAATAAGTGACAATTTGGTTTTCCTGTGATGGAATCGGTGACTCCGAGTTGTGTGCTTCGGTTGCACCGAAAGATTTCGGTTGGGCCGAAGAGAACAAACCGATGTGACCGAGTTCATCAGAGTGAAACCACTTGTCACCTCAGCTCACTAGACAAGTAAGATCTCACAAGGATATGCAAGGAATTTACTGAAAGATTTGCAATGAATTGGATGCAGAAAATGCAGAACAAAAAGGAAAGAAAGGAAACTAAAAGTTCTAGATGAAGTTTTTTTTTGAAAGGGGAAACAAATATGCAAATGCAAAAGCACGGAGAAACACTAGAGAACTTCATCTAGAAATGGTCGGTGACAAAGTCACCTATGTTAGAGTATATTGACTTAGGAGTCAAGTGAGAGCACTTGATCATAGGTCATACTCATCGTTTAAGCTCAAAATGGGGTTACCATTTTTTGTTTAAGCATCTTGATGTATTCACATCTTGTCGAGTTGCTTTGGCTCATGACTTGGATTAAAGCTTCTCTAAGATGGAATAACATACCTTGGGTGGTGGTGTTGATCTTGCTCATGTAGTTGAACTTGTGTGGGTTGCTCAAGGTTGATGTAGTTCATCAAGAGTTGGGAGCACCACTTGGAGTTTTAGTTCATCTACCTACATGGGTTAGCTTTGCAAGGAAGAGCACTTGTGTATCCAACATGACAATCATGAGACTCAACATAGAATTTTCCAAAGGATATGTTTGAATGGTTTCGTGCTTCCTTGTCTTCAACCACCATTGTGTAGAGACTTGGTGATGTAGAGATTGCTCAAGATGTGACTGAGTTGCAATCTCATAGATTTAGATTCAACCAAGTACCTACACGGGTTAGATAACATGCAAGGTACAAATATATCCAAGACATATGAATAGCATCATAAGAGAAATATCGAGGATTAGTCATAGGCTCATGCCCCGCATGTATCAAATGGAGTTCCTACTCCAAGTTTGAAGCATCAATGATGTTCAATTCACCTCTCAACCTGCAAAACACTTTCTCATCAAGTGGTTTAGTGAATATATCCGCCAATTGCTTATCGGTGCGAACATGCTTAAGGTTAATGTCCCGTTTTGCAGCATAATCTCGAATGAAATGATGACGAACTTCAATATGCTTAGTTCGACAATGTTGCACGGGATTGTGAGCAATCGTAATAGCACTTTCATTGTCACATAGCAATGGAACATGTTTCACATATATCCCATAATCTTTAAGAGTTTGGGTCATCCAAAGTAATTGAGCACAACATGAACCAGCGGCAATGTATTCCGCTTCGGCGGTGGATAAGGATACCGAGTTTTGTTTCTTGGAAGACCAATACACAAGAGATCTACCAAGGAATTTACAAGTACCCGAAGTGGATTTTCTATCAACCTTGTCTCCGGCATAGTCCGAATCGGAGTAGCCAACAAGATCAAAAGAGGACCTCTTAGGGTACCAAATGCCAAAATTTTGTGTATGGATTAGGTATCTCACTATCCTTTTCACAGCCTTAAGATGACACTCTTTAGGAGCAGCTTGATATCGTGCACACATGCACACACTTAGCATAATATCGGGACGAGAGGCACATAGATATAACAATGAACCAATCATAGAGCGATAAACCTTTTGATCAACCGGTTCACCATCTTTGGTCAAATCAAGATGTCCACTAGTAGGCATGGGTGTAGTCATACCTTTGCATTCTTGCATATTGAACTTCTTGAATAAGTCCTTGGTGTACTTCGTTTGAGAGACAAAGGTACCTTCCTTAGTTTGCTTGATTTACAAACCGAGAAAGAATTTGAGTCACTCATCATAGACATCTCAAACTTCTCTGACATTAGCTTTCCAAACTTCTCACTAAAATGAGGGTTAGTTGAACCAAATATGATGTCATCAACATAAATTTGGGACACAAATAGTTCTCCATTAACCCTTTTAGTAAAAAGAGTAGAATCAATTTTACCAATTTCAAAGCCTTTTTCAATAAGGAACTTGGTCAAGCATTTATACCATGCTCTAGGAGCTTGTTTAAGACCATAAAGGGCTTTGTGAAGTTTGTAAACATGATTAGGTTTCTTAGGATTGACGAAGACGGGAGGTTGCCTAACATAAACTTCTTCCTCAATTTTTCCATTTAGAAAAGCACTTTTAATGTCCATTTGGTACAAGGTGATATCATGGTGATTAGCATAAGCAAGTAAGATGCGAATGGACTCAAGTCTAGCAACGGGACCATATGTCTCACCATAGTCCATACCTTCAACTTGTGTGTAGCCTTGGGCGACGAGACATGCTTTGTTGCGAACCACTTGTCCATCTTCATCTTGCTTGTTGTGAAACACCCATTTGGTACCAATGATGTTGTGGTTGTTGTCGGGCTTCTCGACCAATGTCCACACTTGATTTCTCTCAAAGTTGTGTAGCTCTTCATGCATAGCGTTTATCCAGTCCGGATCCTCCAATGCTTCTTCAACCTTCATAGGTTCAATGCTAGAGATGAATGAGTAATGTTCACAAAAGTTAGCTAAACGAGTTTTAGAGCAAGTGATTCTCCCGGTTTGGATATCATTGTAGATTTGCTCGACGGGATGATCCTTAGCAATTCTTGCTCGAACTCGTGAAAGCTTTTTCTTGGGTCGGGGTGGAACATCCTCTTCATCTTGTGCTTCTTCTTGGCCTTCTTCATTGTTGACGTTATCGTTCTCTTGTCGTGGTGGAGAAGGAGGTTGTTGATGTTCATCTTGGTGCGCTTCCTCGTTTTCTTCATCTTGGCGTGTCCCACTTGTGGATGCTTCTGTATCAACTCTTGGTTCACCTTGTCGTGAGGTAGAAGCTTCCACTTGGACGGACGAGGTACCCTCCTTCACTTCCGTTGGACGAATCTTGCCAATGGACAAGTCTTGAGTTGCTTCCGAAGGGTCTTTGTCTCCTACATCAATTGGCAATTGCTCTACTTGCGAGCCGTTAGATTCATCAAACTTCACATCTATCATCTCTTCAACCTTTCGGGTGAAATTGTTGTAGACACGGTAAGTGTGAGAGTTTGAGCCATAACCAAGTAGGAAACCTTCATGAGATTTAGGAGCAAATTTAGAACGACGATGCTTATCAAGAATGTAGCACTTTGAGCCGAATACTCGAAAGTATCCAACTTGGGGTTTGTTACCGGTGAGGAGCTCGTATGCCATGTTGCCGAGTAGCTTGTGAAGATACAAGCGATTTGTTGCATGACAAGCTGTCTCAACCGCTTCCGCCCAAAAGTGCTTTGGCGTTTTGTACTCGTCAAGCATCGTTCTTGCCATCTCAATAAGATTCCGGTTCTTCCTTTCAACAACTCCATTTTGTTGAGGTGTGTACGTAGCCGAGAACTCGTGTGAAATCCCTTCTTCGTCAAGAAAGGTGTCCACATTTTCGTTCTTGAACTCCGTTCCGTTGTCGCTCCGAACCTTCTTGATCTTCACGTCAAACTGATTTTGGGCCTTCCTAGCGAAGTTTTTGAAGATCTTTTGGACCTGCGATTTGTCATCAAGAAAGAACACCCACGTAAATCTTGAAAAATCATCAACTATGACTAGACCAAATGAGTTACCACCGATACTCTTGTAGGCATTTGGACCAAAGAGATCCATGTGAAGTAGCTCGAGTGGTCTTCTTGTGGTCATGATGTTCTTCGCGCGGTGACTTCCTCCAACTTGTTTCCCTGCTTGACAAGCACTACAAAGTCTATCCTTGTCAAATATGACATCTTTTATTCCAAGGGTATGATCACCTTTAATAAGCTTATCAAGATTTCGCATACCAACATGACCTAGTCTTCTATGCCACAACCAGCCTTTAGAAGATTTGGTAATTAAGCAAGTTCTAGGTTGATCCTTTTTAGTGAAATCAACAATGTAAAGATCTCCTCTACGTACACTGGTAAAGACCATTTTATGATTGTCTCTACGAAACACTTGGCAATCTACTTCAGTGAATAAGACATTGAAACCGAAATCCGCAAGTCTAGAAACTGAAAGTAAATTGTATCCAAGAGATTCAATGAGCATGACATTTTGTATGGAGCTATCATGTGAGATTGCCACCTTACCAAGGCCAACCACCTTACCCTTTGAATTATCACCAAAAGTGACATATTTTCGAGAGCCGTCGTTTTCAGCAAGCTCACGGAACATATCTTTATCTCCGGTCATATGATCAGTACATCCACTATCAAGGACCCATTCCTTTCCTCCAGCCATGTAGTTGCGAAGATTTGCCATAAGACCAAAGTGTCTCATTGCATCATCAAGATCATAGTCACTATCATCATTTTCATCATAGTATCCATGTTCAACATCATCTTGTGATTGATCAATTCCTAGAGAGGGTAATTCATTAGATAAATGATCATCACAATGGTTACCTTTATGAATTCTAATAGCTTCGGATATGATATCGCTAATGATTCCAACATTTCCTTTAGCACGCATGAGATTGGTAAGCTCAAATAGACAATCACCAAAGCTAGGATCACTAGAGTTCATCTTACTCAAGGCAATAGACTTATGGAGAATTTTGTCTAAATTTTTCAAGGAATAATCTGGAAATCGTTCCTCAAGAAATCACCATATGGTGTAGGCACACTTGAGAGTAGGCGAACATCTAATCAAGTTTCTAGGCAAGCCTCTAATGATGAGCTCAACAGTTCTAAGATTGTGAATCATGTCAATATCTTCATCTAGGGTAGGGTGCAAAGGATCAACTGAAGGAAATATGCCCTAGAGGCAATAATAATGTTATTATTTTATTTCCTTATATCATGATAAATGTTTATTATTCATGCTAGAATTGTATTATACGGAAACATAATACTTGTGTGAATACATAGACAAACTAAACGTCACTAGTATGCCTCTACTTGACTAGCTCGTTAATCAAAGATGGTTATGTTTCCTAACCATAGACATGTGTTGTCATTTGATTAACGGGATCACATTATTAGGAGAATGATGTGATTGACATGACCCATTCCATTAGCTTAGCACCCGATCGTTTAGTATGTTGCTATTGCTTTCTTCATGACTTATACATGTTCCTATGACTATGAGATTATGCAACTCCCGTTTGCCGGAGGAACACTTTGTGTGCTACCAAACGTCACAACGTAACTGGGTGATTATAAAGGAGCTCTACAGGTGTCTCCAAAGGTAAATGTTGGGTTGGCGTATTTCGAGATTAGGATTTTTCACTCTGATTGTCGAAGAGGTATCTCTGGGCCCTCTCGGTAATGCACATCACATAAGCCTTGCAAGCACTGCAACTAATGAGTTAGTTGCGAGATGATGTATTACGAAACGAGTAAAGAGACTTGCCGGTAACGAGATTGAACGAGGTATTGAGATACCAACGATCGAATCTCGGGCAAGTAACATACCGATGACAAAGGGAACAACGTATGTTGTTATGCGGTCTGACCGATAAAGATCTTCGTAGAATATGTGGGAGCCAATATGAGCATCCAGGTTCCGCTATTGGTTATTGACCGGAAATGTGTCTTGGTCATGTCTACATTGTTCTCGAACCCATAGGGTCCGCACGCTTAAGGTTTCGATGATAGTTATATTATGAGTTTATGAGTTTTGATGTACCGAAGTTAGTTCGGAGTCCCGGATGTGACCACGGACATGACGAGGAGTATCGAAATGGTCGAGACATAAAGATTGATATATTGGAAGCCTATGTTTGGACATCGGAAGTGTTCCGGTTGAAATCGGCATTTTACCAGAGTACCGGGAGGTTACCGGAACCCCCCGGTAACCTAATGGGCCTTAATGGGCCTAGTGGAGGAAGAGGAGAGGAGGCCTAGGGGCTGCCGCGCGCCCCTCCCCCCCAAGTCCGAATTGGACAAGGAGGGGGGAGGGGGCGGCGCCCCCCTTTCCTTTCTTCCCTCTCCTCCTTCCCCCAAGTCCTAATCCAACTAGGGAAAAGGGAGGGGAGTCCTACTCCCGGTAGGAGTAGGACTCCTCCTGCGCGCCTCCTCCTAGGGCCGGCCGCACCCCCCCTTGGCTCCTTTATATACGGGGGCAGGGGGCACCCCTAGGCACAAGTTGATCTCTAAGATCGTTCTCTTGACCGTGTGCGGTGCCCCCTTCCACCATAGTCCTCGATAATATTGTAGTGGTGCTTAGGCGAAGCCCTTGCGACAGTTGAACATCAAGATCTTCACCACACCATCGTGCTGACGGCTTCCCCGACACTTTGCTGGATCGGAGTCCGGGGATCGTCATCGAGCTGAACGTGTGCTAGAACTCGGAGGTGCCGTAGTTTCGGTGCTTGATCGGTCGGGCCGTGAAGACGTACGACTACATCAACCGCATTTTCATAACACTTCCGCTATCGGTCTACAAGGGTACGTATATCACACTCTCCCCTCTCGTTGATGTGCATCACCATGATCTTGTGTGTGCGTAGGATTTTTTTTGAAATTACTACGTTCCCCAACAGTGGCATCCGAGCCTAGGTTTTATGCGTTGATGTTATTTGCACGAGTAGAACACAAGTAAGTTGTGGGCGATATATGTCATACTGCTTACCAGCATGTCATACTTTGGTTCGGCGGTATTGTTGGATGAAGCGTCCCGGACCGACATTACGCGTACGCTTACGCGAGACCGGTTCTCCCGACGTGCTTTGCACAAAGGTGGCTAGCGGGTGTCAGTTTCTCTAACTTTAGTTGAACCAAGTGTGGCTACGCCTGGTCCTTGCGAAGGTTAAAACAGCACCAACTTGACAAACTATCATTTTGGTTTTGATGCGTAGGTAATAACGGTTCTTGCTAAGCCCGTAGCAGGCACGTAAAACTTGCAACAACAAAGTAGAGGACGTCTAACTTGTTTTTGCAGGGTATGTTGTGATGTGATATGGTCAAGACATGATGCTAAATTTTATTGTATGAGATGATCATGTTTTGTAACTGAGTTATCGGCAACTGGCAGGAGCCATATGGTTGTCGCTTTATTGTATGCAATGCAATTGCGCTGTAATGCTTTACTTTATCACTAAGCGGTAGCGATAGTCGTGGAAGCATAAGATTGGCGAGACGACAACGATGCTACGATGATGATCAAGGTGTCGCGCCGGTGATGATGGTGATCATGACGGTGCTTCGAAGATGAAGATCACAAGCACAAGATGATGATGGCCATATCATATCACTTATATTGATTGCATGTGATGTTTATCTTTTATACATCTTATCTTGCTTTGATTGACGGTAGCATTTTAAGATGATCTCTCACTAATTATAAAGAAGTGTTCTCCCTGAGTATGCACCATTGCGAAAGTTCTTCGTGCTGAGACACCACGTGATGATCGGGTGTGATAGGCTCTACGTTCAAATACAACGGGTGCAAAACAATTGCACACGCGGAATACTCAGGTTATACTTGACGAGCCAAGCATATACAGATATGGCCTCGGAACACGGAGACCGAAAGGTCGAGCGTGAATCATATAGCAGATATGATCAACATAGTGATGTTCACCAATGAAACTACTCCATCTCACGTGATGATCGGACATCGTTTAGTTGATTTGGATCACGTGATCACTTAGAGGATTAGAGGGATGTCTATCTAAGTGGGAGTTCTTTAGTAATATGATTAATTGAACTTAAATTTATCATGAACTTAGTACCTAATAGTATCTTGCTTGTTTATGTTTGATTGTAGATAGATGGCCCGTGTTGTTGTTCCATTGAATTTTAATGCGTTCCTTGAGAAAGCAAAGTTGAAAGATGATGGTAGCAATTACACGGACTGGGTCCGTAACTTGAGGATTATCCTCATTGCTGAACAGAAGAATTACATCCTGGAAGCACCGCTGGGTGCCAGGCCTGCTGCAGGAGCAACACCAGATGATATGAACGTCTGGCAGAGCAAAGCTGATGACTACTCGATAGTTCAGTGTGCCATGCTTTACAGCTTAGAATCGGGACTTCAACAACGTTTTGAACGTCATGGAGAATATGAGATGTTCCAGGAGTTGAAGTTAATATTTCAAGCAAATGCCCGGATTGAGAGATATGAAGTCTCCAATAAGTTCTATAGCTGCAAGATGGAGGAGAACAGTTCTGTCAGTGAGCATATACTCAAAATGTATGGGTATAATAATCACTTGATTCAATTGGGAGTTAATCTTCTAGATGATTGCGTCATTGACAGAATTCTCCAATCACTACCACCTAGCTACAAGTGCTTCGTGATGAACTATAATATGCAAGGGATGAATAAGACTATTCCCGAGCTCTTCGCAATGCTGAAAGCTGCGGAGGTAGAAATCAAGAAGGAGCATCAAGTGTTGATGATCAACAAGACCACTAGTTTCAAGAAAAAGGGCAAAGGGAAGAAGAAGGGGAACTTCAAAAAGAACAGCAAGCAAGTTGCTGCTCAAGAGAAGAAACCCAAATCTGGACCTAAGCCTGAAACTGAGTGCTTCTACTACAAGCAGACTGGTCACTGGAAGCGGAACTGCCCCAAGTATTTGGCGGATAAGAAGGATGGCAAGGTGAACAAAGGTATATACGATATACATGTTATTGATGTCTACCTTACTAATGCTCGCAGCAACACCTGGGTATTTGATACTGGTTCTATTGGTAACATTTGCAACTCGAAACAGGGACTACGGATTAAGTGAAGATTGGCTAAGGACGAGGTGACGATGCGCGTGGGAAATAGTTCCAAAGTTGATGTGATCGTGGTCGGCACGCTACCTCTACATCTACCTTAGGGATTAGTATTAGACCTAAATAATGGTTATTTGGTGCCAGCGTTGAGCATGAACATTATATCTGGATCTGGTTTGATGTGAGACGGTTATTCATTTAAATCAAAGAATAATGGTTGTTCTATTTATATGAGTAAAATCTTTTATGGTCATGCACCCATGAAGAATGGTCTATTCTTATTAAATCTCAATAGTAGTGACACACATATTCCTAATGTTGAAGCCAAAAGATGCAGAGTTGATAATGATAGTGCAACTTATTTGTGGCACTGCCGTTTAGGTCATATCGGTGTAAAGCGCATGAAGAAACTCCATACTGATGGACTTTTGGAACCACTTGATTATGAATCACTTGGTACTTGTGAACCGTGCCTTATGGGTAAGATGACAAAAACACCGTTCTCCGGTACTATGGAGAGAGCAACAGATTTGTTGGAAATCATACATACAGATGTATGTGGCCCGATGAATGTTGAGGCTCGTGGCGGATATCGTTATTTTCTCATCTTCACAGATGACTTAAGCAGATATGGGTATATCTACTTAATGAAACATAAGTCTGAAACATTTGAAAAGTTCAAAGAATTTCAGAGTGAAGTTGAAAATCATCGTAACAAGAAAATAAAATTCCTACGATCTGATCGTGGAGGAGAATATTTGAGTTACGAGTTTGGTGTACATTTGAAACAATGCAGAATAGTTTCGCAACTCACGCCACCCGGAACACCACAGCGTAATGGTGTGTCCGAACGTCGTAATCGTACTTTACGAGATATGGTGCAATCTATGATGTCTCTTACTGATTTACCGCTATCATTTTGGGGTTATGCTTTAGAGACGGCCGCATTCACGTTAAATAGGGCACCATCAAAATCCGTTGAGACGATGCCTTATGAACTGTGGTTTGGCAAGAAACCAAAGTTGTTGTTTCTGAAAGTTTGGGGCTGCGATGCTTATGTGAAAAAGCTTCAACCTGATAAGCTCGAACACAAATTGGAGAAATGTGTCTTCATAGGATATCCAAAGGAAACTATTGGATACACCTTCTATCACAGATCCGAAGGCAAGACTTTTGTTGCTAAATTCGGAAACTTTCTAGAGAAGGAGTTTCTCTCGAAAGAAGGGAGTGGGAGAAAAGTAGAACTTGATGAGGTAACTGTACCTGCTCTCTTATTGGAAAGTAGTACATCACAAAAACCAGTTTCTATGACACCTACACCAATTGGTGAGGAAGCTAATGATGATGATCATGAAACTTCAGAACAAGATACTACTGAACCTCATAGATCAACCAGAGTAAGATCCGCACCAGAGTGGTACGGTAATCCTGTTCTGGAAGTCATGCTACTAGATCATGATGAACCTATGAACTATGAAGAAGCGATGGTGAGCCCAGATTCCGCAAAATGGCTTGAAGCCATGAAATCTGAGATGGGATCCATGTATGAGAACGAAGTGTGGACTTTGGTTGACTTGCCCAATGATCGGCAAGCAATAGAAAATAAATGGATCTTCAAGAAGAAGACTGACGCTGACGGTAATGTTACTGTCTACAAAGCTCGACTTGTCGCAAAAGGTTTTCGACAAGTTCAAGGGATTGACTATGATGAGACCTTCTCACCCGTAGCGATGCTTAAGTCTGTCAGAATCATGTTAGCAATTGCCGCATTTTATAATTATGAAATTTGGCAGATGGATGTAAAAACTGCATTCCTGAATGGATTTCTGGAAGAAGAGTTGTATTTGATGCAGCCGGAAGGTTTTGTCGATCCAAAGGGAGCTAACAAAGTGTGCAAGCTCCAGCGATCCATTTATGGACTGGTGCAAGCCTCTCGGAGTTGGAATAAACGCTTTGATAGTGTGATCAAAGCATTTGGTTTTGTACAGACTTTTGGAGAAGCCTGTATTTACAAGAAAGTGAGTGGGAGCTCTGTAGCATTTCTGATATTATATGTAGATGACATATTACTAATCGGAAATGATATAGAATTTCTGGATAGCATAAAGGGATACTTCAATAAGAGTTTTTCAATGAAAGACCTCGGTGAAGCTTCTTACATATTGGGCATTAAGATCTATAGAGATAGATCAAGACGCTTAATTGGACTTTCACAAAGAACATACCTTGACAAAGTTTTGAAGAAGTTCAAAATGGATCAAGCAAAGAAAGGATTCTTGCCTGTGTTACAAGATGTGAAATTGAGTAAGACTCAATGCCCGACCAATGCAGAAGATAGAGAGAAAATGAAAGATGTTCCCTATGCTTCAGCCATAGGCTCTATCATGTATGCAATGTTGTGTACCAGACCTGATGTGTGTCTTGCTATAAGTCTAGCAGGGAGGTACCAAAGTAATACAGGAGTGGATCACTGGACAACGGTCAAGAACATCCTGAAATACTTGAAAAGGACTAAGGATATGTTTCTCATATATGGAGGTGACAAAGAGCTCATCGTAAATGGTTACGTTGATGCAAGCTTTGACACTGATCCGGACGATTCTAAATCGCAAACCGGATACGTGTTTACATTAAACGGCGGAGCTGTCAGTTGGTGCAGTTCTAAACAAAGCATTGTGGCGGGATCTACATGTGAAGCAGAGTACATAGCTGCTTCGGAAGCAGCAAACGAAGGAGTTTGGATGAAGGAGTTCATATCCGATCTAGGTTTCATACCTAGTGCATCAGGTCCAATGAAAATCTTTTGTGACAATACTGGTGCAATTGACTTGGCAAAGGAATCCAGATTTCACAAGAGAACCAAGCACATCAAGAGACGCTTCAATTCCATCCTGGATCTAGTCCAGGTGGGAGACATAGAGATTTTCAAGATACATACGGATCTGAATGTTGCAGACCCGTTGACTAAGCCTCTTCCACGAGCAAAACATGATCAACACCAAAGCTCCATGGGTGTTAGAATCATTACTATGTAATCTAGATTATTGACTCTAGTGCAACTGGGAGACTGAAGGAAATATGGCCTAGAGGCAGTAATAATGTTATTATTTTATTTCCTTATATCATGATAAATGTTTATTATTCATGCTAGAATTGTATTATCCGGAAACATAATACTTGTGTGAATACATAGACAAACTAAACGTCACTAGTATGCCTCTACTTGACTAGCTCGTTAATCAAAGATGGTTATGTTTCCTAACCATAGACATGTGTTGTCATTTGATTAACGGGATCCCATTATTAGGAGAATTATGTGATTGACATGACCCATTCCATTAGCTTAGCACCCGATCGTTTAGTATGTTGCTATTGCTTTCTTCATGACTTATACATGTTCCTATGACTATGAGATTATGCAACTCCCGTTTGCCGGAGGAACACTTTGTGTGCTACCAAACGTCACAACGTAACTGGGTGATTATAAAGGAGCTCTACAGGTGTCTCCAAAGGTAAATGTTGGGTTGGCGTATTTCGAGATTAGGATTTGTCACTCCGATTGTCTGAGAGGTATCTCTGGGCCCTCTCGGTAATGCACATCACATAAGCCTTGCAAGCACTGCAACTAATGAGTTAGTTGCGAGATGATGTATTACGAAACGAGTAAAGAGACTTGCCGGTAACAAGATTGAACTAGGTATTGAGATACCGACGATCGAATCTCGGGCAAGTAACATACCGATGTCAAGGGGAACAACGTATGTTGTTATGCGGTCTGACCGATAAAGATCTTCGTAGAATATGTGGGAGCCAATATGAGCATCCAGGTTCCGCTATTGGTTATTGACCGGAAACGTGTCTCGGTCATGTTTACATTGTTCTCGAACCCGTAGGGTCCGCACGCTTAAGGTTTCGATGACAGTTATATTATGAGTTTATGAGTTTTGATGTACTGAAGTTAGTTCGGAGTCCCGGATGTGATCACGGACATGACGAGGAGTCTCGAAATGGTCGAGACATAAAGATTGATATATTGGAAGCCTATGTTTGGACATCGGAATTGTTTCGGGTGAAATCGGCATTTTACCGGAGTACCGGGAGGTTACCGGAATCCCCCGGTAACCTAATGGGCCTTAATGGGCCTAGTGGAGGAAGAGGAGAGGAGGCCTAGGGGCTGCCACGCGCCCCTCCCCCCAAGTCCGAATTGGACAAGGAGGGGGGCGGCGCCCCCCCCTTTCCTTTCTTCCCTCTCCTCCTTCCCCCCCAAGTCCTAATCCAACTAGGGAAAAGGGAGGGGAGTCCTACTCCCGGTAGGAGTAGGACTCCTCCTGCACGCCTCCTCCTAGGGCCAGCCGCACCCCCCTCGGCTCCTTTATATACGGGGGCAGGGGGCACCCCTAGACACAAGTTGATCTCTAAGATCGTTCTCTTAACCGTGTGCGGTGCCCCCTTCCACCATAGTCCTCGATAATATTGTAGTGGTGCTTAGGCGAAGCCCTGCGACAGTTAAACATCAAGATCGTCACCACGCTGTCGTGCGGACGGAACTCTTCCCCGACACTTTGCTGGATCGGAGTCCGAGGATCGTCATCGAGCTGAACGTGTGCTAGAACTCGGAGGTGCCGTAGTTTCAGTGCTTGATCGGTCGGGCCGTGGAGACGTACGACTACATCAACCGCGTTGTCATAACGCTTCCGCTATCGGTCTACAAGGGTACATAGATCACACTCTCCCCTCTTGTTGCTGTGCATCACCATGATCTTGCGTGTGCGTAGGAATTTTTTTAAATTACTACGTTCCCCAACATCAACATGAGGTGCACAAGGGCTAGTAATGTACTTGTTCAAATGATATTC